>NC_057861.1:531989710-532307210 GCF_019393635.1 Dromiciops gliroides
GCAAATCACAAAGTGCATGGTTGATCCCTACTATTAACCCCCATCTAGTTCCCCAAGGCAGCATGAAATAGTAGCTAGGTTGTTGAACTTGGTATCAGGAAGACCTGAGTTTCAATACTGCTCAGGTCCTTATTAGCAATGAATAGTCAAGTCCTTTAATCTCTCTGAGGCTCAGTTTCTTCATCTGTACAATGAGGATGATAATAGTGCCTACGTCATAGGTTTTTGGTGAAAATAAGAGAGGTTGAGCACTTTGCTAATGTTACAATGCTACATAAATGCCAGTTATTATAATTGTATCTGGTGGGGAAGAGGAGCATTTAGAGGAGAATCTGGAAAAGGGCTCAAGGAATAGAATCTTGGTCTTAAGCTAGAGTTCAGGGAGAACAGGCTCTCAATAATCTAATGGTGGGGGGGCAGCAAGGTAGTGCAGTGGATAGAGCACTGGCCCTGGATTCAGGAGGACCTCAGTTCAAATCTGGCCTCAGACACTTAACACTTAGTAGCTGTGTGACCCTGGGCAAGTCACTTAACCCTCGTTGCCCCGGCAAAAATAAATAGATAGATAGATAATCTAATGGTGAGCCTAGGGCCATTCATTCCAAACCAATGGCATGTTTCATCCAACCTGGCTCTCACTTATTCCACTTAAAGCATTCAGATGGTTATTCTAGTAGCTCTTCTGTCTTTTTATGGTGATATACACTTCTCCCTTTGAACACTGGTCCATGCTTTGGATAAGATCAATTATCTAGAAGACAGATACTATATCTGTCTTTCTTGTTATCCAGTGCCTTCTATGTATGCCAACAAATGATATCTGATTAATTTAATTTAAAATATTGGCAATGGACAGGACCTCAACCAGCTTGTCCTTAGAAGAAAGGTCTCTGGGTCGCATGGTGGATAGAATGCTGGACCTGGAATCAGAAAGACTTGAGTTCAAAAGCTGCCCCAGTGACTTACTACCTTTGTGGCCTTGGGCAAGTCAATTGGCTTTGCTAAGCCTTAGTTTTGTCATCTGTAAAATGGGGATGATAATAGTACCTACCTCCCAGGGTTGTTGTGAGGATAAAATGGAATAATATTTATAAAGCATTTTGAAAACTTTAAAGAGCTACATATAAAATGATATTATTATTTTTTTAGCTACTCAGTGGGTGTTTTTTGGGGGGGGTAATCTTTTGGCGGGGGCAACAGGGGCTAAGTGATTTGTCCAGAGTCACACAGCTAGTAAGTGTCAAGTGTCTGAGGTTGGATTTGAACTCAGGTCCTCCTGAATCCAGGGCCAGTGCTTTATCCACTGCACCACCTAGATGCCCGGGTAATCATTTTTAAAAACAGCTTTTTATTGTTTGATAGAGGATACATATAATATAAAAAGACTCTAACTGCATTCTCTTACCTTAGCTACCAAACTGAAAGCCCAGAGTTTGTTTGTACATTGTAATGGTCTTGGTCTGCTCATGCAACTCCCTTATCCTGGGCAGAGGAGATCCAGAAAGTGACCCCTTAGGATAATGCCTTGTGGTGGGGGTATTTTCCATTTTTTCTTCTACCTCTCTCATTTGGTTTTTTAAAGCCTTTTTGAGCTCTTCAAAGAAGGAGTTTTGGTCTTGAGACAAGATCATCTTCCCACTTGAGTCTTCACTTGTAGGCATTTTGACAAACTCATCCAAGTCTGAGTTTTGGTCTTCCCTTTCACCATAGAAGCTGTCAATGGTAAGGGTCCTTTTTTGTTTCTTGCTCATGTCATAGCCTATTTTTAAACTTATAAAGTTGAAGTCTGCTCCTAGGGAACAGGGTTCACTGTTGCAAGCTTCTTACTGCTCTCAGCTGTGTCAAGTTGCAGCAGTGTTGAGTTGCCCACTGAGCCAACCTGTGCTGAGCTGCCCTCCCCTTTCACCCAGGTGAGATAGACCTTTCCTGAAGTCTTCTAAATTATCGCAAGTAGGAGAATTGTGTCTCTCTTTTTGTAGGCTCTGTAGTTCCAGAATCTGTTTAGAGGCTTGACTTAATGTTGTTTTTGAGGGAAACACGGGAAAGCTCAGGCAACTTCCTGGCTTCTCTCCACCATCTTGGCTCCACCCCCCTCGATCGATAATGCTTTGGTTCAGAGATGGAAGGAGTTCCTTAGCCTGGCTTCATATTTTTTCCTTTCTGTTTACTGGGGACAGCCAAATAGTCATTCATTGCACATAATAGTCAGTCTAGCAATTAATGATAAGAAACTCTGGAAGTTCACTTCTCCCTTTCAGCTTTAGTCCAGGTCCTTCATGATTTTGCTAATTACCAAGAGGTGTTTCAGATTTTCAAAAAATCCAGGGAACTCTTTTTTTCCTTGAGGATTCTCAGATCTTCTTTGTTTAAATAGACTTTATCTCCAGTGAAATTATGGAAGGAAATGAATGAATGAAACATTAATTAAGCACTTACTATGTGTGAAATACTGTGCAAAACACCGCAGAGTCAAATAGAAAAAGTGAGGTAATCTCAGCTCTCAAGGAACTCATATTCTAATGGGGGAGGGGGAGGCAACACATGGAAGGTTTCAGCTACAAGTCACATGCAAAGGTCTCATGGTCCTTAGGGCACAACAGCAAAGCAGATGGTCAGTCATCCTCTTTAATGTCATTTCCACTGATAAAATAATATCACTTTCTGACACTGAACCATTTGACAATATCAAGGATTTTAGTCACAAAAATTTTCTTTTGGGGGGTCTTCACTGGCTGTAGCACCATCAGAAGCAATTGCCGGGATGCAACTCCACAGGGTTTGCTTCCCAGGATGGTAGATGAGGGCACTGAAGTGGAAGCATTGCAACTCCCAAGGCTCTTGGGCTCAGGATCCTGGACTGTCTCCATTAGGGTCTGTTCCACTGTTACTAATCCATCAGGAGCCATGGTTATCATGCTGTGTTCCATTTGAAATAGTACCTTGATATGATCTTCTGAATCCCTCCCTATGCAAAGAAAAGCAGCGACTTAGTGCCACTGTTCATTCTCTCTCTCTCTCTCTCTCTCTCTCTCTCTCTCTCTCTCTCTCTCTCTCTCTCTCCCCCACACACACACACACACACACACACACACACACACAACACACACACACCAAGAGGATAGCAACAGGGGAGGGGTCATGTTGTTGTTGTTGTTTTAATTCTTCTTTCTCCTCAGGTTACCGTAAGCTGCTAAAGGACATGGAAGATGGCCTGATCACATCAGGGGACTCGTTTTACATCCGACTAAACCTGAACATCTCTAGTCAACTTGACTCCTGTTCTATGTCAGTGAAGTGTGATGAAGTGGTACATGTTCGTGATACAATGTACCAGGATAAGTACGAGTGGCTATGTGCTCGGGTTGATCCATTCAACAACAGGGACCTGGAAATGGGAACGATCCCCAGCTACAGAAGGTGAGCCTGGTGATAGAAAGGGATCTATCCAGGGGTGTTCTGGTAAATGTTTTAATAACCAGCTGGGACTGAGGGGGTTGCACCTGATATACTTTTATGTTTAATCTGCATCTTTAGCCTTTTCTCTCTCACTTTCATGAATCTAGACCACCCAAAATAATAAACTGAGCCTTGATTTGTAGCCTTTGCTGATTTGTGCTGTGTAAAATGCTCACACTGAAAATTCAGCAGTTGGCTCTCAGTAGCTAGTGTGTGCTTGCTTCCATACCCCACTGGGTTTATTCCACCCCTGACTTGTCCTTGTGCTAGTGACACCTCTGGCAGTGAGCAAATGTCTAGAGCATCAGAGAAGAGGAATCATAGCAATGTGCAGAGGTAGAAATGGGAGGGTAAAGGAAGAGATAGGCTAAATATGTTCACAGGATCAAAGATCTGGGGCTGGAAGGGGCCTCGTGACTACCTAGCCGAATCCCCTCATTTTACAAATGAAGATGCTAAGAGAAGAAACATGGTTTAGTGGATAGGATGCTGGACTTAAGGTCAGAAAAACCTGAGTTTGGGGGGGGGCAGCTAGGTGGAACAGTGTATAAAGCACCAGCCCTGGATTCAGGAGGACCTGAGTTCAAATCCAGCCTCAGACACTTGACACTTACTGGCTGTGTGACCCTGGGCAAGTCACTTAACCCTCATTGCCCTGTCCCCCCAAAAAACAACAACAAAAAAAAAAAAACGCCTGAGTTTGAATACTGCCTGGAACAATTACTAACTTTGTGACTCTAGGCAAGTCATTTAGCCTCACAGGGCCTCAGTTTCCCCAACTGTCAGATTAAGGGCATTAGATTTGTCAATCTCTGGACTTCACTTCCAATTCTAAATCTATATTAACCCTATGAAGTCAGCAAGTCAGTCAGTGAACGAGCATTTATTAAGCACTTAATGTGTGCCAGGAATGATGATAATCACTAGAGATATAAAGAAAGGCAAAAATCTGGACCCAGCCCTCAGAGAGTTCACATTCTAATTGGGGAGACAACATGTACACAGCTGTGTACAGACAACATATATAAATTGTAAATGGAAAGACATCAGGAGCAGGGGATACTGGGAGAAACCTGGGAGACAGATAATAGACAGATAAGCATTTATTAAGTACCTACTGTGTACCAGGAATATAAATAAGGAAAAGAAAGTCTTGCCTTCAAGGAGTTTAAAGTCTAATGGGAGAAGATAATGCACAAAAGGAAGCTTAAAAATCCTAGTCTTAGGAAGTCAGGAGGGAGAGGGAAAGAAGGAGGGCAGACCAGAACATCCACATAAAAAAGGGAGTCAGGAGATGGGATGTTGCGTGTGACAAACAAAAAGGCCAGTGTAGTTGGATGACAGAGACTGGAAAGGTGGGAAGAGCCCAAATTGTGAAGAGCTTTAAAAGCCAAACAGGATTTTCTCTTTGATCCTGGAGGTAACCATGGCCTTAAGATAATCTCACCTTCCTTCTCCCAGAGCCCAGCAGCTACTTTTGGTAAAGCTCCAACGACTGATGCATAGAGGCAATCGAGATGAAACAGAGAACTCTCACCACACGCTAAGAGCACTACGGGTAAGTCTGCCCCCACATTGGCCCTGTCGAGCCCACACAACTCCAGAGAAAACAAAGGAGCTCTGTCCTTGTTCTTATAAGCCAGGTCATCCTCACACAAAGCAGAAAAGACCCCATTAACCAGCACTGCCCTTACACTACACATACTTGCAATTTATCTTCTGTGGGGCATCTCTCTTGGACCCAAATGCCCCTACTCCTCTCTTTCCTCTAAGGTTCCTAGGCCCGTGGAATAACAACTCACATTATAATAGCACATTAGGGTTCAAAAAGTGCTCACCTCACAAGAAAAACAACAAAAATAACATCTAGCATTTATATATTTCTTTAAAGTTTGCAAAGCACCTTAATATACGTCATCTCATTTCATAGCAACCTCATAAAGTAAATAATAGCTAGGGATGGGACTAGACCTTCAATTTTTCTGGTATGAAAAAACTCCCTAATAAGAATATTCCTTCTACCAAGGCAGGTCAGCAACTTCTCTTTTAACTTAATCTTAGAGTTGCCTAGAGCAGTGATGTCAAACTCAAAAGACAAAAAAATAGGGGCCACTAAACAGTACATAAAGATTCCTAAGGGCTGCAAATAGACTTAGTTTTAAAATGTAATATTGTCTTTATCATATTTTTTTTTAATTTTGTTAAATATTCCCCAATTACATTTTAATCTGGTTTATACACACTCGGGAGTGTGGTGGGCCTTGTGTTCGACATCTCTGATACAGGGTACAGAGATGAAGTGATTCACCCAGGGTCATACAGCAAGAATTAAACTTCTGGCTCCACTATGGCCCATCGCAACCATAATTACCCACAACTTACCAATGAGGAAACCGAGGCCAAAAATGTTTCAGTGACCAGATGAGGTAGATTTGAACCTAGCTGTTCCTGACTCCAACCCTATCTATTATAGTATTCTTTCTCCTGCCTTCCAGAGCCTCGTCCCATGCCAAGACCTGGGGTGGAGAGGGGGTAATCTCCCCAGATATCTACCTTCTAAGTCCTCCTCAGTCCCTCAGCAAGGGAAGGTTTGTTTGTCAGTCTTAAAGTTCCTTTGTCACCCTAGGCAGCCTAAACTGACTAATTCATTCCTCTATCTCAGGTCCCTTCTTCCTTGGCACCTGCTTTCCTCTCTCTCCTGGCTCCAAGCAAGATGTTGGCAGGACATTCTGCCCTAAAGATGCCCTTTTTCACAGGCTTCCCTCCTAGGCTTTGTCATTGAAAAGCAGCAGTAATGACTGAGCCAAGCCTGCTGGCAAGTGATGTGTGGCCTTCATTCCATCCTTTCTTGGTCTTTGAAATCTCCATTAACAGACACAGGTCACCTTCCCCTGAGCTCTGGCCACCTTCCATGCCTCCCATTCCGTTTTCTCCTTCTTTGAAACCCTCTGATGCAGTGAGAGTTGAGCTTCTTCTCCCCTAGGCCTAAATGTCTTCAGGCTAGAAGTGCTGCTGAAATGATAAATGCTGTCTCACCCATCATGCCATCCTCAGGAGAGTTTGATTAATTGATTGACAAACTGGTTTCAGAACACACTGCAGCCTGAGGAGCCTCCCCCAGTGAATGACCCCCGAGTAAGCCCCCGTCTCTCAAGAGCAAGCATCCTTTTTGGTCAGCTCATACAGGTAAGGCTGTTCAAAGTGCCCCCTGGTCTGCACTGGGACTTTGACATTTCTGTGTGCTTTCCCTACAAAGCTTTTTATAAAAATGATAATAACACTTTTAACTTGACAAAGCCCTTTAACATCTCTTATCTCATTTTATCCCTGCAACAAACCCATGAGATCATAAGATCACAGAACTGTAGTCCTAGAGCTGGAAAGGACCTTAGATATTTCTAGGCCAGATATTTTTATGCCTAGTTGACTAATAAATTAAAATTAATAATAGCTCACACTTATTGAGAACTTTAAGGTTTGCAAGATGATTTATATATATTATCTCATCCAATAGCCCTATGAGGTGGATGCTATTATCATTTCTGTCACATAAATGAGGAAACTGAGGCTCACAGAGGTTAGATCTTGCCCAAGGTCACAGAGGTGGGATCAGATGGAGGATTTGAACCCAATTCCTTTGAATCTAGAGTTAGTGTTCCTCCCACTGTATCGCATTGTAATGAGGGCAGTAAGAAAAAGGAACCTTCAATTATATCACATCATGATGAGGGCAGTTGGAAAATTAGGTCATTATTGCCCGGTCTAGATTATTCATATGGAAGCTGTTTATTCTAGAACATCAATCTGTCAATAAATAAACATGTATGAAGCTCCTACTATGTTGTCAGGCACTTTGATGGACACCTGGAATACAGAGACAAAAATGAAAGGGTCTCTGTTCTTGAGGTGATGGGAAGGTCAAGGAGGACCATCTAATTGTACCTGGACAGATTTAAGAAGCTGCTCATCATTGAAGGTTCCCTCATTCACAGCCCTTCTACTCCTCCCCCCGCCCCAATAAAGAACAAACCTATTCCAGTCTAGGTAGACACCACAGCCTGGGGATTTGATTTCAGCACTCATAGAGGGGACCAATCCACTTTCTGGTTTTCTTTTGTTTTTTTTCAGTTTGTTAGCCGATCTGAAAACAAATACAAGAGAATGAACAGCAATGAACGAGTCCGTATCATCACCAGTGGTCACCCAGGGAACTTGGCCCGGGCCTCACTTGATGTTATGAAACCCTTGTCAGAAAAGCACGAAGGTAAGAAGTCCCTTTGGAGACACTCTTCTGGATGACCATAGGAAAACCAGATGTCTATGGAAAGCCACCCCAAAGAACCTAAATCCCCTTGTCTGTAGCAGGGAACTTAGTGGAGACAAAATGTTTACCATTTCCTGGGTAGAATTATTCCATCAAGAAAGATGGGTTTGGGGGGGGCAGCTAGGTGGCACAGTGGATAAAGCACTGGCCCTGGAGTCAGGAGGACCTGAGTTCAAATCCAGCCTCAGACACTTGACACTTACTAGCTGTGTGACTCTGGGGAAGTCACTTAACCCTCATTGCCCCACAAAAGAGAGAGGGCAGGGAGAGAGATGGGTTTGGGTCTGGCAGGATTGGGAAAGAAAGGAGCAGTCATTTCATTGGACCATTTGCCTGGAGGGATGGGGGAAGGAGGTGTCATATCCTCAAGGTTGGGGTTGACATCTGTACAACTACTGGTGATTAGGGAAGAATACTCAGCTGAGCACCTTCTGATCAAGAGGTCATGGGTTCAAATTGCAGAATGAAACATGGGTTTTTGGGCACAGCCAATGTGGGAATTTGTTTTGTTTAACCACATATATTTGTGTCATTTTTTTTCCTTTTTCTCAATTGAGGGGTGGGGGTTCAGGTGATTAGGGAGGGGGAGTTATGGATAAGGTTGCTGAAAAAAAAAGAGGGAAAAGAGGGTCTTTGAAACTGTTTCGATACACAGAAGAAAATATAAAGAAGGCTATAGAAGGAATCCCAGACCAACGGAGCAACTCAGAAAAGTAACATGTCGAATTGGTTATATGCTTAATAAGAAAAACAAGCTGTATATAATTCATGGTTTCATGTACATCCCTCTCCTTCTGTTCTATGTATGTGATCATTTTAGTTGATGCTTGTTAAGTTCAGAACTTTTAAATTGGGAAGGGGGGGAATAAAACCCAGAATACTTGGGTGAGGAAACACAGGGTGGGTCTGGAAGCTGAGCAAGCACAAACCAAATATCCAGGTTGTTAATAACATTTATTAAGCACCTACTGTGTGCAAAGCACTTTGCAAATATTATTACATTTTATCCTCATAATAATGATGCAAGGTAAGTACTATAATGATCCCCAATTTACAGTTGAGGAAACTGAGCCAGAGATAAAATGATCTACCCAGGGTCATGCAGCTAATATGTGTCTGAGATCAGATTTGAACGCAGGTCTTCCTGACTCCAGAGCAAGCACGCTATCCACTGGACCACCTATCTGTCCCTAGCTCCCTAGAGTTTAGAGGAATAAAAAAAAAGCCAGTTTGCTAGACCAGGAATTCAAGGAGGAAAGGCAATAATGGATTAGGAAACCAGATATGGGACATATCAGAGAAGTGGACTTTTCATCTAACTCCACCTGTCGCCATTCCCTACAGAGACCTCCTATATTCCCTGTTCCCACCCTAGGCCAGCAAGGTCCTGGATCAGATTCTCCATCTCCCTTCCTGATTCAGTAGAGTGAATAGGAGCATGGACATGACACGGCTCAGAGGAGCAAGACCCCACTCCCATTACTTGTATTAGGTTTTGGCTTTCCCCATCACACTAACTAAAAGTTTGTGGCTGTCAGTAGCGCCTGAATGCTGATGTTAATTGGAGTTGTTTGCTGTGAAGTGTTTATTTATTGATTTTTTTTTTCCTCCCACTGAGCCATTCCTCAGGCTGGTGAAGACGATATGCAAGGCATAGGCATGGCTCAGGGGGAGGGAGGGAGGAAAGAAGAAATTGAGTTTCCCGCCCCATTGCCAACTATCTGGTTGGGAACTGTTTCCTTATCCCAAATCTGAAAGGGTAAGACCAAGAATGGAGGAATGAATGGATGGGACGGAGCCAAATGAATGTCAGCTAAGCCCCAGAGGAAAGCTCTGTGTTCATTATATACAGCTTGTAAGACAATGACATTATCTCCAGAAACAAGCAGGAGGCCTTCTGTCAATCACATAACTGAAAACTGGACCTAGAGAAATGTGGGGAGAGATGCTATAAAGATCCACGCCACAGCACTGCTGGGAACCAAGAATTGTGGACCATCTCCAACTCTTGCCTCTGAAGTGCCTTCCCTTCCCACCAGTCATGGGCAGCAGACTAGCTTGACACTTCGTTCTTCTCTTTCAGATGTGGACTCTGAAAATGACCTCAACAAGAGCCTCAACCTGATCCCATACAGTTTGGTGCATTCCTTCTACTCTGAGCGCCGACGGCCCGTCCTCTTCACCCCCACCATGCTAGCCAAGACCTTGGTGCAGAAGCTGCTGAATTCTGGAGGAGCCATGGAATTCAACATGTGCAAGCCAGGTGAGTGAGGTGGGGAGCCTAGCCCCGGGACATGGATAATGGGATAAACCCTTCTGTGCTGGGTTGCAACCTAGTGGAGAAATCCATGCACACATGCACACATATCCCCCAGCCTCCCTTTCCCGTGGAGGTGAGTTAGTACAGAAAATGAATGAAGTCAGCATTGTCTACTACTCACTTGACTTCAATTATGACTCATTCTCAAGGAGTGAGTGAGAGGCTACTTTCCAGGCTGGCTAAATAATAATGATACTTCCTATTTGTATAGCTTCAAAGTCTTCCCATGTACCTTGTCACATTTACTCTTCACAACAACCACGTGATGTAGGTAGGTACCCATTTTACACGTCAGAAAGCTGAGCTAGAGATGTTGTGACTTGCTCAAGAGCAGAGCCCAATCTCAAATCTAGGTCATGGATATGGAGCTGAGAGGCCAAGTCTACCTCCTCCATTTTACAGTTGAGGAAACAGGTTCAAAGTTGTTAAGAAACTTATATAAGGTCACCCGTGTGATATGTGACAAAGGCAGGATTTGAACCCAGGCCCTGTGACTTAAAATCCAGGCTGCCTTCCATTGCCTGCTAATTCCTTGCCCAGTACTCTTCCTAGTATCCCTGCTGCCTGAAAGTGGAGGGGAAAATGTGTGAGAATACCCTGGATGCTTCATTCTGTGTGATCCTCCTTGTAGAGAGCTGGGAAAGATTTTACAAACTCTTGGTACCCTTCAATACACAGAAATAAATTATTTATCATGATATCTTCTCCATTATCTATCATGGTGCGTGACATATTGTGGTAAAAATGGAATAAATGTTTTAATCGATGAATGAATGGATGGAGTGACTCTACAAAAGGGACTAAGGTGTCCCAGACAGCAGAGGAAGTGAGCAAACTCCCACCCATGGGTTATGTTCAATGCTGATGAGCCTACTTGGAGGGACCATGTCTCTAAGGAGACCTATAATAGCTGCAACTCACATGAGCTTCCTTTCTGGCTTGGGAGATGACTGCCCCAAAATGCTTCCTCTGCACCTTGACTCTGAGGCTACCCATGAATTTCTCAGCCTCTTCCCCTCCCCTCCCCCACACCGTCACCCCTCCAGGCCTGGCCACAGCCCCGCCACCTGTGACTCACATACATACCACAAGGACGTGTGTAAAGAGAAAAGAGGTTTCATTTCATGTTTCAGGACAGAAGTATTTTCCAGCTGGCGTCCTGACCGACATGTGGTTTTCTTAAAGCCTTATTTTTAAATCCCATTTCACCAAGCTGAACTCCAGTGCTCATTCCATTCCACCTTAATCTGCCTGATGTTCCCCATAGTTATTCATCCAGGTCTGTTTGTGCCTCAGGGCTCCTTGCCAGAGCCAGATGTTGGCTCTTCGGGGTCTTTCCAGATCTTTACCATAGTCTTGTCCTTCCGCATTAAGCCATTTTGCCTTAGTAACCAGTAAGTTCTTTCTCTACCACCTGGGTCTAAGGCCCCTTGTTGAGCTGTGAACCTTGGACCTCTTGGTAGGACGGGACACATCGTTGGCCACTCTCGCTCCTGGGTGAGGATCACCCTCTGCCTTGGTGTGAGATTTGGGCTAAGTGGAACTTAGAATCATAGGATTTTAGAACTCAGAAGAACCTTGGAGATTATCTCAGCCAACCTCGGATCACATAGCCAATTAGGAGCATTCGGTAACTAGAACTAAATTCTAGGAGGCCTAACTTCGAATTCAGTCTTTTCTACCATTTTTCTATCATTGGATACTTGTTTGGGGCCTTTCTTTGTATTTTCCAGGTCTTAGTACAGTGCCTAGAGCAGAGTAGACACTTAACAAATGCTTATTGTTTGATGGTTTACTTGTGGTTGATCGAAGCAGAATCTTCTGAGCAAATGAGACAATTGTACTAAAAAGTGGGAGGGGGAGGGAGCAAAGGGTTGAGTAGAAGAAGAAAAGATTCCCATAGTAGGCCTAATATTCCATACAAACAGAAATCAGATCCACTTGTGCCCTAATCTCTTACTGCCATGGAGCCAGAACCACTCTCTTAAGGAAAACTCATTTTTGTTATGCCAGTCAATAAACAAAAAAATGGAGATCGAGTTCAAACCCTCCCCCATTGCCTTGTCACAGATAGAGTAGACATTCATCCCCTCATGGAAAACTACCCTAAACTATGTTAGGGCACCATTGTTAGACTTTGTAGGAGCAATGGGGAATTATAAAACAGAGTCAACACCTTTGTGTATGTGTGTGTATTTCTGTGGAAAGAGCAGTGGCTCTAGAGTGAGAGGAGCTGGGTTCAAATCTTACCTTTGATGTTTATTACCTGTGAGGATAAATCACTTAAGTTCCTTGGACCCATTTCCTAATCTTTAAATGAGGGGGTTGAACTAGGTGGCTTCAGAGGTCCCTTTTTAGCCCTGGGTCTAAGATCCTTTGAGGGAGAGAAACGTGAAAGGGGGGGGAGGAGAAAGACAGACAGACAGATGGGGGGAGGGAGAGATAGGAGGGGAGAAAAAAGTGAGAAATGGGTCTAGGGAAAGAGGGAGAAGAGACAGATGAGGGAGAGAGAGGAGAGGAGAGGAGGGGAGAGGAGAGGAGGGGAGGGGAGGAGAGGGGAGGGGAGGGGAGGGGAGGAGAGGGGAGGGGAGGGGAGGGGAGGAGAGGAGGGAAGGGGAGGGGAGGGGAGGAGAGGAGGGAAGGGGAGGGGAGAGAAGAGATCCTTGGAAGGATCCATTATTTTATTGGTCTAAGTACAGATCAACTTCTTCATCTGGTGACTGACCCTCTCGTGATGAGCTATTTCCTACTTAGCAAGGCTGGTCCTTGGGTAGTCAAGATGGCAGCAGGGGTAGTGAGGGAGGTCTGTATGTATGCCCACGGTCTATCTCAGGATTATACTTACAGCTTCTCCAGTTTAATAAGATGCAGTAGAACTTACTCTGTTGACATAGCTTTCAAGAATCCAGGGTAATCTCTGTGGTGCCATGGAGCTTAAGAATAGGCTGTAAGGTCATACATGAAAACTGCCCATTGAGTGGTGTGGACAATAAGTGAGTAGTACAGGAGTCTGGAGGAACAAAAGGTCATTGTGGGCTGGGCAATGGAAAAATTTTGATCTGAACCTTTGAAAGATAGGCAGGGCCCTGAATGTTATGCAATAGTAATGACATTTGCAAAGCATTCAATGAATGCCTCATAACAATCTTGTTTAGTGAGTACTACAGGTGTCAATATCCCATTTTACAGATGGAGAAACTGAGACTAAGAGAGGTTAAGCAATTTCTGCAGGGTTGTAGAGCTAACTAGCTCTATACTAACTAGTGTCTGAGGCAGAATTTAAACACAGGTTTTCCTGACTCCAAGTGCAGTGCCCTATCTAGTATGCCCCATTACAACTAAAACCTTGTCTTCCTTCTCCCCAGATATTGTAACGAAAGAGGAGTTCCTGAGGAAAGAGAGAACAGAAACCATCATCTTCTCCCGGGAAAAGAATCCAAACACCTTCGAATGCATTGTTCCTGCCAATATTGAAGCTGTGGCTGCCAAGGTGACCTAGGGTTGGATTTAGCCATCTGTGGTCTATCCGTATATGTGCATCTTTCTTCCAGATCTAATGATCCATTTGCTGCCATCTTGGTAAAGGCCAGAGTTGGAAGAGTTGTTCCCTCTCATACTCCCAAATTCTTACCCTCTTTTTTCCCCTTCTTTTTCATTGTCCCCTCTCCTCCTTTACTTCCAAATTAACTTTCCTATTGTGCTACCTCTTTTCTTCTTCCTTTCTCCAGCTTCTCTGTTGCCCTTGTGTACCGGACTTCAGTGTGTGTTTATTTAGCAGAACCATCTTCTATTTTTAATGGTTTTCAGTGTTTGTGTCCTAGTTTGCATTGTTAGGTATGTGTGTGTCTGGTTGTGATAACAGGGCCAGAGATAGAGAAAGAATGTGTCAGTGAGAGACAGACAAAGTGAGAGAGTTGGTGTCAGGCACGACATTTCCTGAACAAGTGGAAAGTGGGAGATTAGAATGGTCTTTGGCAGTGGATGAGAAAGAATATATGGATACAATTTAAACAAACACTTTGGTTGTCGTGTTTTCTGGTCCTCGAGTGCCCGTGCATTGTGGAGTCTATCAGTCCGAAGCATGGAGGTTATTCCTTACCCTACACAAGAAAAATGCTCAAATTGAGGCCAATGGGATTACCCTAGACTATGGGGGACATAAGCTTTCAGACTGCCTTTGGCCAGTTACATGTGGGTAAGTGGCCAGGAATTTTACATCTCATGTCCATCTCCTGTCTCCTATCTTGACACATAAAACAAAGACTTGCACCAACTATCAGTAAACTAGGTAGCAGAGTGGATAGAACATCAGGCCTGGAGTCAGGAAGACCTGAGTCGAAATCTGGCCTCCGATACTTACTGACTGTGTGACCCTGGTGAAATCATTTAACCTTATTTACCTCAGTTTCCTTATTTGTAAAATGAACTGGAGAAGGAAATGGCAAACCAATCTAGTATATTTGCCAAGAAAATTCCAAATGAGGTCATGAAGAGTCAGACATGACTGAAAAACAACTAAATAAATCAGTAACCATATGTTATTATTTAAGATTGTTCCCTTAACTGAGTGAACTCTGATGTCAGTGGATTGGGGGTATGAGTGATAAAGATCATAGGAGGGATATCAGAAGCTATCTAGACCAGAGTTGTCAGGTACATGGCCAGCAGGCCCTTACAGATGCAATAGTGTTGAGTGCCACCTGAACCAGATTAAAATGTAATTGGATGGGGCAGCTAGATAGCACAGTGGATAAAGCACCAGCCCTGGATTCAGGAGTACCTGAGTTCAAATCCGGCCTCAGACACTTGACACTAGCTGTGTGACCCTGGGCAAGTCACTTAACCCCCATTGCCCCACAAACCCCCCCCCCAAAAAAAACAAAATGTAATTGGAGGGGGCGGCTAGGTGGCGCAGTGGATAAAGCCCCGGCCCTGGATTCAGGAGTACCTGAGTTCAAATCCGGCCTCAGACACTTGACACTTACTAGCTGTGTGACCCTGGGCAAGTCACTTAACCCCCATTGCCCTGAAAAAAAAATGTAATTGGGAAATAATTGATAAAATAAATAAAAACACAGTAAAATATAGATAACATTACATTGTAAAACTAAGTCAATATGTAGCCCACAGAGATCCTTGTGTACAGATTAATGACCCCCTATTTCTATTTTCTATATAGTTTGACACCATTGGTCTAGACCAAAGCCTTCATTTTACAGATGAGGAAACTGAGCCCCAGAAAATTGCTCTAAGTCACCCAGGTAGTAAGTGACATAGCCAAGCATTTTGGACCAAAATGTACTTTTAGTTTAAAAGTGACTTCTATCCAATTCAAAAGCCTTTTCTTGTTCAGTCATTTTTCAGTCATGCCTAACTCTTTGTGACACCATTTGGGGTTTTCTTGGCAAAGATACTGGAGAGGTTTGCCATTTCCTTCTCCAGATCATTTTACAGTTGATGAAACCAAGACAAGCTGGGTTGAGTGACTTGCCCAGGGTTATATACAGCTAAGAAGTGGGGGCAGCTAGGTGGCGCAGTGGATAGAGCACCGGCCCTGGAGTCAGGAGTACCTGAGTTCAAATCCAGCCTCAGACACATAACACTTACTAGCTGTGTGACCCTGGGCAAGTCACTTAACCCCAATTGCCTCACTAAAAAAAAAGAAGTATATGAGCTCAGATTTGAACTCATAAAGATGAGTCTTCCTGATACCGGTCCAAACCTGGCACTCTATTACTGCCCTACCTAGCTACATATTTCGAAAGGCATTAAATGCCTACTATATGTCAAGAGTCGACATATATGGTCCATGGGATTGTAAGTGAACAAGAATATGTCAAGGACTATGCTAGGCACTGGAGATACAGATTTAAAGATGAGACGATTCTTACCTCAAGGAACTTAACATTCTTTTAGAGACAGCGTGTACACATACAAGTATATCCAAATTATCTATAGGATAAGTACAAGGTAATTTCAGGACTGGGCACTAGCAGCTGAGGGATCTAGAAATGTCTCCTATAGGAGGTAGTTCTTGAGCTAAGCTTTGGAGGAAACCAGGGATTCCCAAAGGCAAAGGAGGCAAGAAGAAGAGAGTTGCATTCCAGGTATGGGGGACAAACTGTGCAACGACATAGAGATGGCATATTGAATCTCGGGATGCTATTTATGTCAAAAACATCAAGAATGGGGCAGCTAGGTGGTGCAGTGGATAAAGCACCAGCCCTGGATTCAGGAGGACCTGAGTTCAAATCCAGCTTCAGACACTTACTAGCTGTGTGACCCTGGGCAAGACACTTAACCCTCATTGCCCCACAAAAACAAAACAAAATAAAAAACATAGAGAATGTTGGTTTAGCTCAACCATTAAGCATGGAAAGAGGAATAATGTAGACTAATACCAGAGCCTGGTTGAGAAGGTTTTAAAATGGCAAATATAGAAGTTAGTTCATATTTGATCCTCAAGGCAATCAGGAGCCACAGGAGTTTAGGTTGGGCACAGCCCCTACCCTTAAAGC
Source organism: Dromiciops gliroides (assembly GCF_019393635.1). Classification (NCBI taxonomy): domain Eukaryota; kingdom Metazoa; phylum Chordata; class Mammalia; order Microbiotheria; family Microbiotheriidae; genus Dromiciops; species Dromiciops gliroides. The sequence continues at coordinate 532,006,329 of NC_057861.1, forward strand.
GCTTACATTCTACTGAGATATAAAACGGAAACAGATAAGTACATCCATTATGATTTGAGGAGAAAGAGTTGTTCTAACATTGGTTTCCCCTAGTAAGTAGCACATGAAATGAATCTTGAAGGAAGCCAAGAATTCTAAGAGGCACAGGTGGGAAAGGAAGGCATACCAAGCCTGCCTTTTCACCCTTGAGGCAAGAGTAATCACTTCCTGATTAGCCAGAAAATCGAGTGATAGCACCCTTTTAGAATTGCTGTGTCCATGTTCTGAAAAGAGACATATACTATCGCCCTGAAGGTAGGTGCGAAGAATTGACCAGCAACTAACACAACTCTCAAGTCCTTTGTACCCTGGTGTAATCACCCCAGGGACACACAACGTCAGTCAACATCCTGCATCTGAAGTGCCACCAACAGCCACCAGTCACCCTTGCTACTTTTTATTAAAGAGCTTACTTATAGGCTAATTTATTTCAGGCCCTGGGCTCCAGGTCCAACATGTGTGGCTATGTTCTATAATGTATAGACATCTGAGGAGTATTAAGTGTGTCTCGGGGTGTGTTGGTCTAAATTGGATCTGTGCTTTCATTTTTCATCTCCAGCAAAAGGGTACATTTAGCTTCTGGTTTTCACTGGTTCCCCAGCTGCCGAGGCTGACACCAGCCCTTTTCCTGTGTCAGCTTCTCAGTTGTCTATGCTGTCTGTCATTGTACATAGACACAGGCATACACATAGACATACACACACATGCAATATGGAGAGATGTCCTCCAGTGACACTGCAATGGTTTTGTTTCTAGAATAAACACTGTCTGCTGGAGGCCGGGATAAGCTGCACGAAAGATTTGATCAAAGCAAAGATCTACCCCATCGTTCTCTTCATCAGAGTTTCAGAGAAGAATATCAAGAAATTCCGGTACTGTCTCAGGGATGCTTACATTGATATGTGTTGACCAGCAATCCTGCCCGTATTCTGGAAGCACCCCCAGGAACTGCCTCAGGAAGCCAGCTGGGGCATTTGGAATGCTTCATGCTCGCCCTATGGGTGTGGGTGGTTTCCCAGGCACTACCCTAAACAGCCTTCCATTTCCCCTATCATTGTGGCCACTCTGCTTAGTCCTCGCACGGATGCCACCCCAAGCCATTTCACTCAATTCACTCACACACACACACACACACAAACCCCTTCTCCCTTGCATACAGCTTGCTCACCCCTGATTCTGCCTCTACCCGTACCTGTACCCCTCCCTCTACCCAGAATGCCCTCCCTACTCGACTTGCCAAACTTCCTCAATTTAAAAAACCCTGCTTAGAGCTTACTTCCTCCACAAAGCCTTTCTTGATCCTCCTCATTGCATGGCTGCACATTCTCAGAGCAGTTATGAACACAGAACACTTCAATGGTCAAGTAGTATCACGGAGGGAGCCCTGGGTCCAAATCCTGGGCAACTGGCCTACCCTCTGTCAGCCTCAGTTTCATCATTTTAAAATGAGGACGAATCTAACAGCAGTTCACTCACAGGATTGTTGATGAAGATTAAGTGATTAAAATATATAAAGCACTTTGTAAATCTTAAAGCACTATATATATATGTGTGTGTGTGTGTTAGGTAGTGTCAATCAACAAGCATTTATTAAGGGTGCTAGGCACCTGAGAAATGAAGATAAAAATTAAATAGTCCCCTGTCCTCAGAGTGTCAAGCAAAATGACATACACATACTTATAAAACACATGTATATATAATATATAAACATGTATATACATACATATATTAAACACAAAATATATATAAAGTACATGCAAGATAAAGAGTCCTCCAGCAAACATTTATTAAGTGTCTACTGTGTGCCATGCACTGAAAATAAAAAAGATTAAAATGAAACAATTCTTACCCTCAAAGAACTTATACTCTATTGGGGAAAACAACATATACACGTGTAAAGAGAAACCAAATATCTACTTAAATACAAGGTGGAGAAACAGAATGATGTAGTGAATAGAAAGCCAGCCACAGAGTCAGGAAGATCTGCTTTCAAAGCCTATCTCTAACCTACTGTCTGTGCAACTATGGGCAAATCACTTCTCACTGACCTAGGCAACTCTCTAGGGCAGCTAGGTGACCCAGTGGATAGAGTGCCAGGTCTGGAGTCAGGAAGATTCATCATGAATTCAAATATGGCTTTAGACACTTACTAGCTGTGTGACCCTGAGCAAGTCACTTTACCCCGTTTGCCTCAGTTTCCTCATCTATAAAATGAGCTGGAGAAGGAAATGGCAAACCACTCCACTATCTTTGCCAAGATAAAAACCAAATAGAGTCACAAAGAGTCAGACATGACTGAACAATAAAAAGACAATTCTCTAAGACTGTTTCAGAGCAGTTGCCCATCTGCACTAGTGGGAGGTTCCTCATCAGGAAGCTCTATATACTGATGAAATCACTGAGTGGAAAAAAAAATATATATATATACACAAGATAATTTAGGGGACCAAAAGAGGAACTAGCCACTCAGAAATATCAATAATAAAACTAATTATTAACAAATTAATTATTAACATGTAGTGATATATTACTAACACATAATGATGATATGGTACTTTAAAGTTTCCAAAGCACTTTACAAATATTATCTCATTTGATCATCACAACAACCTTGGGAGGAAGGTGCTATTATTACCCCATTTTACAAATGAGGAAACTGAGACAGTCAGAGGTTGTGACTTGCCTAAGGTCACACAGTAAAAGAAATCAAACTTGAGTTGAGCTCTGAAGGGAGGCTTGGCATTCTGAGATTATAAACATAAAATGTTAAAGCTAGAAGACAACTGCTCAGGTTCTTAACCTGAGTCAGGGAACTAGGTTAGGGGGGTTTGAGAAGAGGGGGAGAGTGTTTTTGTTTTATTTTTATTTGTTTAATATCTTGACATAGCTAAGTCCTAAATAGTGCTAATAATGAATTCCCAAGAAGTGGTCAGATTATTCGAATTCTCATCACATTTTCAATGAGCTAGAATCAGTTACCATATTTTTACATATAAGGACATTTGCATACATATAATTTTACAAATTAAGTACAAATTTCATTAATGCAGTCATTTCGTGGGATTCATTATTTGCACTAATTGGGACTTTTCTCTAACTATCCAGTGGAATTGGTTTCCTCTGTCATCCTATGCACTTTATTTTTTGCATTTTAAAACATCATTCCGAGCAGTTTTACCAGGTTGTCCAAGGGATTCAAGACACACCAAAAAATGGTTAAAAATTCCTACACTGGGGGCAGCTAGGTGGTGCAGTGGATAAAGCACCAGCCCTGGATTCAGGAGTACCTGAGTTCAAATCTGGCCTCAGACACTTGACACTTACTAGCTGTGTGACCCTGGTCAAGTCACTTAACCCTCATTGCCCAGCCAAAAAATAAAAATAAAAATCCCTACACTGGAGATCATCTTGTTTAGCTGCTTTATTTTAGCCACAAGGAAACCAAAAGCCCCAAAAGTCATACCCAAGGTCTCAAAATCAACTAATGGCAGAAATGGGACTAAAACCCCAGTCTCCTGATTTCAAGAGCAGTTTCCTTCCCATACACCACATTGCCCTCTTGCACTATATTGATTGGCTTTTCATTACACATCTTCCCCCCCCCCAAACTTAGTTTCCAATCCAATAAACATTTATAAAGCGCCCACCACATGCAAGGCACTGTGCTAAGTGCTATAATTAATAAGCCACTTACCTATTATGTTACTGTTTTATGCTTTACTGGTGTTTAGGGATCTGTTTCATGGGAGTCCCCAATGACACTGACTAGGAGAAACATGGCTTCTGAAAGCCAGTCCCCTTCCCCACAGTCCCTTGTGTCCTGCTGAGATATACTGGAACCAAAGAGCCCGAAAGAGTGGCAGGGGCCAGGGCCAGGTAGAACAAATATAAAAATTGCCTTTGATGCAGCCTACAAGGGGTAAGTAAGCACAGGGTAGGCAGCAGCATTTAGAGTCCCTTGACTCCTCACATTCCCCTCAGTTCCTACTTCATAGAGTGGCTGTGAGATTCAAAAGAGGCAATCTACATAAAACACTTTGCACTCTTGAAAAGCACTTTCTAAATCTGCCTAAGTCTACCAAGACAGGGAAATAGAGGCAGGTTAGTGCCATAAACAAAGCACTGGGTTTGGGGTCAGAGAACCTGAGCTCAAATCTCTGCTCTATCTGTTAATCCCTTTGTGAACTTGTCAAAGTTCCTTTGCCTCCCTGGGCTTCAGTTTTCTCCTCTGTGAAATGGGGAAGTTGTACTCAATGATTTCACAAGTCTCTTCCAGATCTAAGTCTGTGAATGATGGAGAAGTGTCATCAAGGCATATATCCAGGATCCAGTAGACTATAAGCTGCTTGAGGACAGGGACTCTTTTATTTTTTGTCTTTGTACCCCCAGTGCCCAGTACGACGTCTGGCACATAGTAGACACTCAATAAACGTTTGCTTTGTTTTATTGAATAGTAACATCACCATTTCCTGAATTACTGAATTTTCTCAATACTTCCATTCAGCCCCATAGCCTTGACCACTTGGTAACAATACCAATCAATTAAAAATATGCATTTATAATAATAACACTTAACATTTATAGAGGGTTTACTATGGAGCAAGCTTTATAATTATTAGGTCATTTGACCCTCACTACAACCCTGGGAGGTAGGTGTGATTATTGCTCCCATTTTACAGATGAGGAAACTAAGGCAAACAGAGGCGAAGTGACTTACCCAGCGTCACATAGCTAATAAATGTCTGAGTCTAGATTTGAACTCCGGTCTCTGACCCCAGACCCAGCACTTTATCCACTTTACTGCCAAGCATCGCGCTAGGTACTGAGGGTATAAAGAAAAAAATTATGTAGTCCCTACCCTCAGAGGGCTTACATTCTATCAGAGGAGAAAAGATGTACACATATAAATATATGCAAAATAAACACAGGGGAATATCAGTTGAAAAACCAACAATGCTATAATATATGAGGACTTGGGGTTCAAGTCCTGCCTCTGATATATTGTTTTGTTTTGGAGGATCAGAGTTAAGTGACTCATCCAGAGTCACACAGCTAGGAAGCATCTGAGGTGAGATTTGAACTCAGATCTTCCTGACTCCAGAGCTGGCGCTCTGCATATCATACCTCCTAGTTTCCCCCTGACGTGCTCTGGGGTGACCCTAGGGAAGTCACAACCTCTCAACAGCCCAGGCAGCTCCCTGAGATTATAAATTGCCAAGCAGGTGCTTATCTTCATTTATTGTATTGTATCGAGTCACCAAGCATTTATTAAGCTCTTACTGTGTGCTAAGTACTGAGGCTACAAAGAAAGGAAAAATCATTCCCCCTCCCCTCCCCCACTAAGGGGCTTACAGTGGAAAGTAAGAGACAACACACAAGCAACTCCATACAAACAAGTTATATAAATGGGCAAGGGGGTTGAGGGAGGAGGAGGGAGTTTGTTCCCTGATTTCCCTCTGCCAAAGAAATCTTAGATGGGATTCAGAACAATTGGAGGAAGGAGGTGGGTTGGAAGTTGCTAGCTGGCTAGTGAGTGCAATCGGGAAAGGCCTCATGTAGGAGGTGGCGTTGGAATTGGCTTTGTAAGACACTAGGGATTCTAAGAAGTGGGTGCATTCCAGGCATGGGGAATAGCTTGCACAAGGGCCTAAAGGCAGAAGATGAAATGTATGGGTAGACCAGCAGGCTGTTACTATGACTGAAGTCTTGCTCCTCTTTCTTGTCAAGGACATGTTGGGGGACCTGGCAGTTTCTTTTACACGGGCACCACTGATTGTATGTCTGATACTCTTGGACCATAGGAAACTGCTGCCCCGGCCAGAAACCGAGGAGGAATTCTTAAGGGTGTGTCGCCAGAAGGAGAAAGAACTAGAAGCCCTCCCCTGTCTCTATGCTTCAGTGGAGGTTGACATGTGGAGCAATGTGGAGGACCTAATCCGAGTCATCAAGGAGAAGATAGGAGAGGAACAGCGGAAAACCATCTGGATTGATGAAGATCAGCTGTAAAACAGGCCTCCTGTTGAATTGGACTTGTCAGTGATGGGCAAGCCCTGACTAAGCACGGTTTGGGCAGATAGAGCCCCCCAGCCAGGGCATTGCCCAGAGCTCCCCGGTGTTTCTTCTCCAGCTCTGTTTTCAGGCTGCAAATGGAGCAGACACAGATGGGAGGAGCTACTCAGGCCTGTGGGTAATGGGAGTCCCAGGGATTGAACTTCTACCCTGCTAAGCAGCCCCACCAGCAGGAGCCCACTCCCCTTCCCCCCACCAACCCACCTCCACCCCCAGAGATAGCAGCAGCTGTTTTAACTGTGGGGATGGAAGAAAATGTGGGAGGGAGTTAGGAGTAATTTATTCCCTGTACTGCCTGGACCCCATCCCAGCCATTTAGCACTTCTGATGTTATCGGAGTACAGAAATCTTCAGGGAAACATGGACTCAGCCAAAGGACATTGAACCTGAGGCCTCTAGGTCATCTCCCAGACCAGACTAGCAATTGAATGTAATTCACCAGGGACCCTGCTCATTGCCTGGTAATACTAGGGACCCCTAAAAGCAAGACCACTTCTCTCGCCTGTGGTCCTTTCTTTGGGATCCACGTGTGAGTAGCCTAGCCAGACTGGAATGAAAGTGATATACTGCACTGTACTGATGTTTATTTTGTTTTTTGCATTAAAGCCCCTAAGTCCTGTATTCTTCATCATTTCTCCCTTTTCCAATTGGCAGCAACTTTAAGCATCACCTATTTCCTCACCCTAACCCCTCCCCAGTATCATAAGTTTAATTCTGCATCTTTAAGCTAACATTTCAGAAAGGGCTCCAAGCATCTTTGTTAATTGTGGGATGAAAAGATCCCCTGGGTGGTAGGGAGGGTGCAGGCAATCTCCCTAGAATGTCACTTCTAGGACTACAGGGTCATAGCCAGGGCTTGCAGGAACCTCTAGAGATCACCTAGTCCAATTCCCTTGTTTTATAGAAGAGGAAATTGAAATCTAGAAAGGGCCAATGACTGGCCAAGGTTACACAGGTAATCAGTGACAGAGCTGGGATCTGGACCTCCAGGCTTTTGATGGCCTTGGCTCTTTTCCCCTACCATGCTGATTCTCCACTAGCGTCTAACTATAGAATCCTGACATCATAGATTTAGAGCTGGGGGGAGGACCTCAGAAGCCAGAAATCCCAGTCTTTATCTCAGTTTCGCTGTCTTCTCCCCTGCTCCCTGCACATTCTCCCTCTACTCATCTGGGCACACCTTTGAACACACCCCCCCCACACACCAGGTTCAAGGCTCTGCATGTAAGCCATGAACTGGAAGGATGAATATTCTGTATCCTTATGGTTGCTTTTGTTTCATCCTTTTGAGAAAATCTGCCCAGAACCACCTTTTTTCTTCCTATTAACCCAAAAGCCAAAGAACTCTATGCCAGAAGTCCATGATTAGATGTGGTTTATAAAAAGCAGTAAGTGGGAGGGGCAGCTAGGTGGTACAGTGGATAGAGCACTGGTCCTGGAGTCAGGAGGACCTGAGTTCAAATCTGACCTCAGACACTTGACATTTACTAGCTGTGTGACCCTGGGCAAGTCACTTAACCCCAATTACCTCACCAAAAAAAAAAATTGGTAAGTGGACCCTGGTTTTATTTTTATAGGCCTGGATCATAGGATCATAGATTTAGAGAGAGAAGGTCATCTTGGAGGTCATCTAGTCCAAGCCCCCATTTTACAGATGAGGAACCAAGGCCCAGAGATGTTTAAGTGACTCACCCAGAGACATACAGGATTGAGGGAGGGTTCAAAGGGGAGGGCATTTATTAAGCACCTACTATATACCAGGCACTGTGCTAAGCACTTTACAAATATCTCATTTGATCCTCACAACAATCCTGGGAGGTAGGTGCTAGTATTCTCCCAATTTTACAGGAGAGGAAACTGGGGCATACAGAGGTTAACTGACAATCCAGAATCACACAGCTAGTAAGCATCCAAGGTTAAATTTGAACCCAGGTCCTCTGCCTCCAGGGCCAGAACTCTTATCTAGCAGCTCAAATCCCAGGTACCCCTCCTCCAAGTGCGGCCCTCTACCCACCACACTATGTTGCCTCTCAGTGTGTGTAGGAGTTTGAAAATCAGATGGCAATGAACTGAAGTGGTTCTAATCACTCTTCTGTTCCCTCAGTCCTGACTACCACCCCCTGGTCATCATTTCCCTAACCATCCTCTACTTTGGGTAGAAGAAAGAAGAGGAGGAGGAGGAGAAGAAAAGTAGGAAGAGCATAAGAAAGGGAACGTGGAAAAGAAAGGGAACGTGGAAAAGAAAGGGAGGGAGCCAGGAACATTTGGAGCATTTTGCACCTACTTAGAAGTGGAGGAGCAGCATTAAGGAGAAAAGAACCTGTGAACTCCTCCACCTGCTAGGAAGTGTTTGGGGCTATTGTTAGGTTGTCTAGCCTGCCTGCTTTTAAAATCCCTCTAGATTACTCTCACCCTATTTGTTCTCAATAAAAGGAACAGTTTCTACTTGAGATATTTATTCTTGGTAGTGTAAAGTCCATTTTGTTCTGTGCTATGAAGCTCCCCTAGCCTGCTTTGTTCTCCTCATAGTTTAACTTCTCCTTGCTGGTTACTCCTAGTCCTGCAGACAGGACCTTCTCCTGTAATTTGGAGATTGACAAGGATTCCTTTTTTCCTGTCTGTTTTTCTGGGGAATGGTGGACTTCAAAGCAACAAACATAGGTCAGTGAGCATGTGCTGCTGAAATTCAAAAGGACTCACTTTCCCACACTGCTCTGGGGCTGGGGAACAAATATTGCTAGGAAAGAACTTGTTTTCCCATAATGCCATGGAACCCAGGGGCAGACATTGGTTGGGAGAGAGCAGAGATAAGTGGAAGAAAGAAGGCTAGTCAGGCATGAAATGTTGGCAGGGCAATAGGGCATTGATCAAGGGCTTTGGCAGCCTCCAAGAGCACCCAAGCCAAGCCTAGCGTGAGAGCTGTGGCCTTTTGGCCATGCTGTATATAGATACATGGAACACACAGAGCCCGGGCTTAGGCAGAGCTGCCTTCTCCTAAGTCCCAATGCCTCACACCCTACAGGGACTTCCCCTATTGTTGCTGTGAACTGTTTATGCCAAGATGAGTGTACACCTCCCTTAGAAAGGGAAAGGGCCCATCCTTTTGCTAAGTGGTCCTCAGAACAGAACTCCAATTCTGTCTTTATGTGCTTAGAAAAGAGAAAAGTAGCATGGCATAATGGATATCCAAACATCAACCAAACAGATGAATGAAAAGAACATTTAATAAGTGAATGTTTTGTGCCAGACACTGTTCGAGGCTCTGGGAATACTAAAAAAATTATTAAAAGAGATAGTCCCAGGGGCAGCTAGGTGGCGCAGTGGATAAAGCACCGGCCCTGGAGTCAGGAGTACCTGAGTTCAAATCCGGCCTCAGACACTTAACACTTACTAGCTGTGTGACCCTGGGCAAGTCACTTAACCCCAATTGCCTTACCGAAAAAAAAAAAAAAAAGAGATAGTCCCTATCCCCAAGGAGCTTATATTCTAACAAGGAAAGATACTATATAGAGAGAAGTGGCAATCAGAGAAAGGTATTTCATTCTGGAAGGTTGGGAAGTGGGAGTAAGGGAAAAAATACATAGTGGCAGGCAGATTGTGAAGTTGCCAAGCTGGCTGGCTAAATGGGATATGAAACTAAAACATGGTCTGGTGTGCCAGTAGATATAGTGAGCTAAGTGGGCTAGTTTGTATAAACCCAATCACCAATCCATTTGGTTGGGGCCCTAGGGCAGAAGCTCCAAAATTAAATAGATGAACTTATCCCGGGAATGGAGTTCAGAAAATTTAACATGGAGGTTCAGGTCTCAGGACTAGTATGGAGGGTATTGGATCAGGTGGTGTCAGGTAAGAAATGAGAGAGTGAGATGGTGTCAGTGGATAATTGGATGGGATGGGAAGCTACCAAGAGTAGGAGGGTCCAGAGATAGTTACAGTAAGATGGAGAATTGGTCTCAGAGTCAGGACTTAGATTCATGTCCAACCTCTGATACATGCAGACAATGTAACCTTGAACAAATCACTCAACCTCTCTGAGACTGAATTTCAGAACATGTATAAATCTGCACTGATCTTTCTTTCCCTACACCAAAAAAAATCACAAATCTAAATTTTTTAAAAATGTGACTAGGTATCTACTAGACATGTGAGTTCTGCTAACGGATTGTCTCTTCTCTATGTGCAGTCCCAGATATTGGGGGTAAATTGTGATACTGTTTGGCCTTAGGCCTTAGGCCCTGTGATACTGTTTGGACTTCATGGTCTAGATTATTCAATCATAAACCATGAACTCATCTTCAGAATAAGGAGAAATTACACCAAGATCTCTAAGGCAAATCTCCTTAGGTCCTTTCTGTGCCAACATTCTATTTGAAGAATTTGGAAATCAAGAAAATAGAAACCAGAGAAATGAATGAATGGCTTAGCTATTTCAAAAGCCCCCTCCTCTCCTTCCTATTTGCATTTCAGACCCATTTCAGGACTGGTGGATTTCTAGAGGACCTATATAATGTGGGGCAAACCACGTATGCAAAGGAAATTTCTTCAAACCAAAATGTCCTTCCAGAGTAAATTGAAGATGCCTTCATGTTGCTGGAACTGCCCCTGGAAACAAATTTGATGTTTTGGAGAGAAAAAAGGCCATGTTTCTCAAGGTCCTCCTGTGCTTATTTAAGGCCAAATAAACTGCTAAATGTTGGGAGTTGAGGGCTGGAAGGACTTCAACTTCTATCTTGTTAAAAGCTGAAGTTAAACAGTAAATTTTCTCCAAGCTGAGGCATTGTGTTTGTACTTAGAAACAGTGTTTCCCTGTAAAGCACTTAGCTCAGAGGAGACAGACGTGCTTGGAAAAAACATTGGAGTAAAAGGCTGGCTGATTTATTTTGATTTTTACTTATTTCATTTCAGAATCCTCTGTCCCATTGTGTGCAGTGGGGCCAAACACATGCATTCCATGTAATTCGCATTTGGCGGGGAAGGGGCCTGGGGACAGAAATAGGTTTAACTTTGGGAATGATAGCTGAAGGTGGTTTGTGTATTTTAAAGTAATTTCAAACATGCTCAGGCATCCTGAGATATGGTGTATTATTTATGCTAATAAGATGAAGGGGAAGGAGGGATCTGGAGAAGGGAAGGGATAGCAGTGTTTGAAATGAAGCATTCCATTTGGGTTTGCTCTACCCATGAAAAGATGTTAAGGTTATCAGAAGGCAGCTCTGAACCCTGAGGAATTAGACTGTGGAGGAATTTCAAAGGAGGCTTATAACATGGTCTTATCCTAGCCCTCTTGTCCCCGCCCCCCCCCCCCCGCCCGACTGTGGGGGCTGCTGGGGAACCAGTAATGATCAACACATGTAGCCAGGTTTGAAAAGGAAGTGGGTACGGAGAGGGGGGAAGCGGGTGGGATGTGGACAGCCAAAGAGTCCCCTGCAAAGTTTGGCCAGAGATCAGTTCCAGTTTTTACCAAAAGATTTTTTTTCCATAGTTGTTTATATTAAGCCACTTGCAAATAACCCAGGGATGTCAGGGACCCCATAGGAAGCCAAGAAACTGTTCTAGACAGACTGGCTGGAGGGCTTGGGGGGGCCGGTAACCCATAAACCCTACCTAGGCTGCCACAAGGATTAGGATGACAGGGAAGAGGCTGTGCCAGCCTGATAAATACAAGTGGGGCAGTTATGCTCACCTTCAAATGGCATTGCTTTGGAGACTCAGGGAGCACTGTATCAATCAGGCGCTGCCGATGCAGTATCCTAAAATTGTGCCAACTTGGGGTTTTCAGGGAAGCAGTGTCAGGGTCTAGAACGTGTCATTATTACCCTCTTTCAGACTGAGATTGCTTTCCTGGACATTGGAATTTAAGAGTGGGGGTAGACAGTCACTTAGGGCACAGGTATAGGGCGTACATAATGAAGGATGCTCTTCAGTATTACTAATTATAAATATACAGATTTTTTTAATTTTAGTTTTAAATATAAGTATTAAGTTCTTAATTTTTAGGGATATATTTTGATTTCATATCACCTTCATTTCAGAATATATCCCCACCACCACCTAACCAGGAAATTATACCCTATGACAAAATTTAAAAAGAAAGAAGGGGGAAAAGCAGTTAAGAAAACCAATCAATCCATAATATGCAATATCCCATACCCATAATCTCCTACCTCTTCAAGGAAGGAAAGGAAATGCATGTTTTTCCCCTTAGCCAACAAGTATTTTTTAAGAACCTACTCTCTGCCAAGTACTGTTCAAGGTACTGGGGATAGATACACAAAAATGAATGAACCCTAGTCATTGCCCTCAAGGACAATGGAGGAGACATGTAGGTATATATAAGTGTATATAAAAATATACAAAATAAAGAAAAATAATCTGAGGGAGGGGAATACTAATAGCTGACAGTATTAGCAAAAGTATCATGTAGATGGTAACTTTCCTTGATACATCAGTATGTCTGCTAGGACGTACGTTGACATGTTGAGTGTTTTATATAGCACAGTAAAAGCTTAAAACTTCTGGTAGATAATAACACAAAGGGCATGATTTTCAAACCTTGCCTGGGGCACACAAATACCTTGTCCATTCTCTGGTGGACACAGCGGATGCTGGGTTCAGCATCACCACGGTGATGTCTGTGACCGCATGATCTGCCTAATGGAGCCAGCCATTATTCCAGATAGGGCTTGTTTTCAGTAGAAACTGAGCAGATGAGAGGAAAAGAACTTAAGGTCCCTTTGAATTTGGGTATTCTGTAGTTAAACAGTCCCCAAACATAGTTGTCCATCCCATTTTTTAGTTCCCATGCAACTCTAATTCTGAGCCATTTTTTTGAATGCTTAATGTGTCTTTATTTGTGAGATTTTAACCCTCCTCTCCTCTTACCCTTATTTCTATTTGATATTATATTGTCACTTGGAAAGACATAAGGGACTATCCTAGAGACTGTAAGTCGTAAGTGGGTTTTTTTTCAAAAGACTAACGAAGGTCATAGATCACATTTAGAGTATAAATTTAGAGCTGAGAGGGAGCTGAGAGGTCATCCAGTAAAGCTTCCTTATTTTACTACTACCACTGCTGCCACTGCCACCACCACCACCACCTCCTCCTCCTACTACTACTACTACTACTACTACTACTACTACTAGTAATAATAATAATAATAGCAGCATTTACATGGATGGTGTTTTAATGTTTGCAAAGAGCTTTACAAATATTATCTCATTTTATCTTTGCAACAACCTTGGGACGTAGGTGCTATTACTGTCTCCATTTTGCAAATGAGGAAACAGTTTTAGAGGATTGAAATGACTCATCCCAGAGTCCCTCAGCTTATAAGTTTCTGAAGCAAGATTTGAATTCAGGTCTTCCTGACTCCAGGTTGAGCACTGTACCCACTACACCATCCAACCAAAAGGGTTCAATTAGTTGACTCTGAAGGTTTCTTCCATCTCTAAATCTACTTTCTTGTTCCATAGCACTGAAGAGAAAGCATTAAGATAGTGAAATTTTTTTTGAAAAACACAGCTGCCAAGAGGGGAAGTCTATTGTGGCTCCATGTAGAATTCCAGAAACGGAATTCTGCTCTTGTCACCAGCTTTCTGTGTGATCATGAACCATGACACCTAACCTCTGCAAAGAGGCAACCCTGGGTTTGATGGGAGAAGACTTCCTAACAATTAGAGCTATGTTGGGAGATCGTGAGCTCCCTCTTGTTGGGGTTCTTTGACCAAAAGCTGCATCAGTGTATTAGAGAGGGGATCTGTGTCCACTTATGGAGTGAACTCAATGGCCACTAAGATCTCTTCCAACTTTGAAATCCTGTCATTCTGTATTTTCCTTCTTCTCCAGTACAGTTAGTTGCTCAGCCCCAATCAAGGCAATTAACCATTAACTTGTTTGTTGCCATCTTCATTTTTCCCCCAGGCCAGTCCTCTCTGGAATAGCCTCCCCATTAGTTTCTAGGTGTTCCATGGTTTCTGACAGAAGCACTGGTGCTTCTTCATCCTGGGAAGAGGAAAGGAGGCTCCGATGTTGTCAAGGAAGTAGCTATCTCTGACTTTGAGACGTATTCATCACCACCAAAATCCTTTGGTGTTTTCTATTCTTTAGACCTCTGACAGCTCTGCACAATTGCCTAGCACAGGAAATTTACCTGGGGGGCAAACAGCACAGAGGAAACAAGGCCAGAAACACACAGTGGAAAGCCCCAGGAGAACCCAAACCCTGCAACCCTCTGGTACAACAAAGATCCTCCCTGTCTCCTCTCTCTCTCATCCAAAACTATAAGGTTCTATACAAGCAGGGGTAGTCTTTTTTTTCAGTTTCCCAAGTTTTATTAAAATACTGTGCTGACCACAGGGAGAGCACTGAAAGGTGTCTCCCAGGGTGGGGGGGTAGTCTTAAAACACTAAAACTGAACCCCTGCTACTGGTTGTATTTCTGCAAGCTGGTACATGCCTATGGTTGCTTCCTTGTTATCTATTCCTCCTTTTAACCTTTATTGACCTGCTTTCTTTGCTGTGCTAACACACATGCTTAACATTATTAACAATCATTCCTTCCATAGCTGTCTTTCATTCAAGAGGTTGTGGGGCAGCTAGGTGGTACAGTGGATAGAGCACCAGTCCTGGAGTCAGGAGGACCTGAGTTCAAATCTGACCTCAGACACTTGACACTTACTAGCTGTGTGACCCTGGGCAAGTCACTTAACCCCAATTGCTTCATTAAAAAAAAAGATTTACAAAAGGTTGTTAAGGTAAGCCAAAGCTCACAAGAGTAATTCATTAGGGATATCAAGTGGACAGAGCTAGCCCAGTACCCTCCAATTTAGAAATCCCCTGGTGACTCCATTTCACTGGAAGTAACAAATTATGGTAAATTTTTTGCCCAGCTCACACTCTTCCTTTGATATCATTGGTAGAGGGAATTCCATGTACCAATACAGGCCAACACTTTCCTCTGTAACTTATAGTCTCAGAGAGTTGCCTAAAGTAGAGGTGCCAAATAGAAGGCAGCTAGGTGGCCAAGTGAATAGAGTGAAGGAAGATTCATCGTCCTAAATTCAAATCTGGGCTCAGACACTTACTAGCTGTATATGACCCTGGGCAAGTCACTTAACCCTGTTTGCTTCAGTTTCCTCATCTGTAAAATGAGCTGAAAAAGGAAATGGCAAGCCACTCCAGTATCTTTGCCAAAAATACCCCAAGTGAGGTCACAAAGAGTTGACACAACTGAGCATAAATACGGGGCTGTTGCTAGGTTGACACTCCTGGGCACTCCTGAGTATAGCCCAAATCAGGTTAGAAATGTAATTGGAGGGGGAGTAGCTAGGTGGCACAGTGGATAAAGCACTAGCCCTGGATTCAGGAGGACCTGAGTTCAAATCCAGCCTCAGACACTTCACACTTACTAGCTGTGTGACTCTGGGCAAGTCACTTAACCCTCATTGCCCTACAATTTTTTAAAATGTGGTTTTCTAAATCAATATGCAGCCTGTAGGGATCCTTATGTATGGTTTAGTGACCCCAGAGTTTGACACTACTCTAGATACTAGACTTGAAAGAATTGATAGTTTGACTTGATGAGGGTCACACAGGCTGTCAGAGGAAGGACTTAAACCCAGATCTTCCTGGTTACTGGACCAGCTTTATCCTCTTGGCCAAATGGCCTCTGACATCCAGCATGATGCTCTAAGAAAGAGCACTGGGTGCACAGTCAGAGGACCCAAGTTCAACTGATAAGTCTGCTGCTTACTACCAAAATGACTTGAGGCCATTCTGTAGGACTAAGTTAAAAAGACTCATCACCTCCTTCAAAACAAGGTTCAAAATTAATTTACCTCTAGAGAATTCTACCGGATTAATTATATTCATCTGATCTTTACTCTCCTTACATCTAGGCTTTTTGGTATCCAATTTGCAATAACCCATTGGGCACTTTGTAGTTCTCATGTTATTTTAAGTTGGTTTTGTCTCCCCAAATAAAATTTAGGCTCCTTGAGGGTAGCAGCTGTTTCTTTTATTTCTTTTTTTGTTCCATCTTTTCTGTCCCATTCCTACCTCAGACTGTTGACCTAGTATAGCACTCCACAAACAGTGGCCTTTCAATACATTTCATTGACTTTATTTGTAAATGCTGCTGGGGGGAAAAATTGCCATATAACTGGAAACATGGAGCTGATTGAAAATATCCTTGGCTTATAATAAACACCGCACGATATAGGATTGTAGATTTAGGGTAAGAAGTCATCTAAGCCAAAGCTTCTGAAACTGTGGGTCTTAACCCCATATGAGGTTGTATAATTGAATGTGGGGGTCGCAAAAAATTTGGCAGTAAATGTTTGATTTGCAGACCAACATACCCAGGGTCACGTAAAACTTTCTCAGGCAAAAAGGGATTGTGAGTGGAAAAAGTTTAAGAAGCCCTGATCCAAGCCAAATGCTCACATTTTACAAATGAAGAAACTGAGGTCCAGGTTAAGTGACTTACCCAAAGTCACAAAGGGAGACACGACTCAAATCCAAATTATCTGACACCAGAGCCAGCATTCTTTCTTTCAAATGTAAGATGAGGGGACAGCTAGGTGGCAAAGTGTATAAAGCACCAGCCCTGGATTCAGGAGTACCTGAGTTCAAATCCAGCCTTAGACACTTGACACTTACTAGCTGTGTGACCTTGGGCAAGTCACTTAACACCCATTGCCTGCAAAAAAACAAAAAGAAAAACAAATGTAAGATGAGGCATCCCAGCATCACATAAGTAATTGGAATTGCCTTGAGGAGTGGCATTACCACTGACCTTGGGACAGCTCAGTGTCTGAATCTGCAGCTGTGTTGCCTTCAGCTGAGTGGGGAAGAAGTGGCGAGCTTGTCACTCACTGTGATACATAAGGCTGATTCAGGCTGGCTTTGCATGGAGCAGACAATCATTTGCCAAGCCTTGCCCCCCACTACCTCCCTATCTTCCATGTTGTTTACTAATCCTGCTCTATGTCCTTTAATGAGCTATTTGTGAACTCAAATAATTTTCCTGTCTCACCCTTAGATTTGCTATCTCTCTGGTTAAAATGCCTGCCTTTGACCTTTGACTGTGTTAGAGCATCCTCTGTGGCTTTTCCTGACTGATATTGTTATGAGGCCAGGACTTGTCTCTTCCAGGGCTGCTTGTTTGCCTATTCCATGAACTCACAGCTATTAATCACCCACTAATCTGACAGGGGAAGGAATGGTCTAAAATGGATATAGGATGGGGCTTTGAGTTGGGAAGAGCTCAGTTCAGGTCTTACTTCTAACACAAACTAGCTGTGTGAGGATTGGTAAACCCTTTGACCTCTCTGGGCCTCACTTTCCTCATTTGTAAAATTATGGCCTCCCTCCAAAGTCCTCAGTTGAACTAGAGGGTCCCTAAAGTCCCTTCCAATGATAAATCCAGCATCCTATGATCTTCTCTGTGCCATGACAACTCTCTGAGACTCTAAATAATAGATTGGTTGCCAAGCTGCATTGGCAGAGGGTGTGTCTCTACCAGAAGTTTCCTACAGTAATGTAATCACAGGTTCAGATACCCCTTCCCCCACCCCACTAAAAATAGATATAGATATAGATATAGGGAGAGGGAGGAAGAGAGACAGAGAGATTACAGCATCTGCCTGCCTCCTACCTCCTTCCCATCTCCAATCCCCATTTGGAGCTAGTAGGACACAAAAGGACCCCCCCATCCCCAAACTATCCTTCTAGTTTCAGAGGCTTCCAGTGCTAATTCTGATAGGGCAGTACCCTGAAGAGGATGGGGGGGCATAATTCTGGATATCGAGACCCTGAAGAGAATGGAGGGAAATGCTGGATATCAAGACAGAAGCGAGTATAGGCAGAATGTTGGTCTGGGTGCAAGAGATCCCTTTGAGACATTTCAACTGCATTAGGACACAATCCACAGCATTGTCAAACAGCTGGAGTGGCAGCTGATCACATCTGCACTTCCCCAGGGTCTTTAAGGGAGCCAGAAAATTGGAAGCAGGATGGTTTATCCAAGATCAAACTGTTGTGGTGAATGCAGCTTGTGGCAAGGAGAGAGACCAACACAGAAATGTCCCTGTGTTACTAAAGAAGTCCCCATACTATAGGATCATAGATTTAGAACTGTCAGGAACCTTAGGAACCATTTCATCCAATCCCCTTCATTTCACAGGTGATGAAGCTGAGGCCCAGGATAAATTATTTGCCCAAAGTGACAGAGGAAGTAATCAGCAGAAACGACATTCAAACCCAGGTCCTTCTACTGTACGATGAAGCCTCCTATGAGGACATATGTCAGTTGGATTTGTCTTGAGGAATATCAGGACCAGGAGCAGCTAGGTAGCGTAGTGGATAGAGCACCGGCCCTGGAGTCAGGAGGACCTGAGTTCAAATCTGGTCTCAGACACTTGACATTTACTAGCTGTGTGACCCTGGGCAAGTCTCTTAAGCCCAATTGCCTCACCAAAGGAAAAAAAAAAGGAATATCAGGACCAAATATCACCACTGACCTTTGGACAGCTCAGTGAACCCACAGCTGTGTAGGTTTAAGCTAAATGGAGAAGAAGTGACTAGTTTTCCATCATGAAGGCTGTTTCAGGCTACCTCTGCATGGAAGCAAACTGTCATTACCCAAGTACTGCCCACCTACCTTCTATCCTCTATGTTGCTTTCCTAAAAAATACCCTGTATTCTTTAATGGGCTGCTTGGGGACTAAAGTCAAGTCAAATCAACAAACATTTATTAAGTATTTACTATATGCCAAGCACTGTTAAACTCTAGGAATGCATATACAAGCAATAAAAAAAAAGATACACCCTGCCCTCAAAGAGCTTACATTCTAATGCCAGAAAACAATGTATAAAAGGAACCCAAAAGTAGGGGAAAGAGGAAGGAAAGGAGGAGATATGGTGATGAAGTCCAGAGAATGAAGCACAGTTGCTCTGGGCCCTTCCTCAAAATGACATCATTTTCCTGCCTACACATGTACATTTATACTATACATCTACAGAATGTATATATAGTACGAATTGATACTACAACAGTCATCCTGTTGCAACTTGGATCTTCTACTCTGGTGTCATTGCCATGGGATATGTTGTGTGTGGAATGGGGGATGATGGTATTCTCTGGTGTCCATGTTAGTCCAGAGTCAACACTCAGGCTCCTTCGTGGACCACATTAATAATACCTCATAATTCGAGAAAGAAACAATGATTCAGGGGCAGCTAGGTGGCACAGTGGATAGAGCACCGGCCCTGGATTCAGGAGGACCTAAGTTCAAATCCAGTCTCAGACACTTGACACTTACTAGCTGTGTGACCCTGGGCAAGTCACTTGACCCTCATTGCCTTGCAAAAAAGAAAAAATAATACAAATTATGGTCGGATCCAGCTTAGAGTCTCCTATCCAAAGTAGAACATCTGAGCTCACTCCTAATTACCTATATTGGAAATGATACCAAATGTTTTGACCTTGACCTTAACTTCCTGCCTGTTCTTTTCCTGGATGTAGATCTGTGGCTAAAGGCAATGCTTTGGCCTCAGAGCAGCAGCTAGTAGGGCTGGGTGATGCCAAATTTACATATCCCAGGTGCTTCTGGGATACTCACAGTTGTGGGTTTTCAGAGGCTCAACACAGCACCAGAGAGGCCCTCACTGGAAAGAGTGAAAAGAGAAGAGGTTTCTGGATTCTTTGCTCTTGTAACCTGAGATTCAGGCATCTCCAAATGGGGGTTGTCACTCTCCAGCTGTTAGTTGAACCCTGGCTTCTAGTTTCAATTTAAAACCTCAGGAACCCAAACTAAGAACAACAGGAAGTTCCTCCCCGGGCCCATCTCTCACACATGCTCAACCCAACTTCTCTTGCTGTTCCTCTGCCTTAGAAAATACTCTGATGTTCATGTTACTCAAAAGCTTCTCTGGGGTTAAATATGCCTTTAGTCACTGGAAAAAAAAAAACCTTTAAAAACAGATGGTGAGTGATATGAAAACAGTGGGAGGGCACGTATCGCAACCAAGCCAACTGCTTCCTTCTCTGTCTCTCTTGCCACTTGAATAGCTATTAGTATCAAAAGCTAATTAATAATTGGAGAACAAGTAGTCATAATGATTTTATCCTAAACCAGAAAGGTGCAGTCAAGAATGGGTGCCTTTGGGGCAGCTAGGTGGCTGGCTCAGTGGATAGAGCACTGACCCTGGATTCAGGAGTACCTGAGTTCAAATCCAGCCTCAGACACTTAACACTTACTAGCTGTGTGACCCTGGGCAAGTCACTTAACCCCAATTGCCTCACTAAAAAAAAAAAAAAGAATGGGTGCCTTAGCTTGACTTGACTTTGGTAGAGATGGAGACTTAATTGGAAAAACAGGTGGTAGTGGGGCAACTAGGTGGTACAGCAGATAAAGCACCAGCCCTGGATTCAGGAGGACCTGAGTTCAAATCCAGCCTCAGACACTTGACACTTACTAGCTGTGTGGCCCTGGGCAAATCACTTAACCCTCATTGCCCCGCAAAAAAATAAAAAATAAAAATAAGCAGGGTGAGTAAAGAGAAAGGAAAATGCCATTGGTTGACACAGAAACCACAAACCATTGGATTTCAAAGGTTGAGGCATTCCTTTCTTTCAAACTATTTGAGAATCAGGACAGCCAGGTGGCACAATGGATAGAGTGGCAAGCCTAGAGTCAGGAAGATTCAATCTGGTCTCAGACACTTATGTGACCCCAGGCAAGTCATTTAACCCTGCTTGCCTCAGTTTCCTCATCTGTAAAAATGGAACTGAAGAAGGAAATGGCAAACAAGTCTAGTATCTGTGCCCAAAAAACCCCACATGGAGTCACAAAGACTCAGACAAGACTGAACAAAACAAAATTTAAGAATTACCCTCTTTGGGGCGGCTAGGTGGTGCAGTGGATAAAGCACCGGCCCTGGATTCAGGAGTACCTGAGTTCAAATCCGGCCTCAGACACTTGACATTTACTAGCTGTGTGACCCTGGGCAAGTCACTTAACCCCCATTGCCCCACAAAAAAAAAAGAATTACCCTCTTAACAGACAATTTGGGGATCAGGGACAGCCATGTTAGTTACTGGAGAGTGGGATCCAAATAGGCATGGTCCCTGTTCTCTACAACATTGGTACAAAGGAACATGTTGCGATTGTAGAGACAACAGAGGAAAAACACCAAAAAAGTGGCTGGAGCCTCACTACAGCATTATCCCAGCAACAATGCTGGAGATGAGACTGCCTTCTACTGAATCCTTTTAGTATATCTGTTTAGGAACTAGGATGGAATCCAAAATGGCCCACAGTGAGATAATACTTTGAATTTGGTGGTTCAACTGGTGTGGGGAACTCCTAGTGGGAGAATTCCCTCTACCAAAGCAAATCAGCAACTAGTCTGCAATTGAGAGTCTTAGAAGGTTGCTTAGGGACTTAAAGCACTTCTCAAGATTACACAGCTAGGATATGTCCAAAATAGGACCTGAGTATTCCTGGCTCCAGGGATGGGTCTCTAACTACTGTGCTGGTGTTGTCCAACTCAAATAGAAATGGGGGCGGGGGGGGGAGCTGCTTAATTATATACAAGAATCCTTGTGAGTCGCACTTTGACTTAGAAAACCATATATTTGTGTATTTCTTTTTTGTTACATATTAACATGTTTAAATCATGATAACATGTTTAAAAAATGTTAAGAATGAGATTTTTTGTCTTGTTTGGGCTGCCTTTTTTGAGTATTGTGGGCCACATATATAAGCCATGTGTGTGGCAAGTGTGTTCTATACTATACTTAATTCTCATGCGATAATTTAACAGAGTAAAACTTTAGAAAAGTTGTTTTCCAAACACTCAGCTCACAATGTGTTGTGGAATACGTAGTCAAAGTATTGATTGTTGTTCAGTTGTTTCAGTCATGTCTGAATCTTCGTGACCCCATTTGAGATTTTCTTGGCAGAGACACTGGAGTACTTTGCCATTTCCATCTCCAGCTCATTTTACAGATGAGTAACACAGAGTAATGGAGGTAAACAGGGTTAAGTGACTTGCCCAGGGTCACATAGCTAGGAAGAGTCTGAGGTCATATTTGAACTCAGGTCTTCCTGACTCCAGACTTGGCACTCTATCTAATTGCACCACCTAGCTACTATATGTGATACCTTAACAGTAAAAATGTTGGAAGAGTGGGTTTCCAAATACTCTGCTCACAACATGTTGTGAAGTAGGTAGTCAAAGTATTGGCACCTCTATTTTACAAAAGAAAAAACCTGAAGCCCAGAGTGATTCACCCACAGTCACATACCTAATAAATGGCAGAACCTGCATTCAAACTCACACCTTCTGACTCCAAATCAGGGCTCCTTTTCTACCATACCACACTGTTATTTGTGTGCAAATAGTGGCATAGTAAAGATTGGAACAGCTAGGGGCAGCTAGTTGGCACAGTGGATAAAGCACTGGTCCTGGATTCAGGAGGACCTGAGTTCAAATCCGGATTCAGACACTTGACACTTACTAGCTGTGTGACCCTGGGCAAGTCACTTAACTTTTATTGCCCCGCCCCCCCAAAAAAAAAGATTGGAATAGCTAAACTGAATTAAGTATTTACTTGGCAGGCCTATCAAGGACAAACATATATCTGGGATGCTGGGAAAATGGGCTGGTGATGAGAATTCTTTATCCAAACAGAATGGGGCTTCAGAAAGCAGCCTTCTCTACATGAATACTATATATTTATGTGTGTGTGTGTGTGTATACACACGTGTTGCATAAATACACAAATGTGTATGTGTATATGTATACATGTATGTATATACATACGCATATATATATATACATAGCACTTAAGATTTACAAAATATTGTACATATATTGTCCTATTTGAGCCTCATAGCAACCCCTGAGAGGTAAGTGCTATTATAATCATCCTCATTTGGCAGATGAGGAAACTGAGGTTGAGAGAGGTTAGGTGACTTGCTCAGGATCACATAGTGAGTATATGAGTCAGGATCTGAGCTCAAGTCTTCCTGATTCCAAGCCCAGCACCTTATCTACTACCCATATAGTTGCCAACAAGCGAAGCCAATGGGACTTGGTAGTTAGGTGTCACAAAAGAAAGAGTGACAGGTCTAGATTCAGGAAGACCCCAGTTCAAAAAACTACCTCAGACACTTACTAGCTGTGTGATCTTGAGCAAGTCACTTAACTCATTTGCCTCAGTTTCCTCAACCGTGAAATGGGGATAATAATAGTACCTACCTCCCAGGGTTGTTGTGAGGGTCAAATGACATAATAATTGTAAAATCCTTAGCACAGTGCCTGGCACATAGCAGGCACTATAATAAATGTTAGCTATTAAGTGATTATTAAGGGGAATAGGGAACTGGGCTGACGACTCAGAGTCCCCAGACCTCTGACTTTAAGATTAGAATATCTTATGTCTACTTCACCCGCCCCCATCTTCTTCATCATCACATACATTTATTCCCTGTCCTTCTATCCCTGGTACTGTTCAAAGCACTTTACTCAGTAAGTTAAAAAGGCATGGTCCTTGACGGATATTCCTCTATCAGGCCAAGTCCCAGGAGGGAGATATTTCAGGCCTCAGCAGCTTGGAGCAGCAGCTGCAAGGGGGCTGAAGCCTCCAGTTAAGTAGGAGATATAAACTCGAGTTCCCAGAACCCAGTGATTTGTCTGGTTCAGAGCTTTTCCATCTTGGCCTGTCTGGCCCTTGGGGCAGCTAGCATATGTGAATCAGATTTGCCTGTCTGGCACTTACCATGCATGCATCCTTTACATTTCTAAGTTTTTAAGAACTTAATATTTCTGGCACTTCCCCCTTTGGAAAAAAAAAAAGCTTTAAAAGTGTTTCCTTAATTGTTAGAATGACAGAGATGGAAAGAAACTTAGAGCCAAATAATCTAGTATTATGGCAGTCATGGCTAAGCCTCAGTCTCTGCCACTGTAAAATGGGTCTAAAGTTGAGAAGGAAAGGTGGTGAACAAGGTAGTGTCTAAAGCCCCTTTCAGCCTAC
Organism: Dromiciops gliroides; assembly: GCF_019393635.1. NCBI lineage: Eukaryota > Metazoa > Chordata > Mammalia > Microbiotheria > Microbiotheriidae > Dromiciops > Dromiciops gliroides. The sequence continues at coordinate 532,030,482 of NC_057861.1, forward strand.
AAGCCTCAGCAAGTCCTCCCATTTTACAGATTAACAAAACTGAGGTCTCATAGCTAAATGATGGATAGAGTAATTGATTTTTTCCAGTCCTTTCAAACAAAGATGTTATTCTCCTAACGCTAAGAAGATATAGCACAAATGTAACACACCGGACTATTTTGTGGCAGTATGTTTTTCACATTTCAATTTAAATTGTTTAATATTTTGAACTAGGCTTCCAGTGGGAGAAGATTTTCTTAATGGTATACAATTTGGAGAAGGAAGAGAAACACCCTGCAGACTAAAGGAGGTTCAGGAGCTTTGGACCTTGCCACCCCTCCAAGATATAATTCTGAATCAACTCTGAGTGCAGGTGGAATAGGGGAGTATTTGTTAAACAACCCTAGAGTGTCTTTATCTTGGAGCTGGGGCGGGGGGATCTAAAGAGTCCTATGGGCTTTTTGAGTGTTTTATGTTTCAGTATTTGTTTATGAGCTCCAATGAGTCCTGTGTCAATCAATCCATTGGGTCTTATATTTTTTTCCTGGAGTAGATAAAATAAAGGCTATTTCCTACCTGGTTGTTATATTGAACCCTGGGTACCCATGTGGGAGTTGGGGGACCGTTTACCCACTTTTAAGGAAACAAGAGTTATATGTGGACTTTATTCATATTTTCCCAGAGTTTTATTCAGGGGTAGATACAATGAAGTCAAAGAAAGAACCTCTTGGGATCAAGAGTATCTGACATAAGTCTCCTGAATGGAACCTGGACTATGTGAGCCCAGGATGGATCTGAGCTAAACATCTGTAGCTGTTTAGATATGCAAACAACATGGTATGCTAGAATGCATGAGGTATTGTGCACATCTGTCAGTCAATAAGCATTTATTAAGCACCTATGTGCCAGGCACTGTGCTGTGTGTTGCTGGGGACACAGAAAGAAGCAAAAGACAGTCCCTGACCTTAAGAAACTCTGCTAAATAAAACCTGAAAACTTGATGGCTTCGTTTCCCCTCCTTCCCCATCCATATTCTAAAAATGCATCATAAAGGTAGGTGGATAGTTAAAATGCATATGCCATACTTTACACATTGTTTCCTCCTTCACACCTTACATCCCAGCCAAACTGGTCTCCTTGGTGCTCCCCAAACATCACATTCTATGTCTCATCTCGGGGACTTTGCACAGGCTGTCCCCCATGCCTAGTGTGCAATCCTTCCTCACTTCTGCCTCTTATAATTCCTCATTTCCCTCAAAACTCAGTTCAAGTGTTGCCTACTATAGGAAGTCTTTACTGATTCTGCTACAAGTTTAATTTTTCCTTCCAATAGAATGTAAATTCCTCGAGGGCAGAGGCTGTTTAATTTTGTCCTCCACTCAGCTGTCAAATTGATCTTCCTAAAGCATGCTTCTAACCATGTTGTTATTGTTGAGTCATTTCAGTTGTGTCCGAGTCTTCGCAACTCCATTTGGGGTTTTCTTGGTCAAAGATAGTGGAGTGGTTTGCCATTTCCTTCTCCAGATCATTTTACAGATGAGGAAACTGAGGCAAACAGGGTGAAGTGACTTGCCCAGGGTCACACAGCTGGTCAGTGTCTGAGGCCAGATTTGAACTCAGGTCCTCCTGACTTCAGGTCTCTATCCACCTAGCTGTCCAGATGTAACCATGTCATCCTCCTATTCAATAAACTCTAAGTGGTTCCCTATCACCTTCAGGATCAAAAAGAAAACCCTCTTTGCCATTCAAAACCATTCATAACTTGTCCTTCTTCCTCTACCTTTCCAGCCTTCTTACACCTTACTCACCCACACACCCTCTACAATCCAGGGGCGATGGGCTCTTTGCTGTTCCTCACACAAAATGTCCTCTTTCCTGATGGTGGGTATTTTCACTGACTATCCCCCTATGCCTGGAATGCTCCCTCCTCATCTCTGCCTCCTCCTTTCACAGGTTTTTTTCATGACTCAGCTAAAATCTCAGCTTCTATGAGAAACCTTTCCTAATCCACCTTACTCCTGGTGCCTTCCCTCTATTGCTTACTTTATCCTGTATATAGATCGGTCATACAGTTATTTGCATTTTGTCTTCTCCATTAGACTGTGAGCTCCTTGAAAGCAAGAATTGCCTTCTTCTTTCTTCCTTCCTTCCTTTCTTCCTTTCTTTCTTTCTTTCTTTCTTTCTTTCTTTCTTTCTTTCTTTCTTTCTTTCTTTCTTTCTTTCTTTCTTTCTTCCTTTCTTTCTTTCTTTCTGGGGACGGGCAATGAGAGTTAAGTGACTTGCCCAGGGTCACACAGCTAGTAAGGGTCAAGTGTCTGAGACCAGATTTGAACTCAGGTCCTCCTGAATCCAGGGCTGGTGCTTTATCCAATGTGCCACCTAGCTGCCCCAGGAATTGCCTTTTGCCTTTCCATTTATCCCCAGTGCCTAGAATGGAGCCTGACACATAATAGATGCTTAAAAAATGTTTATTGACTGCCTCCAGTTTCTCACTATCCTCTCACACCTCAATTTCTTATGGTTGGGCTTCTGTCTCTGCCACTGTAGGGAGTGACTCCTCCAAGGTCACCTTATATATTTGAATGAAACAAGAAATCTGGTGGTCTTTTTCCACCCTCATCCTCTTGGATCTTCTGTAGCTTTTGAATGCTGCTGACCAAATTCTACCACAAACTCTTTCCTCACTCGACCATCAGACACAACATAGTCTCATGGTTCTCCACCTACCTCTCTAACTGATCCTTCTCAGTCTCCTTTGTGGACTTCTTCTCCCTTTCTCATCCCCTATTTCTGGATGTTTCCCCCAAGAATCTGCTGTTGACTCTCATCTTGTCTCCTCATACTGTCTCCCTCTGCAATCTCATTCAGCCCCCAACCACTTGGATGCAGAAGACTCCCAAATTTGAATCTCTAGCTGTGATCTGGCTTTAGAACTGTAGAGCTGGGGGCAGCTAGGTGGCACAGTGGATAGAGCACCAGCCCTGGATTCAGGAGGACCTGAGTTCAAATCTGACTTCAGATACTTGACACTTGCTAGCTGTGTGACCCTGGGCAAGTCACTTAGCCCTCATTGCCCCACCATTTAAAAAAAAACACCTGTAGAGCTGATTTTATACCTTCCTTCAAAATGTCTCATCCTGGAACTTCCACCAGAACTTGAAACTCAAACTAGCCCAAAAATGAGCTTACTACTGTGTTGGCATATAGTAAGTACTTCACAAATGCTTGTTGGCCTACTAGTACCTTCACCCCTAAACTCGCTCCTCCTTCTGCTTTGGCTTTTTTTGTCTGTGATGCCACAGATGGAGTGAAAATTCAGTCTCTCATGATCATTACTTTAGGATTATCTTTGACACCTCCCTCCTTCCTCAGCTGTCAATCACCTATCACAACCAATCTGTTACTAAAGGGAAGGGAATAAGAATTTATAAATTGCCTACTATGTGCCAAGAACTATAATAAGAACTTTATAAATATGATTTCATTTGATCCTCACAACAATCCTGGGAGGTAAATGCTATTATTATCCTCATTTTACAGATAAAGAAACTGAGATAAACCAAGGTTAAAATCGCTTGCCTGGGGTCCTGCTCCTAGGAAGTATTCCAGGCTGGATTTGAATTCAGATCTTCCAGGGATAGATTTCAACTAGCGGCCAGGCCCTGGAGATTACATCTCTGCCACCTCTGTCCCCATTGTTTCTCTTCTCACTGACATCACCCTAAGTCAGGCCCTCGTGACCACTTGCCTAGACTATGACAATCACTTCTTTATAGAATTCCACATTAGCAAGTTGCCAAACAACGTGAAGTCTTCGTCTGAGATTTTGACAAGGATGTCCTCGAAGGTAAATAACTTGGCCAAGGACATGCTTTGGGTGAGAAGGAATTGAGATCAGGTTGCTTCTGATGCTATTAGCAGCAATAGGAAGCTGAGTATCTGGACCCCAAGAGCCCAGTGATTTCTACTACAGCCCAATATATTATTTGGCAAAACAAGAACAAATTATCATGGATTATAGTGGGTATTTAACTCAGAGAGGCAGCCTATCTCCCAGGCAGCCTCCTGCCAAACGAAGTGACTATTTTTGCTTTGGGCAAAAGGAATTTGTTTGGCTGGTAGATGCCTCCATCTCTTTGAACAATGTCTCTGCCTTGGGTCCCCTTGGTGAGAAATCTCCAATCCCCAATAAGAACACATGACTTGGGCATAGAGGGAAGTCCCTTCCTCTGAGAACCAAGCACACTGGGGAAATAAAAGGAAGCGACAAAGCAGCTGGGAGCAATTTCATTTATTACTTCTCCAACCAAACAGCACCAAGAGGCAGTTTCTGAAAAGTGCTGCTGAAACTCTAGGGAGCTGAGATGGGTAGGGAGAGTTTGAAGTCACAGCAATGGAGAGCCAGTATTCAGGGAATATGATGAAATGGAAAGAGCAATGACTCTGGAGTCCAAGGACTTGGGTTCAAATCTGACCTCTGCCCCTCATCACCTCTGTGACATTGGACAAGGCTTTTAACCTCTCTGAACCTCAGTTTCCTTATCTATAAATGACCTCTGAGGTCCCTTCTAGCTTTAAATCTATGAGCCTGGGCTTTAGGAGAGGCCCATTCATTCTTTTTTTTTTTTTAAGTGAGGCAATTGGGGTTAAGTGACTTGCCCAGGATCACACAGCTAGTAAGTGTTAAGTGTCTGAGGCTGGATTTGAACTCAGGTACTCCCGACTCCAAGGCCAGTGCTCTATCCACTGCGCCACCTAGCTGCCCCCATTCATTCTTTAACAAACATTTATTAAGCACCTACTGTATAAAAGGTCCTGCACTCAACACAAAGGATACAAAGATAGACTGTTCTCAGGATGCCTACAATGTCAGTGTGAGGAAGGGTAAGTAATAAGCAGCTAGGTACTGCAGTGAATAGAGCACCGGGCCTTGAGTCAGGAAGACCTGAGGTCAAATCCCACTTTGGATACTTACTAGCTGTGTGACCCTGAACAAGTCACTTCACTTCTGTTTGTCTCAGTTTCCTCATCATCAAGAGAAAGGAAGGGGTGGGGGGGGGCAAAGAGGGAGGGAGGAAGGGTGGGGAAAAGGAAGTCAAGGAGGGAGGAAAAAAGGAAGGAAGGAAGGGAGGAAGGAAGGAAGGAAGGAAGGAAGGAAGGAAGGAAACCAACTTAATTCAACAAACATTTCTTTGGCGCTTACTAGGTGGTAAGCACTGAGGATACAAAAATAGGAATGTAAGCAGTCTCTGGCTAAGGAGCTGAAGAACTTTATTTGCAGAGGTGGAGAGAAGGAAGAAAAGGAAGAAGCCTATTCTAGGTATGGGCACATGAGTAAAAGGTCAGAGACATGAAAGGTCAGGATGAGAATAGGGATAGAGAATAATTTGGTTGGAATGTTCATGGGATGGGGAGTAGGATGATAGACTAGTTCCGGCTATGCTGACCTAGCAGCTCTTGATTGGTCTCTTGTTCCCTGTGACTTGGGTTGTGCTGAAAGTAATGAGCCACAGAGTCAAAACAAACCTTCCTCCACCCAGTAGGCTGTGAAAGGATGGAGGAAAAAGGCTCCGCCCCTCTTTTTAATGCCTTGCTTTGAGACTTCCAGTGAGGGGAATAGGATGTGTCTCTCCCTCTCCCAGGTCCTCCACATGAAGGCAATTGTGGTTATAGGCCCATAGCAGGTTGGTGAGCCTGAGTCCCTAGATTGTGACTTTCAGTTTCTTCCCTGAGAATGTCTGTGGCAAGAAACCAGAGATCCTGAGAGATGGATGTTTCCAGTCTTAGTGATCATGTTGTAAACTCATGAGTGAGTTCCTGGGTTCTTGTCCCAATAGAAGGAGCTTCCTGAAGCTTCGCTACTTCTCAGAAGAGAAGATGACCACAGATGTTATCTTCTGAAACCTGAAGGGAGAAAGTGGATGCCTAACTGGCCAACAGACCTTGTGAGTCAGAGGTAAAAGTGAAATATCTGTTGGGTATTTCTACAAAAGGGCTGATAGGTGGGCAGAATGGTTACAATGCCAGGCCTGCAGTCAGGAAGACTCATATTCATGAGTTCAAATCTGGCCTCAGACACTTATTAGCTGTGTGACCCTAGGCAAGCCACTTCACTCTGTTTGCCTCTGTTTCCTCATCTCTAAAATGAGCTGGAGAAAGGAATGGCAAACCACTCCAGTATCTCTGCCAACAAAACCCCAAATGGGGTCAGGAAGAGTCAGACACAACTGGAAACTACTGAACAGTCCTCCAAAGTACTTTTAGGGAGATTCTAATGATGGTGGTGGGTTATTATTTGTGTTTTAAACATCTCTTGATGAATACTTATGAATCTTTTACATTCTAAGCATTTTATCATACCCCCCCCCATACACACACACTCACAAGGCTTTTTTTTTTTAATGTGTTGTATTCCCCCATTAGACTATGAGCTCTCTGAGGGCAGGGGCTGTCTTTTTTCTTTCTTTGTATCTTCTGTGCTTAGCAGAGTACTTGACACATAGTAGGCACCTTATGTTTATTGACTGACTATTTTAAGCATTTCTTTGGCAATAGAAGAAATAACTTGTTGTCCTATGCCAGATAACCATTTTGTACATTGAGTGCCTTTTCTAGAAGGTCTCTGTTAATTCCTTTTGGTGAGAACCTAGACATAGGCCAAACAGAAGATTGTTTTTTAGATTTTTTCCCAGAGTTCTACTTCAGGATAAGGGAATAAGAAACCAGAGAGATAGATAAAAACCTAATTCTTTCACTTTTGGAGTCAGGCTGCACTGAGGCATCTAATAAGGAACTAAAGTAAGTTTTTAAGTAAAAGAATGCTAATAGCTAGCATTTTATAGTGTTTTGCTTGCAAAACCCTTTACATAGGTTATCTTGTTTGACCCACACAACAATCCCATTTTACAGATAGGTAAACTGAGGCTGAAAGTATTTAAGTAACATGACCAGGGTCACACCAATAGTAAGTGTCTGAGACAGGATTTGAACTCAAGTTATTCTCACTCCACTCCAAGTACAAGCACCCCATCCACTAAGGGGCTAGGTGGCACAGTGGATTAGAGTGCTGGGTCTGGAATCAGAAAGTCCAAAGTTCAAAGAGAGCCTCAGATACTTGCTAGCTGCATAAACTTGGGTAAGTCACTTAACCTCTATTTATCTCAGTTTTCTCCTCTGTAAAATGGGGGAAATAGTAGCACCTCCCTCTCAGGGTTGTTTCAAGGATCAAATGAGATATTAATTGTAAAGTGTTTAGCACATTGCCTGGCACATAGTAAGGCCTATATCAATGTTAGCTATGGTGATGATACTATTGATGATATTGATAATGATATTGATGACGGTGGTGGTGGTGGTAGACATAGGGCTAATTTAGGACATTAGACTAAATTAGGACATTAGGATAACTCAGAAGTTTCTCCTGTGAGAAGCAAAACCAAAGGTGGCCAGATAACAGGACAGGGACTATTAAAGTTTAGCTTGGCTGGGGCAGCTAGATGGCACAGTGGATAGAGCACCGGCCCTGGAATCAGGAGGACCTGAGGTCAAATCCAGCCTCAGACACTTAACACTTACTAGCTGTGTGACCCTGGGAAAGTCACTTAACCCCGATTGCCTCACCAAAAAAAAAAAAAAAAGTTTAGCTTGGCCAACTAGATGTCAGGAGGGACACACCTAAGAAATAAGGAGAGAGAAAATTTTATAGCAGGAAAATCGGTTAGGTGAGGCTCCAACCTGAACCTGGAGACAGAGATAACTCTAGAGGTCTGGACCATCATTCCTAAACAATAATCCCCCTCAACTCTCAGGAATGACAAGAATCCAAGCTTTCCCCACCCCACCCCCAAAAGGAGCTTTCCATTGTCAGGTGGTCACCCCACCTATCCTCTATAAAAGCTTTTGTCTTACTTCCATTCTGGGAGGAAGAGGTTTCTAAGCCATCTCAACTCCCCTGGAGGCTAAATCTTCCCTCTCCCTCACTTTCTCTAGCATCAAATAAAAGACCATTTTAATCCTTTTTTTTTCTTTTCTTTTTTTTTTTTTGCGGGGCAATGGGGGTTAAGTGACTTGCCCAGGGTCACACAGCTAGTAAGTGTTAAGTGTCTGAGGCTGGATTTGAACTCAGGTCCTCCTGAATCCAGGGCCGGTGCTTTATCCACTTCGCCACCCAGCTGCCCCCATTTTAATCCTAATTGGACTGTGTGTGTGAATGTAATTCTTTACCGGGGAATACCTAAGGACCCCCACCACACCTATTTCCCTGTGACAATGATAATGATGGTGGTGGTGATGTCACATAGTCATGGAGAAGCAAGCCAAGAAGCATCTCTTCCTGGAAATAGAAGGAGGGGGTCTCTAGAAGTGGAACTCACCTAGTTGGCCCCCTATACTAAATCTCTGATACCAAATCACAGCACATGAAACCTTGAGAGCTCCAAAAAGTTCTCAGAAGCTGGAGATTTGGAGGGGGAGACTGACACCCAAAGAATGTTACGATCTAAAGTTGGAAGGCATCTGCCTTTAGGAAGAGCTATTCTAACACTTCCCTACCAAGTTTGGAGAAAGCAAGAGCACCCCCCTAGAGCCATGAACCCACAGTACAGAGGTGAGAGCAGGATTCCCCACTCACTGGCACTTTCCTAACCCTAGCAGATGGATCTGCTGAAAGCGAGGAAAACAAAATCAAAGCAAAAACACCAGAAGAATCATTTACATTTTGGCAGCAAAGATGTAGAGCCAGAGCAATGGAGGGGGATGGGGGAGAAGGGGGGGAAGGGGGGGAGGAGACAGAAAGACAGAAGGCACAAAGCTGGTCCTCTTCTCTGACCTTTGCTTCGCTCAAACCAAACTTTTCTCCTGACCTGAGGGTTGTATTGGATTTTCACGCATAAAAAATCAGAGATCGAAAACCCCCAGGGCCTGTCCCTCTTTTTCCTCCCCCCCATCCTCAGCTCCAGCCCTGGCCGACGGGTCAAAGCACCCTCTCTCCTTGCAGGCCTGGAAGAGGGAAGCACGTTTTCCCCTGTGCCCTCATGGAGCTGAGCCTGGCTCGACAATGCCCTCTCGAATCTGCTTCTGTCTGCAGTCTCCTCTGCCCTGGCACTCTGCCTCGGCCTTGTTATCAGATCTCTGTTTATTAATCAAAGCAGTAACAATGGGACTGGGGAGCTGGAATACAACAGCACCGACAGGCCTTCCTTTGTTCCCATTGATTTTCCCATCACATTATATTACAGTTATTTACTCCGTGCAAGGCTCGAAACAGTGCGACTTCAATGGGTATGGAGAGACATTTTCTACTGCCTTTTCTTTGTGGTACCTGGCATGTCTGAGCCCATGGAATGACCTCCCACTCTCCTTGGGGATATGATCTTATTGTAGTTACACCTGAGGAATAAGAGGATTCTCTCTTCACTGAGACCAGAGGCATTTATGGGAGAAGAACTTTGCCAGTTTGACCCGATACCCAGAACTTCTGCTCCTTAGATGCCATTCTTAAAACATATCTGGAATTGGCTCAGTCTTTGGACTGACTTGAGTTCAGAGCTAAAGCTACCATGAGACAAATCCAGGCTTTTTTCTCTAGGTACCAAATTTAGAGGGTGTTGGCAAAAATTGCAGTCCTTCTTCTGGGAAGAATCAACAGAAATTAGCACCTAAGTAGCAAGAATAATGAGTTAAAATTAGAAGCTATCAGATAACAGGCTCCAGTAAGATTTCTCCTTCCTGGCCACTCCCTTTCCCACAGCTAAAAGGATGCTTTTGTATCCCTTAGCCTGGGCACAAAATTTTGGTACTTACCTTAGGCACAAAAACTACCAACAGACACCTTTGTTCAATTAAATGTCTTTCCCAGCATCTCCTTTTTCAATCAAATTCAATGACATTAAATCCTATGAGAATATTTATAAAGCACTTAGAACAGTGCCTGGCAAATATTAGGTGCTTAATAAATGTTTATTCCAGGGGCATCTATATGGCACAGTGGATAAAGCACTGGCCCCGGATTCAGGAGAACCTGAGTTCAAATCTGACCTCAGACACTTGACACGTACTAGCTATGTGACCCTGGGCAAGTCACTTAACCCTCATTGCCCTGCAGGGAAAAAATGTTTATTCCCTCCCTTTTCAAATGCCAATGTTAATTCTTCTTTGTTCAAAGGTCCCTCGAGCTCAGCTAAAGAGCAGCCTAGGGTTAGGTTTTACCAGGCCCAGAGAGAGGGATATGAGCTCAAGTGACCATCGTCTAATTGGCACCTATACCCAGCTCAAGGTAAATTTAGAAGACAGTGATGGTAGTGGCTAGAGCTCAATGTCTTTAAAAGAGAAGGAAATTCTTAAGAGCCAAAGAGTAAGGGCCAGATGATCTTGGGACAACTATAACTCATGGTCTAATTGCTGTAAAGACTTCAAGATCCTGCCTCCCTCTAGGTTGGGGAAAGAAGGCTGAAGCAGGGAAAAGCAAGGCTTGGGCCACTGTGGGGACAACAGTCTTTGTTCCTTTCCCAGTGGATAGTGTTCAACTTGTAGTCAGAAGGACCTGGGTTTGGATCAGGCCCCCAATTCTTATGAGCTATATGACTCTGGGCAAGTCACTTAACCTGTTTGCCTCAGTTTCCTTATACATAAAATAAGGATGTTGGATTTGATGAACACTGAGGTTCCTTCTGGCTCTATGAAGCTAAGGTGATATGTAAAATGAGGGGAGGGGATGGTCTCTTAGTCCCTTCTTGCTCTAGGCCCTTATAACCTGAGAGAAAGAGAGAGGGTAAGGTTATAATCTTACCCACTTACTGTGCCCAATCCTTGCCATAGCTTCTGGAATTTGTACTTTATTTTTCAAGCAGCTTTTTGTAGAATTCCCTGGGATGGAACACCAATCACATTTAATAATGTGATGATGGGAAAATCAGGAGAAGAAAATTATGTGGGCATGGACCAAGATAAAAAGGTCAGCGAAGATAGTTTGGTGAAATTCTAGACTTGAATAAACAGGAAAAGGGGCAGGGGGAGATATCAGGGGGGGAAGAGCATCAATTCTTATAAAATATACACGTTGGAACCATGTAGGTCTGAGAGAGTGAAGTTCTCTAGACCCAGGGTACACATTTACTTCCCTCTCTGGATTGCTTCTAGTGCAGACAGGAAGTTTGAGGTTGCAGTTGTCCGTGGGTGTAAGAGGCAAACTGCTTTGGGGAAGGGAGGGGAGGATGAAGGAAGGCGAGAAAGAAGAGGAGGAGGAGGAGGAGACAGGTGTTTTGCTTTTTTTGTTTGTATACTAAAATTAGCCTAGTTTGTGAATGAAGGGACGAAAACTCTCTATCGATTTCTCATTAATAAAGTCGGCTTGGAAACAATGTATGCTTTGCTAAAACTATATTGAAAGTTTCCGAGCCTCTGGGGTGACTGAAAATGAATCTCTCACACAGGAATTTCTTTCTTCTCACATGTGTTATTTGGTTCTGATCTTGTTTTGAATGATACTATGTGGTTCCCCTAGGTCATATGAAAGTGGGATTCTGTATGAGGAGGGGAGAATGTCTGTGAGTCTGCATGAACCTTGTATGCCAGGAGAATTAGCAAGTAGGATAGAAGGGCTGCACTTGGAATTAAAGACCTGAGTTCAAATCCTATCACTGCCACTTGCTACCTTTGGGACCTTGAGCGAATCACCTTACTACTCCTGAAGTTCCTGAAACCTAAATAGAGGCAGAAAAAGAGTCTGAAATACTAAAAATGGGAGGCTAGTATTAGAAGACATGGCACAGATGAAATAAAAGTGACTCCAGGCTGGAAGGACTTGGGTTCCAATTCCTTCCCAGATGCTCATTTATCACAGTCCCTCGCACTTAGAAATCAACCAATAATGAGGACTGCTAGGTGGTGCAGTGGATAAAGCACCAGCCCTGGATTCAGGAGGACCTGAGTTCAAATATGACCTCAGACGCTTGACACTTACTAGCTGTGTGATGCTGGGCAAGTCACTTAACCCTCATTGTCACTTAGGAAAAAAAAAGGAATAAAAGAGAGAAATCAACCAATAAATGATGGATTGACTGAGCAGTTGGTCTCAGCTGCACTCCAAGTGCTTGATTAAGAGGGTGATACACACCTACTTTGTTCTGCTAGCAACAAACAGAGCTGGACTGGATTGGAGGTGAACCAGGAAGAGCAACAGCCCAACAGCATCCAGCCAGGACCTCTTAGTGTCCAATATAACTGGGCAATTAGCTCTGGCCAATGCCTTTCCCTCCCTGCAGTAAGTAGCAGGAGAAGAAGGTCTGAACCTGAACACAAAAACTGGATCAAGGCTTGTGAGAAGATAAAATGGAGGGTTGGGGGTGGGGAGAGGATCTGGGAAAAGGGAAAGTTGGGTCACATAACTTGAGAAGGATCTTTGGACTTTCACCACATGTTGGTTGCTTTAATATATTTAGTTTTATTCTTTTATGATAAAATTTCTCAAAAACTATATATTTTTAGGGCAGCTAGGTGACGAAGTGAATAAAGCGCCGGCCCTGGATTCAGGAGTACCTGAGTTTGAATCCGGCCTCAGACACTTGACACTTACTAGCTGTGTGACCCTGGGCAAATCACTTAACCCTCATTGCCCTGCAAAAAAAAAAAATTTAAAAAAAACCTATATATTTTATTCTTGAGGAGGTAAAGTCCATTGAAACACAGCAGTAATAGGACCAGGGATAGAGTTTTACTGGTGTAGGATTTGGTGATAAGCCAACAATGTGATTGAATAAAACATTACAAACTTAGACTAAGGAGTATTGCCATCCACTCCTATGGGGTTGAGATAGAGGAGAGAAGTAACCAGCTACCTGAGGATTGGAGGGAGCTTAGCATTACCCCCAGAGTGCCTTCTGGGTATTAGATAGGACCTACAGGCTCATAGATCTCAAAGCTGGAAGGTGCATTTGAGATCAGAGTCCAACTTCCTCATTTTACAAATGAGGAAACTGAGGCACAGAGTGGTTTAAGTGATTTTTCCCAGGGTCACAGCTAATATCTGAGGTGAGATTTGCACAAAGGTCTTCTAAATCCAGTATCTAATCCACTAAACTATACTGCTTCAATATAACCACTGGTAATTAGCATTTGACAGCACTTGATCCTTACTACTGAACAAAATCAGTTAAGTGGTCAGTACTTGCTGACCTAGTGGTTACATAAATAACTCTGACATAACTGACTCTTAGGCTACATTAATAGCAGCAAAGAAGCCAAAATGAGAGAAGTAATGGTCTTGTTTTACTCTGCCCTGGTCAGACCACATCTGAAAAATTGTATTTAGTTTTCAGTGCTTTATATTTTATGGAGGACATTGACAAGCTGGTCTATATTCAGTAGAGGGTAAACAAGGTGGTAAGGGGACTGAAGACCATAGCTATATGATGTGTGGTTGAAGGAAAGAAAAATTACTTAATCTGAAGATGAGAAGAATTTGAGGGTACATGCTTTTTCCTTCATTTTATCACTCTTTTTAAAATATTTATTTATTTTTAACATTCTTTTCTTTTAAAATTTTAAGTTCCAAATCCTCTCCATCCCTCCCACCTTCTCCCCCACCCATTGAGAAGGCAAACAAGCAATATAATATCAATTACACATGTAAATCATGCAAAACATATATCATATTTTCAAAAAAAGCAAGATAAATATAGAGAAAATTATACTTCAATTTGCACTCAGAGTTCAATGATATCTATTTTCAAAAGGAGTAGTATGAAATAGAGGATAAATCACTGGAATTATAGTCAGGAAGATGTTTGATCTGACAAAGAGTCAGGAAGTTCAAATCCCACTTCCGATATTTGCTAGTTGTAGCACCATGGGAAAACCATTAGATTCTGTGCCTCAGTTTCCTTCTTTATAAAATGGGGATAAGAGTAGCATCCATCTTGTAGTGTTTGCATGAGGATCAAATGAGCTAATGTCTGTGAACAGCTTTGTAAATTTTTTTTTTTTTAGTGAGGCAATTGGGGTTAAGTGACATGCCTAGGGTCACACATTTAGTAAGTGTTAAGTGTCTGAGGCTGGATTTGAACTCAGGTACTCCTGACTCCAGGGCCAGTGCTCTACCTGCCCTAAGGTTCATTTTGCATTGTTAGCCCATATTCTTTTTCCTTTCTTTCTTTCTTTCTTTCTTTCTTTCTTTCTTTCTTTCTTTCTTTCTTTCTTTCTTTCTTTCTTTCTTTCTTTCTTTCTTTCTTTCTTTCCTTCCTTCCTTCCTTCCTTCCTTCCTTCCTTCCTTTCTTCCTTTCTTTCTTTCTTCCTTCCTTCCTTCCTTCCTTCCTTCCTTCCTTCCTTCCTTCCTTCCTTCCTTCCTTCCTTCCTTTCTTTCTTTCTTTCTTTCTTTCTTTCTTTCTTTCTTTCTTTCTTTCTTTCTTTAAAAATGTTTTATTGATGCTCTTTTTTGTTTGTTTTTTGGTGAGGCGATTGGGGTTAAGTGACTTGCCTAGGGTCACACAGCTAGTAAGTGTTAAGTGTCTAAGGCTGGATTTGAACTCAGGTACTCCTGACTCCAGGGCCAGTGCTCTATCCACTGTGCCACCTACCTGCCCTAAGGTTCATTTTGCATTGTTAGCCCATATTCTTTTTCCTTTCTTTCTTTCTTTCTTTCTTTCTTTCTTTCTTTCTTTCTTTCTTTCTTTCTTTCTTTCTTTCTTTCTTTCTTTCTTTCTTTCTTTCTTTTCTTCCTTCCTTCCTTCCTTCCTTCCTTCCTTCCTTCTTTCTTTCTTTCTTTAAAAATGTTTTATTGATGCTCTTTTTTGTTTGTTTTTTGGTGAGGCAATTGGGGTTAAGTGACTTGCCCAGGGTCACACAGCTAGTAAGTGTTAAGTGTCTGAGGCTTGATTTGAAATCAGGTCCTCCTGACTCCAGGGCCAGTGCTCTATCCACTATGCCACCTAGCTGCCCCCTCTTTCTTTCTTTCTTTCTTTCTTTCTTTCTTTCTTTCTTTCTTTCTTTCTTTCTTTCTTTCTTTCTTTCTTTCTTTCTTTATTTGGTGAGGCAATTGGGGTTAAGTAACTTGCCAAGGGTCACACAGCTAGTAAGTGTTAAATGTCTGAGGCCACATTTGAACTCAGATCCTCCTGACTACAGAGCCAGTGCTCTATCCACTGTACCACCTAGCTGCCCCCAGCTTTGTAAATTTAAAAGTGCTATTTAATTGTGCGTGATCATTAGTAGTAGTAGTAGTAGTAGTAGTAGCAGCAATCTGAAAGATTGTCACATGGAAGAGGCATTAGATTCATTCTCCCTGATTCTTCAGGGCAGAACTAAAGGCAATATTTGGAAGTTTCAGAGACATAGATTTCAGTTCAATATAAAGAAAAATTTCCTTATAATTAGTTCTGCCCCACTGTGGAATGGGCTCTCCCATTAAGTAATCAGTTCCCCATCACTAGAGAGCCTCAAGGGGATTCTGAATGACCACTTAACTGGAATGTCATAGAAATCACTATTCAAATACAAGTTAGACTCTATGGCCAGTGATGTCCCTTTCAACTCACATTCTGTGAGCCTAGGTACAAAGGAAAGACCCAGACTTCATGACATTTGAGGGGAAGATTAGCAGTCTTGTAATTACAAATAACCATCCTGTTATTAAGGCTGAGAAGTCCCAACCTGTCAACACCTCAGTTCTTCATCTGTGAAGTAAGAATAACAAAACCTGTCCTCCATACTTTATAGGGTTGTTATGAAGACCAGATGAAATAATTTGTCTGAAAGTATATTGAAAAGTGCAAAGCATTGGGGGGGGGGCGGTATTGTTACCACTGGGACCACCAATGGTAGCACCATTATCACCATCAAGGACAAACATTTTTGGAACACTTACCATGTACAGAAACAACTCTGTTAGTATTTTGTGTCCTGGCAATGAACTGGAAACCAAGTAGATGCCCATTGGTTGGGGGAATGATTAACAATTTGTGGCACAAGAATGCAATGGAATAGTATTAGAAGGAAGACTACTATACAACCAGAGAAGCATGAAAAGACCTACATGAACCGATACAGAATGAAGTAAGCAAAGCCAAGAAAAGGACTACAACAATGTAAATGAAAAGAGCAACCACAAAACAATCAAAACTAAATTTTGTAAAATTTTAATGAGTATGTGGCCCCAAAGAAGAGATATAAGAAAATACATTCCCCAACCCTTTTGCAGAATTCAGAATGCAAAGGTATAAAACATTATATATCATATCATCAGGTTTTTGAATATTAATGAGTTTTACATAATTTTTTCTTCTTCCTCTCTTTATTTTTATTTTTAAATAAATTCTTTATTATAAGGTATGGCTTTCCAGGCAAGGACAGCTAGGTGATGCAGTGGATAGAGTGATGGTCCTGGAGTCAGGAAAACTCCTCTTCTTGAGTTCAAATCTGACCTCAGACACATTAGCTGGGTGACCCTGGGCAAGTCACTTAACCCTGTTTGCCTCAGTTTCCTCATCTGTATAGAAGGAAATGGCAAGCCATTCCAGTATCTTTGCCAAGAAAACCCCAAAATACAGTCACAAAGAGTTAGACATGAGTGAAATAACTGAACAATGACAAATGGCTTTCTGGGAGGTTGTAGAGAAAGAGCTACAAGGGAAATGTAGGTGATATAAAAACAAAATACATCAATAAAATCTATTTTTAAATGACTATGATAGGTGGGATGGAAAACATACAACAATCCATAAGATATAGTTACTATCTTCAAAGGCTAATAATATAGAAGGGAGAAACATACAAAGATAAATGATAATACTAGGAAGCACACGCAAAGTACCAAAAAAATTGCACAATGGATGTATTGCTGGGTTCATAGTCTCAGAAGGCCTAGGTTCAAATCTCGCTTTTCCATTTCCATTCATCTGTGTGATATTGGACAAGTCACTGACCCTGGCTAGGCCTCAACTTCCTTATCTTTAAAATGAGGTTCATTGGATTAGCTGGCCTCTACAGTGCCTTCAGGTTGTAGCTCCTCCGATCTCTCCGATTTCTTTCTGCCCTAAATTTGTGAGCCTATGATCTCTGAATGCCACTGATGATAAGTGCTACAGAAATTCAAGGGAGGAAGAGTTTAGCTGAAGGCTGAGGCCTTGAGCTATTATTAAATAGGATTACTAACATCTGTGCTAGTGGCTGTTGTCATCACTGTTAAAAGATCCTTTTTATCATCAAATACAAAATTTCTTTTTCGGGTATGCTTATGCAGATGGCACTATGCTAGGCACTGATATAGGAACCTGCAAGAAGGCACAAGGCCTCCTGGTACTCTGGGAACACGTGTGCTTAAAAAAGATTACATTAGAACAGACTCCTAGATAATCATTATGAAATATAGGAGAGAGAGGATAGTGACACACCGAATACAAACAAGCTAAGAATGAATATTGAAATACGTGCTTTATACGACTCTGACTAGGGGGGATGTGCTAGGTGTGTTCGATGGAGTATATGCTCATTGCAGGAGGAGTTAGAACAGCCATCTCCACTGTGTTTGCACTTCATTCTCCCCTGGAGGTGAGCCCCACCCCACCCCCTCTTCCCATCTTCCTAAATCTAGGTCTCCATGTCCTGGCAGCTTTGGCCTGTGTTAGGTGGCTCTCAACTCTGTGGTTAGGGCTCAGCCTCCTGTAGATGAGAACCAGGTCTTACTCCTGAAAATCAGGCAAGCTTCCTGAAGCAGCTGAAAGGGTAATTGAATAGGGCAGCCAGCCAAGAGAGGTGACAACAGAGACGGTAACATTTGCAGGACCAATTTTCTGCTGCATTTAGGGTCACAGTTGTGGAGCCGAGTGGCCAACTCCAATCCCAAGGCTTCCCAATTGTAATTGTGAATTCCCTTCCCCCCCCCCACTAGACATGACTCCATGATAGTCTAGAGGGAAATGAGAAGGTAGCAGTTGGAAATGAAGTATACTTAGTAGCATAAGATAGTGGTGATGGATTCAACCCAGAGCCCATATGTCGGGAAAAGACTTAGTTCAACATTATTGATCTGAAAGTGGAAGCATTAAATATCTCTGCTAATCTGGCACTGTTTCATTCGTACTTTATTATTATTGTTATTACACTCCATGATTTACGGCATTCGCCTTGGATTAGTATCAATGACTATATTTTTTCCCCAGATTTTTCTTTTCCTTTCTCCCCTCCCACCTCTCTCTCCTCTGTGTTTCTCTGTTTCTGTGTCTCTGGCTATGTCTCTCTAATTCTCTCTGTATGTATCTCTTGTTGTCTTTGTCTCTCATTATCTCTCTATCTGCCTGTCTCTATTTCACTCTGTCTCTCTCTGCTTCTCTGTTTCTCTGTCTCTGTGTCTGTCTCTCTATCTCTGTGTGTCTCTGTCTCTCTCCTCTGCTTGTTTTTCTATGTCTCTATGGCTGTGTCACTCTAATTCTGTGTGTGTGTGTGTGTGTGTGTGTGTGTGTGTGTGTGTGTGTGTGTGTGTGTATCTTTTGCTGCCTTTGTCTCTCTTGGTCCCTCACTAGCTCTCTCTGTGTAGCTCTCACTATCTCTATCTCTTTCACTTTATCTATGCCTTTCTGTTTCTCTTTCTCTCTCTGTCTTTGTCTCTTTGTCACTACCTCTCTTTCTCTTTGTCTCTTTCTCTCTCCTTTCCCTTTCTTTCCCTTCTCTCTTTTCTCTCTCACTCTGGTGCATTTGTTCTAACAGATTAATTTCTGGATTGCAAAGAATTATACCTCTCTCTAGTGGTCAATGAGATCAACTTCAGCTTCTAAAAACCTAGCTACCTTCCTGTCTCATAGAGATGTGCATTGTAAACCTTAAGGGTTCTATAGAAATGTAAATTATTATTAGAAACCAACTCTATGAAGTGGGTTTGTGGGAGCCCTTGGCGGGGGAGGAAAAGCAGATCAGAGGGAAGAGGTATTGATGTATGTGCAATTGTGCCTTACTCATAGATGTGACAACTCCAAGGAGACGGTGCCCTGTCATTATACCCATCATTACCAGGCTCATTCAATTATAGTGTCCTTTCAGAGGCGTGCCTTTGTTAAAAACCATTACAGTGCCCCTTGGTACAATCAGGTCCTATTGAAATGCCTGGATGACAAGCTGAATCAACAGGGCCTGTGTTGGTGTTCCAAATAAGGCATACCCTTGGCTACAAAGTCTGTCCTTCCGAAGCCTGAGACCCTTGGCCCAGAACTGGGGCCAAGTTGACCAGACCCTCACCTGCCCTGCCCCATCCACCCCCTTGTTTTTCCTTCTCACCTGCAACTCCATTTCACAAGATGACACACAAATCTCCCTGGATTGAGCTGTTCTTAGTTCTGAGGAGACATAGCCAACTCCTGGTCACCTTGTAGCCAAGAGACACTGTACCCAAGTGTGCTGGAGCAAGTCCGTATTGATTTACCTTCTATAAAAATAATGGGAAGCCAAAAAGCCAGGGCTGCCTCGGCACCTTTCCTCCCCTGACTGATCTGTGTACTGTGAGCCTCCAGCCCCCTGCTATAGTACCCTGCTCTCCTCCTGGACTGTCCATTCATCCTGTGTCACAGTGTAAATTCCCCAAGCCATCCCTCAGCCTCCTGACTTGGGCTGGCCTGAGGCAAAAACAGGAGAGAGTTTATCATCAGGGGCCTCCCCCTCAGATAGATTCATACTGACTCCTGGCTGCCCAGTTCCTGTACCCTAAACCCTACCCCCTTTCCTTAAGTCAGAGGTTCTTAATCTTTTTGTGTATCATAGACCTCTTTGGCAGACTAGTGAAACCTATGGCCTTCTCACAATAATGTTTTCAAGTACATAAAATACATAGAATGACAAAAGAAACCAAAGATATTGAAACAGTTACCAAAATATTTTTTAAAGTTCACAGACAATGGGGCAGTTAGGTGGCACAGTGGATAGAGCACCGGCCCTGGAGTCAGGAGGACCTGAGTTCAAATCCGACCTCGGACACGTGATACTTACTAGCTGTGTGACCCTGGGCAAATCACTTAACCCCAATTGCGGAAAGAAAGAAAGGAAGGAAGGAAGGAAGGAAGGAAGGAAGAAAGAAAGAAAGAAAGAAAGAAAGAAAGAAAGAAAGAAAGAAAGAAAGAAAGAAAGAAAGAAAGAAAGAAAGAAAGAAAGAAAGAAAGAAAGAAGGAAGGAAGAAAGAGAGGATGAGAATTAATAGTGCAGATTATACTGAAAAATGTGTCAAGTATATTACACTCCTCCCTCTCAACCTGAGGTTAAAAGTTCACAGACTATGGATTTAGAACATCTTTCCTAAGTGGGACTAGCTCTGGATTTGAAATCAGATAACGTGGTTTCAAATGCTGACTCTGCCACCTAGTATCTGTGTGACCTTGGACAAATCTTTCACCTCCATGGGACTCAGTCTCCCCATCTGTCAAATGAGAGACTGGACTAGAATCCAGTCTGTGGTTAAATACAATAACATTTTATTTTAAAATGTAAAAGCCATTCTTAGCTCGAGGGCAATAGGGGTTTGCTAATCCTTCAGTTCTAAATCTATGATCCTATGTGTAAAACATGATCTAGTCGAAAGAGCACTGAATTTGGAATCACAAGTCCTGAGCTGGAATCCTAACTGCTACTTAATACCTCTATGACATATGGCAAGTTACTTCATTCATCTAAGACTGTTTCCTCACCTAAAAATAAGCCGATCAGACCAAATGACTTCTGTGTTCCATTCCAGCTCCAGATTTCCATTCTTTAAGTAATTCCCCACATTTCGCGTATTTCCTTCTCTCCTTCACCAAATCAAGACTATTCTGTTCTTTGTCCTGCCCCTTCCTGGCAATTTGGATGAAACTCATTCTGGATGATATGCTGCTGCTCCCAAGTGATGAATTTGCATCTCGACTGGTGTCTTCTGGAGATACAGTGCCTTAACTAACAGTGCCCTAATCCCATTTGCCTTCAAACACTTTGGCCAATGAGGGACGTACTGGAGGGTGGGGGAACTTTGAGCCTCCTGTCAATTACCCGGATACGGGTGGTACTTCAGCCATGGGAAGATTGGCCAGGTCTATATCCATCCTATGTCCACAATGGAGGAAAATGCTATGCTGGGCTCTACACACACACACACACACACACACACACACACACACACACCTATAAATACCTTCACCTGTCAGCTTAAGCCAGGAGAAAACAGTTTCCACCCAAACCTGAAAGATTTACTCCTCACCCATCAGACTGTGTCTGATCAGTCTGCCTTAACTTCTGTACAGTGGCAGTGTTTGCCTTCTGGCCCCATTCATCCATCCTGCTGCACTGAACTAATGTCAGACTGATGGTAAAAAGGAAAACTGCTGAGAGAGAGACAGGCAGAGATAAAAGGAAATGATAAAGAAATCACACTTAGCCTCTGACCATCGAATCCCTCTATACAATCCTGACATGTCAAAAAATTAGCTAAAACTCAGGGTATTTGGGGAGAATCCACATAGCCTCATAACAGGTTCAACCTGGAAAGCCTTGGATCAAGTGGTTCTTAACCATTTTTTTTTGTCTCCTGGACTTCTTTGACAGTTTCAGGTAATCTATGGAAGTCTTCTCAGTATAATGATTTCTAATGCATAAAAGATATAGATTGTAAAGGAAACTGATTATATTGAAATAGATTAAATCACTATAAATTTTTGATTAATTTATTATATTAAATCTAATTATTAAAAATTTTATTTTAGGGGCAGCTAGGTGGGGTAAAAGCACCAGTCCTGGATTCAGGAGGATCTGAGTTCAAATCCGGCCTCAGATGCTTGACACTTACTAGCTGTGTGACCCTGGGCAAGTCACTTAAACCTCATTGCCCCACCCAAAAAATTTTATTTTAAATAATTTTACTATTATCAGTATTTTGATCATTATTCTTCATTATTAAAAATTATCAGGGGCAGATAGGTGGCACAATGGATAGAGCACCTGCCCTGGAGTCAGGAGTAGCTGAATTCAAATCCAGCTTCAGACACTTAACACTTACTAGCTGTGTGACCCTGGGCAAGTCACTTAACCCCAATTGCCTCACTTAAAAAAAATTATCAAAATGTTTCAAAAAACAAGTTCATGCAACTCAAATTAAGAACTTTGAACCTAATCTAATGAGAAAAATGAAGATCAGAGGAGGAAAAGCCCCTGATTCCAGTCACACAGTTAGTTAGCCACGGGTAAAGTTTGGGACTACAATTCTGGTCTCCTGACTCTTGAGTCCAGGGAGGGTCTTTCCACTAGTCAAGAAGCTTTTATTAGGTAACTACTATATACCAGATGCTTTCCAAAGAAAAGGAAACTATAGTTCTTGCTCTCACAGAGCTCACAGGTTAACGGGGGAGGCAACTTACAAACAAATACTGCTTCTCTTATACTTTATGGAAGAGAAAAGGTGACTGAAAGAATAAAAGAGAGCACAGACTTGTTCCCTTGTTCACTAAGTCCCCCAGTTGTCCATGTTCAGATGTTAGGTGGAGTAGTGACAAGCAGCCAGAGCCACTCCACTCCTGGAATCCACTCCAGTCTTTTCCTCCATCTTTCAGAAAGTTCTTGCAATCTCCCAGAACTGCAGGAGGGAGCTGCGTCCACCCATCCTCAATCCCTCAGTCGCCATGGCAGGCTTCCCAAGATCTCTGTTTGTCTTCCAGCCTCTCAGAGAGGGGTTTCTCTCCCTTGGCAGGACTCTGGAATTTGTCCACTGAACAAACTCGGGGGAGGCGGGATATGCGCAAGGGCAACCCATGCAAACTGTCTCTGTGCCTGTAGATCAGGGACTGAGATTCCACCCCCCTTCTCTGTCCAAGAGAGGACCTGTCAATCAATAAACCAATTGTAAGCATTTATTAAATACCTATTATACACCAAGCACTGGGGATGCAAATACAAAGAATGAAACAGACCCTTCTTGAATTGAAGCAGCTAGGTGGCACTAGACTTATGGACCTGAATTAGAATTCGGCTCTGACACTTAATACCTATGTAATTTTGGGCAGGAGCAGCTAGGTAGCGCAGTGGATAAAGCACTGGCCCTTAAATTGGGAAGACACGAGTTCAAATCTCACACTTACTAGCTATATAATTCTAGACAAGTCACTTAACCCCAATTGACTTAAACATCCAGGTGCTCCTACAATTGTCCTGATGTATATCTTGCCACTACACACAGATGACTCTGGAACAGCCCTCCCTCACTTAAATCCAATTCAATGAAAGTCATGACATCACCTTCCAACGTCATGGTCCCCTTTGAGAATGAAAGACAAAACAAAGATTCTGGGCTAAGCCTCAATTCCCTCATCTGTGAAATGGAAGTGGTAATAACAGTTGCCTATGTCACAGGGTTATTGTGTGGGTCTATTGTAGGTGCTGCTCTAACACCAACATTGAGACAAAATGAGGCCCCTACAAGTCATTGAACACTTAGCAAAGCTAATTTGTTTTGCCCTGTGCCACAAGGATACAATTAGCTTATCTCGACACAGTCCCCCTCTTCTCCATCTAGAAATGCCTCTGGTCAGTATGTAATCAAGATCTGTCAACTCCCATAATCTCAGGCACCCACCAAGTTCGAAAGATCCAGATTCTGAGGAGAGGGCCTTTTCAATGCCCCTACATCGGTGGTGCCAAGCTCAAATAAAAACAGGGCCGCTCAACCATACAATATCCAGGTTGTATATTGACTAAGAAAACCACAAATTAATAACATCTATGTATTTTTATTTATTTTGCTAAATATCTCCCAATTACATTTTAATTTGGTTCCTGGCCCAATTTGGGAGCAGAAGGTGACTGTATTTGACATCTCTGCCTTAAGTGATCAGGAAGCTGCATCAGGGATGTCAGGATCACTCAGGTTCCAGGGTCAGCTTTGTTGTGGGCCTACTCCAACTTGGCTGATGGGGTGGGGAAGGAAGCAGTATCTTGGAAGGTGAAGTCAATCAGGTCCCAGGGACAACCTTGTCCTATCACAGAGTCACATGAGCTAATGAAAGGTTTGCTTTGCAAACTTTGAAGTACCACATAAATGCTATAAGTGGGTTCCATGGCACTGATCGAAACTTTCCCAATGTGTATAGAGGAAGAAGGATATGGTTTTTTTTTTAAGTAGGTTGAGGCAAAAAATTAAAAAAGGCAAGGTCAGTGACTGGAAACAGGTCATGCAGCCGGAAGGCCTCAAAGCAGAGTCAGACCTAGGATGAACAAAGCAAGGTCCAGGATCAAGCTGCAAAAGTTTGAGACAGAAGGCAATCAAGCTTGGCAAGGGGTCCCCAAGCCCTCCACACTTGGTGTGCATTCTTTCATTACTGATGATGAAGACCTCCAAGGTATATTCCAGCTCTGTAGTGATGATCCTACGATCTTGTGTAAACAGCCGGGCTGTCTCACTTCTGAGTTTGGCTGAGCTGGACAGCTCCAGCCCTGCCTTCATTGCTCTCCTTTGGTGGGGACAGGGAGGGGCAAACGATTCTGTGAATTTTGTACTACTCTGCCCCTATGTCTCTGAACTTCTCAGTTACTTCTGGTTTCTTTTTTATTATTTTTTTCCAATAGAGAAATCCAAAAAAGAGGAATAATACACAATTCCTGCCCATGAAATTATAGCGTGTATGGGTTTCATCAGAGGTTGTAACTGAGAAATGTTTTTTTTCCCCTAGCATACATGAAGTAGTCTGATTTCAATTCAATTCAGCAAACATTTATTGAAGACCTACTATGTCCCAGGTTCTAGGAATTAAAGACAAAGGTACATTCTATTGGAGTTACATCATTTTCTCCTGGCAAAGATGTAACCTATCAATAATTTTTAGTCTTTTGTAATTATCTGAGGCTAGGGGATCAAATGAGTGATACTTTCTTACCGTTAATTTCGCTCAGTCTCAGAAAATTTCACTGACCTTCCTGGAGCAGGGGCATGGGCTCACTCCATACATAATGAAAAGACAATCCCCTTTTCTCTATCTTGTGGATTTAACCTTAATGTCCCAGGTCCCTAGACAGGAGAATGGAGACTCCAAATTAGGTTTTGGTGAGTCAGGCAGTTTGAATGTGATCTCAGATCAATTTGCATAATGGCCACCTGGCAGTGTGTGCTGGGAGAAATCATAGCGCCTTGACCCCTAAACCTAAAAGAGACAAGGTGATTTACTGTTAGCTAGAAAGGAGTGACGGAACAGTGTGTGTGTGGGTAGGGGATCTTCACCATGGCTTCGGGGGCAAATCAATTGTGTCATAGCCTAACCAGACAGCCCTGAAGTTTAAAGCAGTCCCCCTCTAGTGAGAATACTCTTCTATGTGCAGTGGTCAGTCCTCATTATTAAGAGGTTTGTTGGGTATTCTAAGACCTTGAAGGAGTTCATGTATAAAGAAGGAAATGCCTTTGGGTAAATAGGAGAAGGGCTAGGAAAGGTACCAGGGAATGAACCTGGGACCAAAAAAAAAAAATCTTGACAATTACCTTGAATCCATTCCCTCTCTCCACTCCAACATACCCCCCTCCCCCTCCTTCATTCAGACCCTTATCACCTCTTTTGCACTATTAGAACAGGCCTTTAATTGGACTCTCTCTTTACTTCATCTTTCCTCTCTCCAAGTCATCCTTTACCCAGCTGCCAAAATAATGATCTTCCTAAAGTACGTGTCTGCCCATGTCACTCCTTTCCTTTTGTACCTTCAGTGGTTCCCTATTGCTTGGTATGTCAAGCCCTTTGCAATCTGTCTCCAATCTACCATTCCAGATTTGTTTCACCTTACTCTTCTTCATGTTTGCTTAAATTCAGACAAACTGACCTATGAGATATTCCCCAAATTTGGTGAAACAATCATCTCCCACTTTCATACCTTTTCAATGCACTCCTGTCTCGATGCCATTTCTTAAATTCCTGGTTTTCTTCAAGGCTTAGCTTATGTGCTACTTCCAAACCAAAAGCCTTTCCTGAGTGCCCTAGTCATTGGCAGCTTCTCCATCCTTAAATTACTATGTATAGATTTGTCTGCTTATACATCATATCCCCCAAATAAACTGCAGACCCCTTGTATTCCCAGCACCTGGTATAATAACATGTAAATCCTTATTCGATTGGATTGGGCACCCCAAACAGGAAGTTCTCTAATTAATGTCTCTCATGTTAACTTCTGGTCAGTACCATTCAAGAATGCAGTAGACACTCTTCCTGTGAGATTTCAAATGGTCCACTTTCTTCTCTCCCACCTTTTACTTCCATAGAAGGTTCCCTGAACAATGATGCAGTCTTAGCCATTGTAAGATGCAAATACTATGAGGAAATCTCAAGGCACATACTGTCAATCATGGTCACCCACATCCACATCCTCAATCACCCTGTGCATCTCTTCCCAAAAATTGCCTAGGAAGAGTTTCAAAAAAAAGTCAGTGAGGTAAATACTGGTTCATAGATTATATACCAAGTCCAGCTTTTCATAGTATTTTGGGTAGGAAAGGATATTATAGGTTTTCTAGCCCACAGTGGGGCAGTTGGGTGGTGCAGTGGATAGAGCACCCAGCCTGCCATCAGGAAGAGTCATCTTCATGAGTTCAAATCTGGTCTCAGACAACTCACTAGCTGTTTGACCCTGGATAAGTCATTTAACTCTATTTGCTTCAATTTCCTCATCTATAAAATGAGCTGGAGAAGGAAATGGCAAATCACTCTCTGCCAAGAAAACCCCAAATGGGGTCATGAAAAGTCAGACATGACTGAAACAACTCCATAACAGCAACTAAAGTTCACTTTATTAATTTTGCAGTTGAGGGAAATTGACACTCAAAGAGGAGAAATAATTAGTTCATGGTCATACAAGTAATAAATTGCAGAATCAGGATTTGAACTATTTATTAGGTGACTACTAAAAGCCAGGCATCGCACTAAGTGCTGGGGTTACAAAGAAAAGGGACAGGGAGTCCTCCTAGATGTCAAAAACTGCTCTTTTCACAACATCATATTGCATTTGTCCTCCTCTTCATCTTCTTCCCTCTCTTCCTCCTCCCTCTTCTCCCTTCTCTCTCCTACTCCTCCTCTATACAAACATGTCTGCATCATCCTACCATATTCCCTCTCCATCCTTTATCCAACCCCAATAAGAAAAACAGTTCTCATTTCTATGGCCCTTTAAGGTTGGGGGTGTGGGAGGGTTGATTTCCTTACAGTTACCCTGTGGAGCAGAGAGTGAAACTGAGGCTAATAGAGGTTGAGTTTCTTATTCAGTTTAACACAATGCTCGCTCAGGCTTTTATACTTTCTCTCCGCATCATTTCCTTGTTCCACCCTTGCTTCCAACCCCAGTCAAAACTGAAGCCTTCTCCCTTAGCAGCCTTGGTCAATGAAGAAGAAAGGTCTTTTCTGAATAATCATTCTACCTCAGGCCAGACACCACCCAGAAAAGTTGCTCACATATTAAGGCATAAAAATTCCCTGGCATCCTACTCATATCTGTAAACTAGCATTTCTTTTTGCTTAAATATACATCTGTTGGAAGTCAACTTGATGGATGGTACCAAGTTGGGGGGACAGGGGTGGTCTGGTGGGTAGAGAGAGGATAAATTTTGGTCTGAAAAGAAAGGGAGTTGGTTTGGAACATTGGAAGATGGGTAGTTCATTGAATGGCCACCTCCAGGGGTCAAGTAGCTGGCTCCATGGTCTTGGGTTAGATGGCCTGACATCATGGAAGGGGCACTGTCTCTGAAGTCAGAAAACAGATCCCACCCACCTTTGGTGCTTACTATCTGCTCAAGGTGACTTTGGGCAAGTCATTTTACATCCCTGAGCCTCAGTTTCCTCATCTCTAAAATAAGGAAGTTGGACTAGATAATCTCTAAAGTCCCTTCCACCTCAACATTTAATATCCTATGCTTGAGGTGTTCAATCTTTTTAAGTCTTTCCTAATAGTCTCCTCTGCCCTCCAACCAAGATCCAAGTATTTTGTTTCCAGAAGACCAGATTCTCTAAGCCAGAGGTATCAGACATGCAGCTGCATGCCCTCACAACACTCCTGAGTGTGGTCAGATCCAGATCAAAATGTAATTCCTATCTGATTTTAAGATGATGATGTATTAACGAAAAATAAATATACACATGTGTGGTTTTCTAAGTCAATAAGATGTCCACAGGGATCCTTATCCACCACAGTTTAGTGGTCTCTGTATCTGACTTTGACACCACTGCTCTAAACAATTTCTTTTTTCTTTTATCTTTGCCCCCACCCCTCATGACCAGCTAGCATAAACATCATAGATGTCTTCCACTAATTAATTTTTAAATGTATTTTATTTTTAATTTACGGACTAAAACAAGAATTTCCATAACATGCTATAATAAAAAAGATGATTGCACATGAAATTACAAATATATTATGTACAACTTGCTATTCCTTTTAAATATATAATAAAGTTATCATGTAAATTTCTATTTTTTCTTCCCTACCCCCCCACCCTAGAGACAGCTATCATTAGATATAAATATATAGAATATATAAAAGTTATTCTATACATACTTCTATTTATCAGTTCTTTCTCTGGATGTAGATAGAATCTTTCTTCATATGTCTTTTATAGTTAATTTACAGTGTTTATAATTAAATCACTAGACCGGAAGCTTAAGATAGTATCTACCTTATCTAAACTTTACACATCTCACCACTTCCCCCACCCAGCACTGTGCTCTGTGTACCAAAGGTAGGCTTAATTATGTAATAAAGGTTTGTTGAATTGAACTGTAAATTATTATCCCCAGATCACACTTTTGCATTTGATAAGCAGGTGAGGGGTAAAAAAAACAAAACAGGGGGCAGCTAGGTGGTGCAGTGGATAAAGCACTGGCCCTGGATTCAGGAGTACCTGAGTTCAAATCCGACCTCAGACACTTGACACTTACTAGTTGTGTGACTCTGGGCAAGTCACTTAACCCCCATAGCCCCACAAAAACAAAACAAAACAAAACAATCCACAATAAATTGAGAAAGTAGCTTTTTTTTTTCATAGAAATTCAAGCCTTCCTTCAGGCTATAGGAGATAAACTAAAGAAACCAGAAGTCCTTCTAACCATAGGAATTCCCAATAAACTACAAGTTAACTCAGCTGATGAGACACAAAGAATTCTCATAAACACTGAATTTGAAATCCGAAGTCTTGGATTTAGCTTGGCTACAACACTGACTTACAGTTTTGTGACATTTACAAATAAATTAACCTCTATAAGTCTCAGTTTTCTAATCTGTAAAATAGAGACAAAAATAGGGTTATTGCAAAGCTCAATAAAAATAATGATGGGATTTTAAAATTTTTATTCATTTTAAACTTAAATACAAAATGACAAATAAAAAGATTATTTCCATGTATACAGCAAAACATAGAGGATTCAATATAAAACCATAAATTTCTATTTCAGACTGTTTACTTTAAAAAAAACTCTAATAAATACTACAAATTGTTTTCAAAACTACCCAGTTTTCTTTTGTTCTTGGCTGTGCACTTTTTTTCTCTTCCCCCCTACTCCAACATAGAGAAGGCCACAATTAGGTTTGACTTTTTGTTTTGTTTTGTTTTTGTGGAGCAATAAGGGTTAAGTGATTTGCCCAGGGTGGCACAGCTAGTAAGTGTCAAGTGTCTAAGGTCATATTTGAACTCAGGTCCTCCTCAATCCAGGGCCCGTGCTTTATCCACTGCACCATCTAGCTGGATTCAGGAGTACCTGAGTTCAAATCTGGCCTCAGACACTTGACACTTACATATATACATATACATATACATATACAGACTCACATATATACGTATATGTAAAACCATACTGTACATACTTCTAATTATGGTTATTTTTCTGGAGGTGGATAGCATCTTTCTTCATAGGTCCAAGTCTTTTCATGTTTTTCTATGATGGGATATTTTTAAAAGGTTAATATAACTTTAAATAGGGCAGGGGGAGAGAGTCAGGTCTTTTTATTTATTGTTCTAATATTAATTATTTAAGTTCCTTAGGGGTAGGGTCTATGGGGGGAGGGAGCAGAGTTACCTTTGTATCTCTAATGTCTAACATAGAATGAAGTACTAGGTAATTAATAAATAGCAGTTGAATTGAATTGAAATCAGAAGAGGCAGCCAGCCATGGGGTAGTAAATGCTGGCCTTATAGTCAGTAATATCTAGATTCAGGGGCAGCTAGGTGGCACAGCAGATAAAGCACTCACCCTGGATTCAGCAGGATCTGAGTTCAAATCTGACCTCAGACACCTGACACTTACTAGCTGTGTGATCCTGGGCAAGTCACTTAACCCTCATTGCCCAGAGGGGAAAAAAGAAAGAGAAAAAAAGGAATACTTAGATTCAAAGCCAGTCTTTGACATATACCAGCTATGTGAAAAGTTGTTCAACCTTCCTGAACCTCAGTTTCCTAAACTTCAAATTAGATATCCTCTGAGATCCTTTCCAGCTCTAGATCTATAATCCTCTAAGAAACCTCCTCCTGGGATTTGGCTTCAGAAAAACAAGAATATCAGTGCATTGTTGGTGGGGGCTGTGAATTGGTCCAGCCATTCTGGAAATCAGTTTGGAACTATGTCTAAAAAGTCACTAAGGATACCACAGTACTAGGCCTGTTTCCCAGAGATCAAAGGAAGAGGAAAAGTATAAATATTATACTCAAAATATTTCTGGAGTTGCCCATCAATAGAACAAATTATGGCGTGTGGATGCAATGGAATACTAGAAAGTGACTAAGGGAATGGTTTCAAAAAATACTGGGAAGACTTGTATGAACTGATGCAGAGTGAAGTGAGCAGAACCCTAAGGATAATTTATACAATAAAGACAAACAGCTTTGGAAGATTTAAGAACTCTAATCAGGACAGTGACTAATCATGGTTTTAGAGGACCAATGATAGAAAATACTGCCCACCTCCTGACAAAAAAGTAATGGATTCAAGATGCAGAATGAGACACATATTTTGAATATGACCAATGTGAGAATTTGTTTTGTTTAATTATGCATATTTGTTATAAAGCTTTTCTTTTTTCAAATTTTATTTTTATTTGTGATATATAATTGTATTTTATACATATATCAAACATAGATATATACATATGCATATGTATGACATCTGTAATGTAAATTTTCTACATTATTACATTTATATATACCTATATATTCTAATACATATAACTTAGTATTTTAAATCTTTAAATAACTTATAAATAACATACACATATCAATTTATATAAATAATATATATGACAGATTTGTTTAGATATAGTTGTTATATAAGACCTAAATAATTCATATATGTGTAATATATATTTATGTGCATGTATATAAATACATATATACCTCCTGAACACTTCCCAGAACACCCCTCCCCCACCTTTAAATTTTTTTTCCCAGATTAAACATTTTTATTTAGATTTTTCTGTTCAATCTCTATCCCTCCTTCCCTCCCTTCCCTCCTTTCCCTCCCCGAGGGGGCAAACAATCCGATATGGGTTATACATATATGATCATGCAAAACATCATCAGGTTTGTCACTTAGTGAAAGAATATGAAATTTTGATGGGGGGAATAGAGTCTTGTTTATTCAAACAATTTTTCAAAATAAAATTTCAAAAAAATTTCATAAGTCAAATAGATTAGCCAGATAGATAAATGTATAACTGGATAACTGGCTGGCTGGCTGGATGAATGGATGGATAGATAGATGGATAGTTGGATGGAAGGATGAAAGATCTCTTTCTCTCCCCACCCTCATCCAATGGTCACTTTAGGGAACTTCCGGTCTCCTTCATCAACCTGGGTTAATGACAGCCCTTGAGACACTAATTAAAGGAAACACTTTGGAATAGAAAGGAAGGGCACTTCTCAAGTCAGAATACCTGGTTTCAAATCTCAGGTCTGCTGGTCCCTGCGTAAGCAAGTCCTTTAATCTCTGGGCCTCAGTTTCCCTATCCACAAAATAAGTGGGTTGGGCTATAGGTCCTACACGCTTGTTCCCCCCTTCCTCATCCGCCCCCCACGCACTGAGTTGCCCCCCTCCACCTAGCAGTAGGGTTTCCCACCAGGCTGAGCCCACCCACCGCTTTGGCATCCCCCGCCTTGGTGCTGAGTTATAAATTAAAATTCCATTTCATTAAAGCGGGTGAGTAATCAATCCCCAGCTCTCCTCGCTAACGATGTTGGGCAGGGGGATTCTGCTTTCCTCCCACGGCTGTAA
The DNA here is from genome assembly GCF_019393635.1 of Dromiciops gliroides. Lineage (NCBI taxonomy): Eukaryota > Metazoa > Chordata > Mammalia > Microbiotheria > Microbiotheriidae > Dromiciops > Dromiciops gliroides. The sequence continues at coordinate 532,062,668 of NC_057861.1, forward strand.
TTCAATCGGCCTCGCCGGCTCTCGTTCGCAAACTGCTAGAGCTGCACTTTCCGTCCAAATTTATGGTGCTGGCAACGTCTGGGGTTTGAGTTACAGCTGCAGGTTTGATCGGGGACTGCATTATTCTGCATCTAATCCTTGCACCGTGACAGCGCCGGGAGGGGGCCGGGTAGGGGTGTCGGGGAGAATCTTGTGGCTTTAGCCAAGCCGTTCCTTGTTTATCAGGCTCTGGACTGGGCCCGGGAAGCGAAGAACTGTCCCCTGGGCCGGCCACTCACAGCAACACACCAGCACACTAGGCTCAGTAGTAGTGGCACCTGGCCCGAAGACGGATCTCCTACTGGGGAGCTGCTGGAGGCAGGAAAGACGTCAGCTCCCACCCCCATCCCCACCTGCCACGTTCACCTCAGCCAACATTTGCACCATCTGAGATCTCACACCACTCCCTGGGAATCCTGGAGCTATCAACCGGATTGCCCCTCCTGGCTGATGGATTTCAAGGTCCTGCCCTTAGACTTCCTCTCCTCCATTTCCTGGAAGCCCCTTAGCTGTCCTGTTTTCTCTGGGCGGCTTGGGTTTTGCATGGCCCTTCTGGGAAGGGAAGGCCTTCAAGCTAAAGGTGATTAGGGAGAAAAGGAAGGCCCATGACTGAGGAGGGGGAGCAGGCACATGTGTCTTCCAGTGAGCCAAGCATCCTTCCATACAAACCCTAGAGTTCCCAAACTGGCATGGTGTTTGTGTATATAGGTATATGTGTGTAAGTATGTGTGCACATACACATATAGGTACCTATAATTAATAACATATGTATAAGTAGCAGGCATTTTTTCCTGTCTCAAATTTTCTAAGTTCAGTTTGTTGGTATTCTTCCTTTGCCCCATAACATTCTATCTCTACAGACATATACATACAACATACATATTTATATATCTGTCTATCCACAAATATTTTTAAGCACCTTCTGTGTGCTAGACATATAGATAGTATGCTGGGAATACAAAGACAACAAAAATCCTATTCTCAAAAAACTTACACGTACATACATGTATGCATGTATATGGTTGTATACATATGAATATAAGTATGCAAAGGAATATACATGATACCTAAATAAATCCATACTATTAGCTAACATTTATATAGCAGCTAGTATGTGGTAGGTGGGAAGTTAGGTGGCAGGCTTGGAGTCCTGAAGACTCATCTTCCTGAGTTCAAATCTGGCCTCAGATATTTACTAGCTGTGTGACCCTGGGTAAGTCACTTAACCCTTTTGTCTCAGTTTCCTCATTTGATCCTCAAATGATCTGGAGAAGGAAATGAAAAAACCATTCCATTATCTCTACCAAGAAAACACAAAATAGGGCCTCAAAGAGTTGGACATGACTGAAAAACAACTGAACAACAACAAATGTGCCACATAGCATGCTAAGAACTTTACAAATATCATTTCATTTCTATACTCACAACAACTCTGGGAGGTAGGTGCTATTATTATCCCCATTTTACTATTGAGGAAACTGAGGCAGACAAGAAGCTAAGTGACTTGCCCAAGATCACACAGCTAGTATCTGATGTCTGATTTGAACTCAGGTCTTCCTAATTTCAGGCCCAGTGCTCTATCCACTGAACCACCTAACTGACACACATATATACATTCATGCATGCATACATAGATACATAGATACATAAATATAGGCTTAGTATTTGATAGAGATCTAGAAGTATTACTATAGTTACATATATACATAAATGTATATATATTGTGTGTCTTCAGGAATACATTGGACTGGACCTGTGATTTTATTAATATAGGGAAATCCCCTGTGAGGAAACTATTGATGCAGATCTGTAATTGCTCTGCAACTTTTAGCCTTAGAGTCTCCTAGGGACATTAATGAGAAGTAAAATGAATTTCCCAGGATCACTTAGCCAGAAAGTGTCAGAGTTGGGACTTCAACCCAGATCTTCCTGACTTGGAAGATGATAGATAGATAAGGTAGGTGGATGGATAGATGGATGGGTAGATGGATGGATGGATGGACGGACAGATAATCAATAGACTGATATAGTTAGAAACAGATATATTTTGTGTACATATACATATATACATGCACAAAGACAGCAAACACACCCATAGAGACATAAGAGTATATAATGAGATTTATAGATGTATATACAATCATTTACAATCTCTTGTGTTTTTTGGTTTGTTGGTTTCAGTTTTCATGTTCATTTTCCTTATTTTATTTTGTACTCATGGTTCTGTTTTTGAATATCTGTATTTATCAGTGCAGATCAAAGTAAAATTTATACTTTTAAAAGAAATATGACTGCAAAATAATGTAGGTGGTCTTTTAACCAACATGCCAGAATTTATCCAACCAAATGAGTGTTGTCCCTTCCATGAAGTCCCATTGGGAGGTCGGCCTCTTACTCTGGGAATGGTGTCCTTGATAAGAACATATTTAGGGGGCGGCTAGGTGGTGCAGTGGATAGAGCACCGGACCTGGAGTCAGGAGTACCTGAGTTCAAATCTGGCCTCAGACACTTAACATTTACTAGCTGTGTGACCCTGGGCAAGTCACTTAATCCCAATTGCCTCACTAAAAACAAACAAACAAACAAAAAAACCCCATATTTAGTATTTTTCTTTTGGAGAGCCATTCGGAGCCCATGTCACATACTTTTAAATGTCCTAATTGATAGCTAATTTTTCTACCTTTGTAGATGGAGTTAAGCTATATGATCAGAGAGTGGGTATAGGGTACTGGACTTGAAATCCAGGAGACCTGGATTCAAATCTTGCCTCACACACTTACTAGCTATGTGACCACTTAACATATGCAGGCTCCAATTTTCTCAGTTTTCTGATTTGTAAAACAAGGTGGTTGGACTTCATGATTTCTAAGGCCCCTTCTAAACCTATATCTATGATACTATAAGATACCTCCATCCCCAAGTTCTGTCATTTGGGAGAACTCCCCATCCCGTAAAGCAACCTGGGTTGAAGATTCAGTTGCAGTATCAAAAAACTAGCTATGTGACCTTGGGCAAATGAGTCACTTATGAGTCTCAGTTTCTGATCTGTAAAATTGAAGTGATAAAGCTTACCCTACCCCCTTCCCAGGATTTCTGTGAGGATCAAATGAGTTAATGTATGCAAAGTTCTTTGTAGACCTTAAAATGCTATAGAAATGGGACCTATTCTTATGATAATCTCCAAGGTCTCTTCCAGCTCTAATGTGCTGTGATTCTGTGATTGATTTTTGGAAACAGCCAGAAGTCATTTGGAACCAAGTCAGAGTTTCCCTCTGACTCCCTCTCTGGAGAAATGGGTGATCAAACTGGGTCATAGTGTGCTAGGCCCAAAATGGGGTGACTAAAAAGAAGAATGTGACCGAGCTTCTTGTGTGATACAATATAGCCTTTAAAGGTTTTCCTTGGGGGAGTTATACCATGAGTCAATCTTTCCTGCAGGGACCACTCTGGGACTGAATGTTGTGGCAGAAACAAAATACTGACTTATCAATCAATCATTCAATCAATCAACATACATGTATTAAGCATTTACAGTTATCCCTTCTACATTGTGACTTTCCCCATCACAGTTTCCATATATCGTGTCAGCATAAGAAATGAGATGGGAATTGGCGGGGAGTTTTGTGGAAGCTATAGACAAAAGTTTAGAAATTCAGAAATGAGTAAAATATATGTATAGTATTGTATAATATGAATATATTTTATCTTTTAATACCATAATAATTCAGCCTTCTCTGGTACAAAGGGAGGGCCAAACAATTTTATACAGATTTTCCAGATTCTTGCGGGGGAGTACGCCCTTAACCCCCACAATGTGGAAGGGATAACTATACTATATACTGGGTCTGAGCTACAAAAAAAAAAGCACCAGACAATCCCTGACCTCAAGGAACTTACAATCTAATAGGGGAGATAACATGCAAATGAATACATACTGAGCAAGCTGTATATGGAATAAATAGGAAATAAATAAGGGAAGTTCCTGGAAATAAGGGTGGTTGGGGAAGGCTTCCTGTAGAAGGTAGGAACTTGAAGAAAGCCAGGAAGAAAAAAAAAAGCCAGGGTAGTCGGTAGAGCGGAGCAGAAAAGATTCCAAATGTGGGGGACAAACAGAAAAAAATGCCCAGGGCTGAGAGATGGAGTGTCTTAGAACAGCCAGGAGGCCAGTGTCCTTGGTTTGAAGACTATGTGTAAAGTATAAGGCAACTGTAAAGATAAGGAGGGGGCTAGGTTATGAAGGGCTTTGAACACCAAGCAGAGAATTCTGGAGGCAATAGTGAGCCACTGGGGTGGGGCTTGGGGGAGGGGGAGAAGATGGGGAGGGAAGGGAAAGAGGGGGGAGGTTTTGACATGACTGGACCTGTGCTTTAGGAAAATCACTTCAGTGATTTTTTCAGGATGGACCGTGTGAGAAATGGGTAATTGTCTCCTCTCAATGTGGATATAACAGTCTTACTCCCCTGACCTGTTTGTAGGACAAAGGTCTCAGATCCCCTCCTCCCCCTCAGGTTAGCAAGGTCACATGGTTCAAGGAGCCCTGGTCTCAATTAGGTCCTCTCCAGAGTTCTGTCCATATAAGGAAGTATAAGGTCCACTCCTGAGTTATGCCCATACAAGGAAGAGGGGTGGGAATACTGCGTTCCGATTAGCTAGTTTTTCCGCGTAGATTGTAACCCCGACCAGTGATGAAAAAGGGGAAGGTCCATTCGCGTTAGGGACTAGGGTATAAAACAGGGCCTGCGAGCCCCCTTTCGGGGCATCCACTAGCTGCACACTAGGGTGCCTCCTTCTCATGAGAAGAAAATAAAGCCTTTGTCACCTCGCTGCTGAGTTCCTGAGAATTATTGAGAAGAGGATGAATTTTTCCCTCGCAGACCGGAATAGAGAGAGACTTGAGACAGAGCCACCAGCAGGCGAGTGCACTAATCCAGTTGGGTTTTTTGGTTTGGGGAGTTTTTGTTTTTGTTTTTGTTTTTTTGGCAGGGCAATGAGGGTTAGGTGACTTGCCCAGGGTCACACAGCTAGTTGTGTTGTGTCTGAGGTTGGATTTGAACTCAGGTCCTCCTGAATCCAGGGCTGGTGCTCTATTCACTGCACCACCTAGCTGCCCTTGAACTAATCCAGTTGTGAGGTGATGGGGGCCTCAACCAGAGCAGTGGTGGTGAGAGATGGTGAAGAATTTAGGAGGAATGGGGAGAGCCCAGTTCCAAACCCTAGTACTTTTCTCCTTCCTGGCAAGGCTAACTCATATTTATATTGGACTTTAAAAGTTTGCAAAGCACTTTATATACATTATCTCATTTGATCCTGTATGGGAGGGGGTGATTATTATGATGATGATTATCCCCATTTTACAGATGAGAAAACTGAGGCTCAGAGAGGTTAAACTGACTAGCCCAGGGTGACCGAGTTAATTAGTGCCTGAGAGAAGAATTAAAGCCTGATTTTCCAGACACCAAGTCTAGTCTTCTCTCCCCTAAAGCAGCAAATTATGCATTCAGTTCATAAATGCCACACCTCCTCTCACCAGGAGAATAAACCTATCCGGAGGTAAAATGAGGGTTCATCTGCATTACAGAAGGAGTCAGTCCCTTTCCAAAAAGATTCCCTTCCAGCTTCCTTCAAATAAGTCCAGTGTTCCCACCCTTTTTGAGTCCCCATATCTGTTTAATAAAACCCTCTTGAATCCTCAATTCAACATGAAAGAAAATAAATTCTAGAGTGCATCATGCACATGCACATCAGAAATAAAATAAAGAGATTAATTTCAACAGGATAATAGAATTATTTGCCAATTATTCCATTCTCCTTTTAATAAGCTTTTTGTACTCCCTGGGGTACAGGTACATGAGATTGGGAATCCCTCAAATAGTAGTTTCTCTAATGCACGTAAGCTCATATAAATCTTTAATTTATTTTCTATGGGGCAGCTAGGTGGTGCAGTGGATAGAGCCCTGGATAGAGCCTGGAGTCAGGAAAACTCATCTTCTTGAGTTCAAATCTCACTTCAGACACTTCCTTAGCTGTGTAACCCTGGGCAAAGTCACTTAACCTTGTTTGCCTTAATTTCCTCATCTGTAAAATGAGCTGGAGAAGGAAATGGCAAACCCGTCCAGTATCATTGCTAAGAACACCCCCAAGGGGGCAGCTAGGTGGCACAATGGATAAAGCACCACCCTGGATTCAGAAGGACCTGAGTTCAAATGTGACCTCAGACACTTGACACTTACTAGCTGTGTGACCCTGGGCAAAGTCACTTAACCCTCATTGCCCTGCAAAATACAAAAAACAAAACAAAACAAAAAACCCAAATGGGGTCATGAAAAGCCAGCTATGCCTGAAACAATTGAACAAAATTGTCAGAGTGGGAAAGGTTTATTATATAAGATGTACCTCCAGGAATCATCTTCTGTATGAAGCCTCTCCCCATCTCTATCAACTGCTAGTGCTCCCCCCCCATTACATTGCAAATGCAAACTAGTTTGCATTTATTTTTATTAATTTTGCACATGCATATGTATATCCTTGTTGCCTTTTCCCCATTAGAATGTAAGCCCCTTGAGACAGGGATTGTTTCGTTCTTTATCTTTGTATCCCCAGGACCTAAGCACTTAATAAATGCTGGTTGGTTGATTGAAGACACATTGTAGTTACAACTTCTTTTTTTTTTTTTTTGGTGAGGCAATTGGGGTTAAGTGACTTGCCCAAGGTCACACAGCTAGTAAGTGTTAAGAGTCTGAGGCTGGCTTTGAACTCAGGTCCTCCTGACTCCAGGGCCAGTGCTCTATCCACTGTGCCACCTAGCTGCCCCGTAGTTACAACTTCTTAAAAAAAAAAAAAACATTGATCAAAGCATCCCCAAAGTATGTAGAGCATATGTTATACTGAGTAATGACTGCATAAGGCAGTAGAAAGAGTATTAGATTTCAAGATCTGTCTTCAACTCCTGCTACTAACACTTACTACCTGCATGGCTTTAAGAAAGCAATTTCTTCTCTTTCGGCCTTAACTTTGTCATAGGACTAAGTGATCTCTAAGGTACTCTTCTTCTAAACTCATGATCCTTCAGAATGATAATGCCCAACGTTTATAAGCTACTTCAGTTTCCAAAGCATTTTTAGAAGCACTATTATTATATTTGAATTTCAAAATTACCATGTGAGATAGGCAAGCTAACTATACTATTATTATTCCCATTTTCCATATAAGAGAGCAGATTGGTTAAGTTGTTTGTCCTGGGCCACCAGGCTTATAAGTGGTAGACTTGGGACTAGAATTTAGGCCTTTCGACTCCTGGTCTAGTGCCCCTTTATGTGATGTTTAAAAAGCTCAAAAGATATAGTGTCTGGGTAATTTATCATTTTATTAATAATGCTAACGTATTATCAATAAAAGGAATGGTCATCTGACCCATATCTCTTGGACCAAATACAACTCATGGCGATGGACTCACAGATTATATGCCCTTGGAAGAGTGGGTGTTCCTGAGGGTGGCAATCAACCCTGAATGGTTAACAATTAATGAGAGAATGAATAGTATAATGAGAGGTAGACTTATTCCTAAGAGGATCTTGAGGTATATGACACTGAGCACCTAAGTCAAAGAGACTTATCAATTTCCATATCACCCCTCTGACAAAAGGGAGAATCCAAATTTTCCCAGACCTGAATAAACACAATGAACAGGAATCCACCCACTTGCCCAAACTTAGAATTTCTTTATTGTCTTTGATTAGATCTTAGCTTTCCTAACTGGGTAAGTTTTTGTCCAAGATTTCCCATACTGGTTGATTTCTGGATGAGAAAGTAGAAAAGGAGGGGAAAAAATCTTGGTCCTAATTGGATAAATGGTTATTAATATTTGAGAGAAATAAGCATTTCTGTCACTTATAATCTGTCCCTAGTCTCTGGGAGTTTCGTATCTAAGAGATAACACTAACTTAGGTCGGTTTCTTGGGCAGTTTTGACCCCTATAGGAAAAACTGATGAGGAAAACCGTTGATTGAACTAGCATTTCTTCACAGGTATTTAGAAGTACCAGGGAGTGAAAGGTCATCAGTGCACATTGAGTTGGTAGATGCAGTCACTGCCCTTGCTGGTGATAGGGAATGATGATGATAGAATGTTTCCTCTTTTTGTTTTGGGGGGTTTTTTGGTGGAGCAATGAGGGTTGAGTGACTTGCCCAGGGTCACACGGCTAGTGTCAAGTGTCTGAGGTTGGATTTGAATTCAGGTCCTTCTGAATCCACCATGCCACCTAGCTGCCCCCAGATAGAATGTTTCCTGAATCAATGGGTGAAATTGGGAGGATTAGAGAAGTACTCAGTAGGAAATGATCAGTAGACTGTTTGGTCTTGGATCATGGTCTTGATGGTGATAGGGAATGGTGGTGATAAAAATGTTAGATAGACTCAATAGATGGATTTAGGAGGATTGGAGAAGTACTCATTGGGGAATGATAGTAGAGTTTGAGAGGTACCCTCATTGCGTAGCCTTTGGTCATAGAATCATAAACCTTAAGCTAGACAAGACCTTAAAAGTCAACCTCACCCCTATTTTATAGATGAAAGAAGAGAGTCCCAGAGAGGTGGCATAACTTGTTCAAGGTCACACTGACAAAAGGCCGCAGAACTGGAATTCAAACCCAGGACCTTTGTCTTTCTTGCTGTTCCACACTGTCCCCATTCCTTTGCATTAATGATTGTAGTGTCTGTGGGTATGTGAGGTGCAGGTGGAGGGAGCGCTGCTCATCCAGTGTGAGGAAACAAGTGATAATGAATATGACTAAATTGTACCAGCCAAACTTGCCTGCAGTTTTCTGTGCCCAAAGAAGGGTACTTATAGACCCTGGACAACATAACATGACCTCCATCGACACCAGCCTTTCTCTAGCTTCTTTTCTTTGTGAATTGAAATGTATTTTTTTCCTCTCCTAATTAACTCCCTGTCACTCTGCTTGCAGTAAAGTCTGATTTATCTCTGCCTTTCTGCATTCAGGGGATGAGATATTTAATCTCCCCCCATGTGGACTCCAACATACCATCTCAATGAAATACAGATCACTCATTCTGTTAGCTCCCTGCCAACCCTCTTCCATCTTCCTGCTGTCCACCTTCTCTGCGTTTCCCGGGATGTTGTTGCCTTAAATCATAGAGTCCCTCTTTTATAATAATATCCTTTTGCCCTTTGGCAACTCCCATCACTAGGGATCCAGGCTCACTGCACAAAAAGAGTACAGTCTGCTTTTGTGGCTGGGCAAAACAAAGGTACAAGGCAGGTGCCCACAGGCCCATGCCACCGAGAAGCCTATGGAGAACCCAGATTACCTCAAAGCCTGCTAGTCAAAGGGCTAACTTACTTGGCCCTGGTTTTCTGCTCAGGCTCAGCCAATTATCACCAGATTTCCTGGTAGGCTTTATTGGCTCTAGAACAGACTGAGCAAGAAGTGTAGTTTGAAGGGGACTTGGAAAGACAATCATCAGACTAATAATATTTCTCTTGCCTACCTGCCACAGTACAATAAATCCTTATCATTGCCTGTTCATTTCCTTAGGTTAAGGTGTGATGCTTCCAGGAAGCCCTCCTTTAAATGCAAATATCCTTAAGGGATAGTAAGTTAAGTCATTGATATTCTTTAACATAGTACTATGAACTTAGTTGAGGCATCTGGGTGGCACAGTGGATGAAGCACCAGACCTGGAGTCAGGAAGACTCATCTTCCCGAGTTCAAATCTGGCCTCAGTCACTTACCATCTGTGTGACCCAGGGCAAGTCACTTCACCCTGTTTGCCTCAGTTTCCTCATCTGTAAAAAAAAATGAGCTGGAGAAGGATATGGCAAACCACTCCAGTATCTCCAAACAGGGTCTCAACTGAAATGACAGAACAACAATGAACCTACTTACCAAGTAGATTTTTCAACATGATAAAGGCATGGGACAAAGGACATACACGTTTTGATAAGGAAATGTAAAGGAAAAGGTAAGGAACATGGGGCATTGAATGGGCACTGGAAATCAAGGCCAGGATCAGTGGCAAGGAGGGCAAAGTCATAATGGGGTGAAGAGTGAAGGTGGAGAGAAGGGCAACAGACAGCCTGCTAAAGATAACCCTATCAATTATAGGTAGCTAGACAGTGCAGTGGATAGAGGGATGGGCCTGGAGTTAGGAGCTCACCTCAGATACTAGCTGTGTGACTCTGGGTGAGTCACTTAACCTTTGTTGCCTCAGTTTCCTTATCTGTAAAAGGGGGATAATAGCATCCACCTCCCAGGGTTGTTGTGAGGATCAAATGAAAAGATATTTATAAAGAGCTGAGCACAGTACCTGGCTTATATAGTACACATTTAAATGCTTGTTTCATTCTGACCTACCACTACAATATTTCTCCCATCCATTCCCAATTCCCCACTCTCCACTCATGCTGCCACCACCAACCTTGCACCTCGATTTTTTTTGCACCTCAATTTTGTAGACTGTTTAGAACCTGTTGAGTGTATTCCTTCTTACCATATACTTTCTAATCTCTTGCATTTTGCAGACCCATTGGACTTGACCAGAAATATGCAGCTACCAAAGGATAAGAAAAATAGAATTAGGAATCATAAATCATAGCACCATCCTCCTCCTCCCCAACTACCTGTCCTGCTGCCAGCCCAGCCCTTCTGGCCAACCTCCAGGGAGGCAATTCCTATAGAGAACAGACCAGCCCTTTCCACCAGCTGCCACCGATGGAGCAGGCAAGTCAATCCAGTTGAAGTATCAACGCACCCTGAGGGAGAGGGAAAGACAAGGGGGCAACAGATGTCGGGCAAGTCAAACTACCACCATACTCACCACCATCTTCCCTCAACTCCTGGTGAAGACAGGCTAGGATTCTGAACCCAAGAGCCTTGGGAACAAGCCTGCTTCCAGCCCAGTGCCCTCAGCCACCATCCTGGGAAGCAACCCCTGTGGAGATGCAGCCTGGCAATTACTCTTGACAGTGCTACAGCCACAGCTTCTAAAGACCCAGAAAAGAAAGTTCTTGCCACCAAAGTCCTTGTCATCATCAAACAGTCCAACATCAGAAGCGGCTAGGATTTTATCAGTGGAAATGACATTAAAGGGGAGACATTACCCATCTGCTTTGCTTCAGTATCCTAAGAATCAGGGATCTTTCTGCAGCTGAAACCTTCTCTCTCATTAACTCCCTCATTAAAATGTGAGCTCCTTGATAGCAGGGACTACCTGGCTTTTCTCTGTGTATTTCTAGTGCTTAGCACACATAGTGAATGCTTCATTCATTCATAGAATCATAAAGGGAGGAGTAAGCTCAGAGATCATGTAGTCCAACTGTCACATCTTACAGAAGAAGAAACTTTAAAGCCAGAAGAGGTAGAAGTGACTTGCCTAGGCACCATGCCCCGAATTAACGACAGGCCCAGGACAAGAATTCAGACCTTCTGAACTTCAGCCTGATGCTCTTTCACCCTTACATTGTAGGTCCTCAAGCAAAGTCTGAATCACTTTTTTTCCAAGGTGTTATTAGGAATGGGGGCCACCTAATAAATATTTATTGACTAAGCATGGGTGGAATTAGATGGATGCTGAAGTCCCTTTCAACGATGAAATTCTATAAATCTGTGATAATTAGGAATTAAATGACCAAAAAACAAACTTAAAAGCATTTTCCTCATAACAACCCTGCAAAGGAAGCAAATACTTATATTATAATCCTCATTTTACAGAGGAAAAGACTGAATCTCAGAAAGATTAAGGTCCTTGCCTAAAGCCATACAGAAATTCAGGGGGTAGGGCTACATTTGAATCCAGAGCTTCTGATTCTAAATCTATTGTTCTTTTCAATAAACCATGCCATGGGGTGATTATTTCACATACATTTGTCTCCCTCATAATGTTCTGTTGTTCAGTTATGCCCTACTCTTTGCAACCTCATTTAGGGTTTTCTTGACAGAGATACTAGAGTGGTTTGACATTTCCTTCTCCAGATTATTTTACAGATGAAGAAACTGAGGCAAGCAGGGTGAAGTGATTTGCCCAGGATCACATAGCTAGTAAGTATCTAAAGCTAGATTTGAACTCAAGAAAAGTCTTCCTGATGTGCCGCCTAGCTGCATGCTTCCCGGCCCCCCCTCCCCCCATAATGTTAGAGATCCAATATGGGCCAGTAATTTCATCTGTAGAAAGAACTCCCTAGTAAGGAAAATCCAACCAATAGAGTTGGGCACCTTCTCTGCAACTTATCACCTTAACAAAGGGTCTCTTCACCATTTTTGTGTCGTGGACGCCTTTGGCGTTCTGGTAAAGCTTAATGGACCCCTTTTCATAATAATATTTTTAAATACACAAAACAAATGCAAATGTTTACAAAGGAAAGTGATTATATCAAAAATCAATATCAAAATACTTAACAAAAACAATTCATGGATCCCAAGTCGAGAAACTATCCAAGATAGTAGCCTAGGGCACTAAGAGATTAAGTGACTTGCCCAGGGTCACACAGCTAGTATGTGTCAGAGGCAAGACCCAAAACCATGTCTCCTTGATTTTGAGGCTGGTTCTCTTCTATATAATACCTCCTCTCCCCATAAAGATAAAAACGATAGAGATGGGTTTTTTCCCCTAGAGACTAAAATTATGTTTATTGCAAACACTAAATCTGATTTTGTTTTCTGTGACGGTTAAAGCTAATCTATTTTATGCACTTTTGTCTAATTCTCCAGTCTTGTTTTTACCAGCTTGCAGTATTTGCTTACTTTTCAGATGGGGATGGGGTGAAGGAGTTTATAATGACTAGTCTAAGGCACTTGGGGAATGAAGTGTTCTTTGAAAGAATGGTAGAAGTACTCCAAAGGGAAAACAAAGAAAAACCTTAAGAGGCAGAGGAAAATCCTTACCTACATCAAAAGTCTGGAGGATGGAAAAATGTGACAAAGGAAAAAAGAAAGGTCATTGATTACTTGTCTCTGTGTAATAGGTAGGGGCAGCTAGGTGTCGCAATGGATAGAATACCAGGCCTGGAGTTAGGAAGATTCATTTTCCTGAGTTCACATTTATCTTCAGACACTTAATAACTTTGTGACCTTGGGCAAGTCACTTCACCCTTGTTGCTTCAGTTTCTTCATTTGTAAAATGTGCTGGAAAAGGAAATGGCAAACCACTACAGAATCTTTGCCAAGAAAACCCCAAATGGGATCATGAAGTGTAGGACACAACTGAAAAACAGAACAAGATGTAATAGGTATGATGTTCCTCCCCTGGAGGGAGGAGCTGGGCCCTCTGAAAAGGAAGCAGCTTCTTGAGCTCCAAGAAACCAGGATGCAGAAACACAGGAATTACCAGGAAAAAAATTCATCCAATACTTACTGGGGCTGTGGTGGGTGACTCTTTTTTGTTTATTTTCTTATTTCTTTTTAAAAATTATATTTATTCTAAATTTAACACATCAAATAAAATTACTGTTTCCATATACACAGCAGAAGAGAAAAAAGAGAATTGTATTGGTAAGTGCAGGTATCTATTATGAACAGCTTGCTTTGCTTTTTAAGTATTTAATAAGTTCAACCTGTAGTTTTCAAAGATGTCCTGCTTGTTTGTGCTTCTTTCTATCTCCTGTTCTCACACCTCAATGACTCTATCTCTCTTCTTTTATTTTTATTTTTTCAGAGGCAATGAGGGTTAAGTGACTTGCCCAGGGTCACACAGCTAGTAAGTGTCAAGTGTTTTAGGCCAGATTTGAACTCAGGCCCTCCTGAATCCAGGGCCCACCAGTGCTTTATCCGCTGCTCCATCTAGCTGCCCCTTCTATCTCTCTTCTTTTCCTATCCTATCCCTATCTCCCTTCCCCCTCCCACCCCAATCAATGGAGGGGAGGGGAAGGAAGAAAAAGCAAAGCTTTTGAACTTAACAGATATTCATAGTGATGCAAAATAAATTCCCACATTGTCTATTTCTTCTTTGGTGGCCTGATTACATGATTTCTCTATCAAGAGGAGGGTATCAATTTTCATCAAGAGTCCTCAAGAATTATGACTGGTCATTGCATCAATCTGCTTTCTCAAATCTTTCAAAGTTGTTTTGCTTTATAATGTCATTGTATAAATTGTTCTCCCAATTTTGTTCATTTCCCTTTGCATCACTTTATATAGTTCTTCCTAGGATTCTCTGAAACCATCCATTTTGTTATTTCTCATGGCAAAACAATATTCTGCTATGTTTCTGTGCCCTAATTTGTTCATTAATTCCTCAATTGATGGGCTTTTCCTTAGTCTTCTACTACTGGGAGAGTTACTATAAATATTTTTATAAACATATTATTTTTTCTCCTTCTTTGATGTGTTTGGGATATAGACCTAGTAGTAGTATCACTGGGGAGTGGATAGCATGCCAAGCCTGAAGTAAGGAAGATATAAGTTCCAATCCAACCTCAGACATTTATCAGCTGTGTGACCTTTGGCCTCATGTGTAGCCTCAGTTTCCTCATCTATAAAATGATCTGGAGAAGGAAATGGCAAACCATTCCATTCCAGTATCCTTTCCAAGAAAACTCCAACTGAGGTGATAGTTGGACAGAAGTGAAAGGAATTAACAAGTGGTATCACTGGATCAAAGGATATACACACTTTTGAGTCTTTTTAGACATATTTCAAACAACTTTCCAGAATGGCAGAATCAATTCACAGATCAACTTACAGTATATCAGTGTGTCTTTTTTCCCCACACTCATTAGGTGACTCTCTTTCCCCAACATTTAGCATCAAATACTTTCTAAATGGACAGTTTTATGGTAAGTCATAGTTGCTTTTGTTTGTCCTTTGTTTTCACAACCATACCCCCCCCCCAAAAGAAAACCAGCCCATATACAAAATTTATAAATCTGAAGTAAAAAGTTTTGGAATGAAATTGTGGGGTATAATGGACTCAAACTTGGTCTCAAGGCAAGATATTAGAATGACCCCCAAGATATTTCCAATCAGTAGTACATTCCATCAGGCATGAGTAATTCTCTGGCTCCTGGGCAGCCACAGGTCCCATTGCTGTGAATACCACCAACAGGTTCACAAGGAAAACAGTAACCCAAGATTGGCATTTCTGGATCTCCTATGTACAGTACAAGTCTCATTTCCCCACATAAGCTATAATGTTCCTAAAACTTTTTCCTCTTCAAAACCCACTGTATAATTCAAGCATCCCAAAGCAATGATTGGCAAAGAGAGAAGTAGCTGAACACAGGGCAGAATTCTTCACTCATTTCTCAGACTTTTGTCTGGGACCCTCGATTCACCCTAGTCTGTTTATTCTCAGAGCTAAGGGGCCCACTCCTCCATACAGATGGCCATTATCTATACAATGATAGCTCTTTGGGAATTCAAACAAGAGGCCTCCAAGTTTAGGCTTTCAAAGCTAACAAATAGAAAAAAGGAAAAACCACCCCCCCTTCCACCCTACTCCACTCCCCCCAAAAGGTACCATTAAATCTCTCCCTGGGCTAATGGACTCCACATGTATAAAAATTAACTCTTGATTCTCCTGATCCAGTTTCCAAATTCTAAAGAATGCCATGAAATAAACATATTCACCTTCATTTTGGACTTTTGTTCCGGAATTCATACATTAACGCACCTTGACCCAAGGAGGTGGATTAGCAAACAAGTATATGAGGCTAGAAAAAAAGACTCCTCCAGGTCATATACCTGAGACAGAGAGACTTCCTAGTCTGACCATACTTAATGAGCATTGCCTAGTCCCAGTGATTCAACCTAAAAAGCAAAAGCATTCTTAGAGATGGTGAAGTACAGAGCAAGAAGCTGAAGACTTTAGGAGGACAAGTGATTTTTTTTTATCACTGCTATTGCTTGAAGATAAGGGTTTCTGATGAAAAAAAAGCTTAAGGAAATGAACAGCTGGTTAAGAAGATAATACCTGAGAATAAGATTTGGATTTCTGGAATATGGTTTAAAGTTCAAGAACGTCAGGCTCTTGGCCAAGCATCTAAAGAGGGCTATTAAAAATGTATTTGCCTAAAGTCTTGGAAATCTTATCAAATGGGCTTGAAATTGAAAAGAAAAGCTAAGGAAGAAAATTAACCGTAGAGAATGTAACATAGGCAGTTAGGTGACCCAGTTGATAGAGCAATGGACCTGCAGTCAGGAAGAACTGAGTTCAAATCCAGCCTCAGATATGTACTAGCTGTATGGCCCTGGGCAAGTCACTTAACCTGTATCTGCCTCAGTGTCCTCAACTGTAAAATGAGATAATGATGGCACCTGCTTTTTAGGATTATTGTGAAGATCAAATGAGATAATAGTTTGTAAAGCACTTAGCACAGTGCCTGGCCCAGAGTAAGCACTTATATAAATGTTAGCTATTATTATTATTATCTAGAATCAGGAAGACCTAACTTCAAATCTGGCCTCAAACATTTAAAAGATGTATGACTCTGAGCTAGTCACTTAAACTCCTATTCATCTCAGTTTCCTCAACTATAAAATGAGGATAATAATAATACCTGTCTCCCACGGTTTTTGTGAAGATCAAATGAGATAATAATTGTAAAGCAGCACAGTGCCTGGAACAGAGTAGATACTATATAAATGCTAACTATTTATTATTGGTATTAATATAAGAAGAATAGGAGAGTAATTTGGAGCAATGCCCAAAGGGCTATGGGGCTGTGCATACCCTTTGACCAGTAATACCACTACTGTATCCCAAAGAGATCATAAAAAGGGGAAAAGGACCCACACATACAAAAATATTTATAGCAGCTCTCTTTGTGGTGGTCAAGAATTGGAAATTGAGGGGATGGATACCCATCAATTGGTGAATGGCTGAACAAATTGTGGTATTTGAATGTAATGGAATACTATTATATGGTAAGAAATGATGAGCAGGCAGGTTTCAGAAAAACCTGGAAAGACTTAAGTGGACTGATGCTGAGTGAAGTGAACAGAACCAAGAGAACATTGTACACAGTAACGGCAATATTGTATGATGATCAACTATGATAGACTTGGTCTTCTCAGCAATACAGTGATCCAAGACAATTCCAGAGAATTCGTGAAGGAAAGTGCTCTCCACATCCAGAAAAAAGAACAGTGGAATCTGAATGCAAATTGAACCATACTCTTTCTATGTTTTTGTGTGTTATATTTTTCTTTTTTGAGGTTTTTCTCTTTTGTTCTGATTCTTCTTTCATAACATGACTAATGTGGATATATGTTTAATGTGAGTGTATATATATATATATATATATATATATATATAAAACCTATATCAGATTGCTTTCTGTCTTGGGAAGGGGGGAGGGAAGAGAGGGAGGGAGAAAAATTTAGAACTAAAAATCTTATAAAAACAAATGTTGAAAACTGTGTTTACATGTAACTAGAAAAAATAAAATACTATTAAGATTGAAAAAATAATAAATAAATAAATTAGCGTCGGAAGAATAAAATTAGAGAGACAATATCAAAAAAAGAAAGCCAACAATAAAATGCATTGCCTCAGATGCTTATATACACAAAAAAGTATGAGTAATAAGGTGAAGTAAAGATCGTAACAGAAGGAGGAAAAGTCTCTCTTGTAGAAATTCCAGTAGCCAAAATGGCATGTCTCTAATCCCTGATGCAGAAGAGACTGGAGATATTGGGTCACCTGGGTACTGGACTTCTCAACTATAGTACGGCTAAAGTCAATTGGATGCCCTTGCTAAATCTGGCACCAATATAATGAGCCCTTTGGATTAGAAGGCCACTAGGCTGCCTAAAAGAAATTAATTAGCTTACATAAGAAAAACATGACAGGCTAAAGCTTCCATGATAATTCGTAATGGGATGGTGCCCATAATCAGCCTCTTCACTTCCAGCCTGTGAATGGTAGGGAGACCCAGATTCAAACAAACAAAATAATTATTTAGAGTTGGTAGAATTGGATACAAGACCTGGATGTAGTTATGGAAAGGTTTGTCTTATTCAAAAGAAACAGAATCGATAAAAGGGTCTATGGAATAGTATGTTAATTAATAAGATATATTCATGTAAGGAAATCTAGGAACTAGGGAAGGAAAACAAGGTAGAGAACATTTGAGTAAGGATAAATGGAGGGAGAAACAATACAGCTTTATCCTATGAGTATACTATAGCTTACCTGACCAGAAGGAAGAAATGGACAAGGCATTTAGGAAACAGATCACAAATTTGGTGAGACACATGATACAAGAGTGATTTTGTATGCATACACACACCCCCATACTATTTTCTTGGACGATTATATACTTGGGTAGATATATAGTCCAATTATCTAGATATATACTACAGCTCTCTCTGCCAAAAGTACAACTGATACATTCTTGACTTGCCTTAATGATAATTTCATCTTCAAAAAGTGGAAGAATTGACATAAGGAAGTACTATTCTGGATATTCTTCTGACAAATAAGAAGAAACTGATTGATAAAGACTGGAACCCTGGGAGGAAATGATCCCTTGGTCTCAGATTTCATATTAGGGAAGGAGAGGAAAACCAGACAGAGCATCATATGTGTCCTAGATTTTGGAAGAGCATTTTCAAAAAGCTCAGAGAAAAGATAGATACAATTGCTAATATAGAGAGGAAGGCAAACCAAGAGAGATGGCAAGCTCCCAAGAATCAAATTCTAATGACTCCTATAAATGGTTCAAATGAGGAAAAAGAGGGGAAGGTAGATACAGAAACTAATGTGAACAAACAAGAAACTCATTGACCAAGAGAGCTTTTATGCCTATATCCCCCCCTTTTTTTTTAAAGTGAGGCAATTGGGGTTAAGTGACTTGCCCAGGGTCACACAGCTAGTAAGTGTTAAGTGTCTGAGGCCGGATTTGAACTCAGGTATTCCTGACTCCAGGCCTGGTGCTCAATCTACTGTGCCACCTAGCTGCCCCCATATCCCTTTTATAAAAACCCATTTTGATTTGTTTAAAAAGGCATATAAACATAACTCCTCTATTGCTTTTTCTGCCCTTCTCCTACTGCATAGAATGACTGGGCTTTGACTCCAGATGGTGGTCAAAAGGGGAAGTCTCTAAGCCAAAGGGATTAATAATGCACTGGGAAAGAGGTATAGTGGACACAAAAAAACGTCTTGAAGTCAGAGATGCCGGGAAGATTGGCAGCACATTTTTCTTACTGAAGTCTGTCACTGAGTCTACTGCCCTTGCTCCACAAATGTTTAACTAATTAGTCATAGCAGCAAGCAATCAAAGGTCCCTGTTAGCACGGGCATATTAAGTCAGCTAAGTGATTCAGTGGATAGAGCTCTGGCCTCAGAGTCAAGATGACCTTAGTTCAGATCTGGCCCTAGCTGAGTGACCCTGGGAAGTCATTTAACCTTTGTTTGCCTCGGTTTCTTCAACTGTAAAATGGAGCTGATAATAGCATCTACTTCATGTTGTTGTGAGGATCAAATGAGATAACATTTGTCAAGTGCTTAGCACAGCTTCTACCACAAAGTAGGTGCTAGATAAATGTTTGTTTCCTTCCTTCTTTAAATAGAAAAGTACTGTTAATAGGAGTTTCCATATACACAGGATCCCAATTACATGCCCTATACTGAGAAACAGCCAAGTGTAGGGATCAGAATTCCTTAGTCTTCATTTAATGAGTTTCTACTGGATACGTGAGTTGAACATCCATTGTGTTGTCAATTCAACAAGTATTTGTTAAGCACCCATGTGCCGGGTATGTAATCTAAGTACTGGGGATAGAAAGGCAAACATACACACACACACACACACACACACACACACACACACACACCAGTCCCTGCCCTTGAGGAATTCACAATCTACTGGGGGAGAAAACATGCCTACAACAATGTTCAAACAAGCTAAATACAAGAGAAGTTGGAGATGATCTCAAAGGGGAGGCACTTAGATTAAGGAGGACTGGAGAGGGCTTATTACAGAAGGTGGGACACTAGCTGAAACTTAGATCAAAGAGAGCCAGGAGGCAGATATGAGGAGGAAGAATGTCCCATGCATGCAGAACCAGCAGTGAAAATGCTCATTCAGACCACGGGGTTCTGCGTGGAAGGAACAGCAAGAAGACCAGCATCCCTGGATCTTAGAATGTAAGAAGGGAATAAGGTATAAGGAGACTAGAAAGGTAGGAAGGGGTCAGCTTATGAAGAGCTTTAAAAACCAAATGGGGGGGGGCGGTGTGCAGCTAGGTGGCACAGTGGATAAAGCACCAGCCCTGGATTCAGGAGGACCTGAGTTCAAATCCAGCATCAGACATTTGACACTAGCTGTGTGACCCTGAGCAAGTCACTTAATCCCCATTGCCCCACAAAAAAAAACAAAAACAAATAGGATTTCATATTTGATCCTGGAGGTAATAGGGAGCCATTGGCATTTATTAAAATAGAAGGAGCAGGGGGTGACAAGGTCAGATCTGCACTTAAGAAAGATAAGATCTGAATGGAGGATGGGTCAGAAGGGAGAGAGATTTAAGGGAAGGGGAACAACCAGCAGGATATTGCAATAGACCAGGCACAACATGATGAGGACCTGTAACAGGATGGTGATAGTGTCAGAGGACAGAAGGGGATGAATATGAAAGATGTTTAGGGTTTCTTTTTTGAAGGCAGTTGAGGTTAAGTGACTTGTCTGGCATCACACAGCTAGTAAGTGTCTCAGACTGGATTTGAATTCAGATCCTCCTCACTCCAGGACCAGTGTTCTATCCACTGCACCACCTAGTTGACCTGAGAAATGTTTTGAAGATGGAAAGAACAGGTTTTGACAACTGATTGGACATGGGGATGAGGAAGGGGTGAGAGAGAATGAACTGAGGATGGCACCTAGGTTCTGAGATTCGGTGATTGGGAAGATGGTGCCCTTGATAATAATAGGGAAGTTCAAAAGAGGGAAAGGTTTGGAGGGAAAGAGCATGGTTGGCTTTGAACATAATGAGTTTAAGATGTCTACAGGATAACTAGTTCAAGATGTCCAATATGCAGTTGGTGATGTGGAGAGAGAATAAGGCTAGACAAACATATCTGAGAATCATCTTCATAGAGAGGATAATTGAATTCCATGGGAGATGGTGAGATTACCAAGTGAAATAACAGATAGGGAGAAGAGAAAAGGGCCCAGGACAGACTCTTGGAAGACATCCTCAGCTAGCCAGTATTCTGGTGAAGAGCCAGCAAAGGACCTTAGAAGGAACTGTCAGACGAAAGTGTTGTGAAAACCTAGGGAGAGGAGAGTATCAAGAAGGATGGGGGGGGGGGTGGCAGCTAGGTGACGCAGTGGATAAAGCACCGGCCCTGGATTCAGGAGTACCTGAGCTCAAATCCAGCCTCAGACACTTGACACTTACTAGCTGTGTGACCCTGGGCAAGTCACTTAACCCCCATTGCCCCACAAAAAAAAAAGAAGAGGGTGATTGACAGTGTCAAAGTCTGCAGAGGGGTCAAGGAGAATGGGATTGAGAAAATGTCATTAGATTTGACAATTAAGAAATCATTGGTAACTTTGGAGAGGGCCCATCAGACTACAGAGTTAAGAAAGTTAGAGGAAAGAAAGTGCAAGCACTTCTCAAGGAATTTAGCGACAAATAAGGGAGAGATTTAGGACAATAGATAGCAAGGATGGGGGAAGGGGGAGGGAAGCATTTATATAGTGCCTACTCTGTGCCAGGAATTGTCCTAAGGGCTTTTATTTACAAGGGTTATCTCATTTGATCCTCACAACTACCCTGAGAGGAAGATGCTTTATTATCCCCATTTTTACAATTTAGGAAGCTGAGGCAAACAGAGGTTAAGTGACATGCTCACAGTCACAACATGGGGTATGTTTGTAGGGAGTAAAAAAGCAGCCAGTAATCAAGGAGAGATTGAAGATTGGTGAGAGAGTAGAGATGATAGTGGAAGCAATCTGATGCAGAAGATGGGATGGAATTAAATCACTTGTGCATTGAGTATCATGAATATGCTCCTTTGCCTGGTTACAAAGGTAGGGTTTTGGTAGCTAAGCAAACTGCACTGGGCATTTCCTTGAACTCTTGGCTTCACAGCAGGCCATATACTGACTGGAAACCCCAGGGTCTGGAAGAAACCGAGTGTAGTTGCACAATAGAAGTTTTATTGTGTGTGATTTTATCATTTGTATTAATTCAATGCTAAGAGTAAAATACTGTATACAGTATCCAAGAATGCCTGTCCCTTACTATGGGACACCAAGCTCATTGTGCCAAGGTCACATGACTAGAACTCTGAAATATAGCAAGTTAAAAAAAGGAAATGCATTTTTCTACAGGATGGGAACGCAGAAGCTAATTTTTATGAAGTTAATCCACATTAATCCAGGCCTCCTTGATGATGAGTCGGTATGGCCACACAGGGAGAGGTCGAGCTAGAAAGCAGATGATCACAGATTTTCTGAGAACCACAAAGATCTTAGCTCCTCTGCCTAATGGGTTGGAGCCTCATAACTGCTAGAATGAGGATAGGACTTGTTTGTCCTTCATTCTTGAATAGGGTAATGTCATGACTTGCAGTGGGCTGATAGGACTAGCTGAATGTGCAAGGCTTCTTGTTGAACAGGACCAGGAAAGTGGCTGACAGTGCCACCTGCTGGCTAAATATAGGAGAGGGAACCAAACACAGGTAATAAAGAATGTGTGCCAAAGAGTACCAATGTGACATAAGAATAGTATCAGAAGAGCTAAGCCTCAGATTGAGTGTATGGTGGAAATAAATGATAAGAACAGTAAAGGAGATTTTAAAAATCTATACTAAGAGCAAGAGGAAGATTAAAAAAAAAAGGAGATAGGACTACTTATTCAGGAAGGATGGGATGAAACAGATAGATAATAGGAAGAAGGAAGCACTACTTAGCTCTTATATTGCTTCTGTATTTTCTACCTGGAAAATGACCTCTAAAATGGGAAGGAGAAAGCAAAAATAGTTAACAGGGAGCTAAAACTAAGTATAAGTGATAAGATAATAAGAGTTTATGTCACCAGGTCTGGTTAAGTATATTCCAGGATATTAAAAGAACTGGCAGATGAGCAATTATTGCTAATCTTTAAATGATCTTAGAGAATGGAATAGGTGCTGTGATGAACAGGCAAATGTTCTGATTTTCAAATAAAGGAAATATAGTGGTATCTACAAACTATCAGCCAATAAGCTCAACTTAGGTTCCTAGCAAAATTTTAGGAAGTATTTTTAAAGAATATGGAAATGGAAGCATGATCACTAATAGCCATGAACTTCTTCAAGAACAAGCCCTGGCAGACTAATTTCATTTCTGTTTTTGATAGGGTTTGAAACAACATACTTGGGTTTTAGCAAAGCAATGGACAAAATCTCACATGCTATTTTTATGCATAAGATAGAGAAAGTTGGGTTAGATAATAAGATTTTTAGAGGGATTAAAAGCTGGTTGAATGATTAGACCCAAAGAGTAGACATCAATAGGTAAAAAAATCAGCTTAAAGAAAAGTTTTTGCTGGAGAGCCCCCAAAGTTCTGTAGTTGACCTTACTTAATATTTTTACCACTTACTTGGATGAAGGCATAGACTGCATTCTTATCAAATTTTTAGGTGGCATATATAACTGTGAAAGTCATATTCAGGAACACTTAACACCTGTGATCCCACCAGTATCTTAGGTTCTTTGAGCATCCAAAATAACAGATTTATAGTCTGACATTGATAATTTTACCTTCAATTATAGCTATTTCCTCTACAAAATCCAACTGCTATGTTTCAACGTGTCATGAAGGTACCAGTGGGTTCTCAAAGGCCATGCCGACAGAACAGAAGCTTTGAGAGGTTATACCATGCTAAGGAGGTTTCCCATATGGCCCCACCATTAGACCACATCAATTTTTGGAAGAACAATCTAACTAAAATACAGAGAGGCACAAGCAGGTAGTTTGGCCACCTGGTGAATTTTTTTTTTTTTCGACAAAAGCAATCCATAAAACAAACAAACAAAAATACAAAATAGCCCTCAGGGAATGCAGTTGCTTTCTACTTCTGTAATGATCATGGCAGAGCTGTAGGAAAAAAGAAAAAGGGTATGAAATATACCATTTTTTAGCCAACTTTGGGCTTTAATTTCACTATTGATACTCTAAACATGAAGTAATTGTCCAGTGACCAATGAGTTGACATTTCTTCAAGGGCTGAGTCACATCAACTTTGACATTCTTACTATATACGAAATCAGAACAAAGAAGGAAGCCGCAGTTAAATGGAAGGATGGTCCACAGGTACTGCTTGGAAAGGCCAGTTGGTGGAGAATAGGATTCACTGTCCTCCCATCTGTATCCTCTGTTGTTTTTCAGTTGTTTCAGTCACGGACTTCTTTGTGACCCTATTTGGGGTTTCTTGACAAAGATACTGGAGTGGTTTGCCATTTCCTTCTCCAGCTCATTTGACAGATGAAGAAACTGAGGCCAGCAGGGTGGAGTGACTTGTTCAGGGTCACACAGCTAGTAAGTATCTGGAGCCATTTTGAACTCTGGCCTTCCTGATTCCAGGCCCAGAGATCTGTGTAATCACCACCTATCTGCTGTTTACTCTAGTTCAGCAGAACCTAGATCTGCATTCTCAGCAGTCTGTGAGTACAATCTCACTGGGTAAGCCCACCCCACCCCCAGCTCAGGAAAGCATTTCCTGTGATATCCATGAATGCTTTTCAGTATATGAAAAAGAACAGGACAATTGTGAACTTCTATTATTTACAATTTTTAATTGTATAGTTTATTTTGAATTTAACACAATAGTAACAGAACTGCCTTGCTTGTCTGTGTCCTTTCTGAATATTTGCTTAATGTTCCAATGACTCTTTTTTTCCCTCTTTTTTTTGCCATCATTATCACTACCACCCATTCCTCTTGCATCTCTACCCTGCCCCTCCCCTTGTAATAGATAAGCATAGAGAATCGAGAAGAAAAAAAAAATCCACATTTATCATATAGGGGTTTTTTTTTGGGGGGGAGTTGTTTGTTTTTCAGGGCAATGCAGGTTAAGTGACTTGCCCAGAGTCACACAACTAGTGTCAAGTGTCTGAGGCCCAATTTTAACTCAGGTCCTCCTGAATCGAGGGCCTGTGCTTTATCCACTGCACCACCTAGCTTCCCCCAATCACATAGTTAAATACATGTCTCATTCTATGTGTATGCCATTTTCTCTCTGCCAAGGAGTGAAAAGCCTGCTCCATCATCACTCTTATGAAGAGTGCACCCTTGATCAGGGTCTTGGCAAAGAAGAAGCAGACTTTTGCAAGTAATAGTCAATAATGACCCACATCTTTACTATCTCATAACTGAATGAAAGAGTTAGAGAGCATAAAATCCCATTGTGCTTATTGTTTGTTGCTTATGAAAAAAATATTTGATTTAGTCAAGAAAAACACTACCTTTCTGGCTCATTTTCTTTTTCTTTTCTTAAGTCTGGGTCGGCCTATTTTGTTTCGGCTGGAAGCCTAAGGACTAATCTCAGGTCTGGTGGGCATGGGAGCTTTTATCTGCTCCATTTCTAATGAGTCAATTCTCCCTCTACCCTGAAATTTAAATCATACCTTCTCCACTATTAGCTCATCCTGGAAGCTCCCTCAATGCCCAGGGACTCCTTGCCCTGTAACAACCTGTCTTCACTCTCCTCCCAGCCCAGTTCAGGTCTTTCTGGACTCCAAAACCATGCCCCCTTGCCTGTACCTTCCTCCTCCTTACCCTACGATCCCATCCCCAATGCTTTTCCCTTTTGTGTCTTTTCCTCCCCTCCCCCTTTAGAATGTAAGCTCCTTGAGGGCAAAGACTGACTTTCTTTTTGCTGATATTTGTATTCTTAGCACTTAATACAGTACCTGAAAATAACTTGCTCCCTTTTTTCATTCCTTCCTGCCTTTCTTCCTTCTTTCCTTCCTCCCTCCCTTCTCTCCCTTCCTTCCTTCTTCCTTTCCTTTCCTTCCTTCCTTCCTTCCTTCCTTCCTTCCTTCCTTCCTTCCTTCCTTCCTTCCTTCCTTCCTTCCTTCCTTCCTTCCTTCCTTCCTTCCTTCCTTCCTTCCTTCCTTCCTTCCTTCCTTCCTTCCTTTTCCTCTTTAGACAGTCTGGTGTACCTCCCACTCTGGAGAGTGCCAGGCATATGGCAGACACCTGATCAGCTTTAACCCTACTGCAGCTCAGAACTCCTGAGCTCAAGAAATTCAATGGGCTCAGCCTCCCCTGTAGGTAGCGTAGATTATAGGTATAGACCACGACACGCAGTTCAAATTAAGTGATTTGCCCAGGCTCACACAGTATCTGAAGCCAAATTTGAACTTGGGTTTCCCTGACTACTATACCATGTAGTTGCCTCTAGACAGCCATTGAAAACATAAAATACACAGGCAATTATAAAGAAACCAATTATATTGAAATATAGAAGGGGCAGCTAGGTGGTGCAGTGGATAAAGCACTGGCTCTGGAGTCAGGAGTACCTGAGTTCAAATCCTGCCTCAGACACTTAACACTTACTAGCTGTGTGACCCTAGGCAAGTCACTTAACCCCAATTGCCTCACTAAAAAAAAGAAATACAGAATATTTTTTTAAAGTAAGCTCATGGATCGTAGGTTAAGAATCCTGGTATAGAAAGAGAGGGGTAGAAGAAAGGGGGTAGGAGAGAGGGGTAGGACTTGAAGTCAGTGGTCCTATCAGTTCCCCCTGCACAGCCAAAGGATCCAGCAGAGGCCTGTGTTAGTACTTGAGTTTTTTGGTATTATAGAGTGTTTAGCTCAGTAACTGAAGCCAAAGCAAGCTGCTTCCTGTGCTCTCCGGCATATGACACTGACAGATGCAAGTAGATACTGAATGGAGGCATTGGAAATAGGTCTGTTGGAAACTTCCTTGTCAATTATTTCATCATGATGCCATGGAAGAGAGCAGACTTGGGGGAGACCTGATAGCTGCCTTCAAGTATTTGAAGGGCTGTCATGTGGGGGATTATTAGACTTGTTATGCTTGGCCCATAGTGAAGAACTTGATGGACGATGGAGAGATAAATTCAGGCTTAATGTAAGGAAAACCTTCCTAACAAACTATCCAGATGTGGAATGGTTTTCATCAAGAGACAGTGTATCTAGAGGTTTTCAAGTAGAAGGTGGATGACTACTTGCTAGAGATGAATGGCAAGGGCAGTTAGATGGTACAGTGGATAGAGCACCGGCCCTGGAGTCAGGAGAACATGAGTTCAAATCCAGCCTCAGACACTTACTAGCTGTGTGACCCTAGGCAAGTCACTTAACTTCATTTGCAGAGAGAGAGAGAGAGAGAGAGAGAGAGAGAGAGAGAGAGAGAGAGAGAGAGAGAGAGAGAGGAGTGGCAACCTGCAATAATGACTACAGCATTTGGACTTGAAGTCAAGAAGACCTGGATTCATATCCTACCTTAGATATTTATATGCTATGTGACCCTGGACTGTCTCTGTGCCTCAGTTTCCTCTTATATCACATTCTTCTTATCTAAAATGGCTTGATGGCCTTGAAGATCCCTTCTAGCTCTGAATCTATAGATCTAAGGACAGAGTGTTGTTGAAGGGATTTCTTGTTCAGGTATAAATTAGACTAAGTAATCTCTAAGGCTCTTCTAACTCTGAGCCTTTATGATTTTTGTATTCTCAGGAGGCTATTTTTAACAGATCATGTCTAAAAATCAGGGGTAACATGAATTTATCAACATCTACAACATCAAATAACAAAGCTTGGGCTTGGCATTGCCAAGAATAGACCCTACCCAAGGAAGGGGAGTAGTATGGTTCAGCAGAAAGAATGAGTGTTCTGGAGTCAAAATACCTGAGTTCAAATCTCACCCCTAATACTTACTACCTGGGTGACCTTGGACAAGTCACTGAGCCTCAGTTAGTTCATCTATAAAGTTGAGGTGGGGAGGTTCTAGCTGCATGACTTCTAAGATTCATTCTAGCCCCAAATCTATGTTTCCTTGCACTAAGATGCCCAAATGAATGCTCACAGGAAACATAGTCCTGTGTAGGCATGTGCTATTGAGGAATGGATTGTATTTTGTGATATAGTGGGAAGAACACTGGTTCTGAAGTCAAAGGACCTGGATTCCAATCCTGCCTCTCGCTACTACTTGTATCACCTTGGGTTAATCATGGGGTCTCGGTTTCTTCATCTGTAAAATGAGAGGATTAGCCTAAACAGCCTTTAAAGTCCTTTCCAGTTTGAGAACTGTGAACCTATGATCATCACTGTCCCATTCCATTCCCAGAGTTGGATTATCAGAAGGAGATGGCTCGCTTTTACCTTTTCACAGTTACCTGGGAAATAGTGCGGGCTGAAGTTATTCAGGCAAATTGAAAGGGTCAGAATAGAAGGACCTGGGGTGTTGATATCATGTTAAATTAATAACAATAATAATAATTCTGCACACTTACAAAGCAACCTTTGTCTGAGTGCCACAAAGAGGTTCTGAGTGGCATAATTGGGAGCCTCTGACTGGAATATCAGTGTTTAATATTAGTGCTACTGCACGCAGAGGGGAAGAAGGTCCTTTCCCAAGCAGAGCATGATGGGGACACAGGAAGAGTTGTGTCTCTGAATGATAAGATGGGAGACCCTTGGGCAGAACCTAACTTATACTTTGTGAAAACTAAACCATCAGGGATCTGAAGAATCTCTGATTGTGCTAACTACAATATTAATACTAATACTAACAATTATAATTGCTAACATCAATAATAATATTAACAATAATAATAACAATAGCAATTATATCATGCTTTACATATACATGCTTTACTAGTACAAAGTGCTTTACTCATATTATCTCATTTGAATAACTTCAGGAAATAACTGATCCTCACAACAGCCCTGAGAAAGAGGTATTATTATCCCCATTTCATGGATGAAGAAACTGAGGCTGACCCAGGTTAAATGACTTGCCCAAGGTCACAGAGCTAGGAAATGTCTGAGGCCAGATTTGAACTCAAGTCTTCCTGACTCCAAGCCCAAAGCCCTAGCCATTGAGCCACCTAGGTGACTCTTAAGTAAATTAAATAAACTGCAGAATCTCAGGGTTGGAAGGACATCTCAGGTCATCTTATTAAACCCCAATCTGAAAGAGGAGTCTTCTTAACAAAATCCATGACCACAGGCTCTTAGGCTTCTTCTTGTTATGAAGCAGTATATAATAGGGCCACTAGGTGGCATAGTGGATAGAGATGCCCTTTAGTAGGAACTTAAAGCTTATTCACTTCAACTCTTTCCTTTAGGGCAGACATCTACAATGTCACTACTCTCAATTTTTTTTTTTTGCCTTACTATTTCTTAATGAAGCTTTTAGATAGATGCAGCTTGGTGGCACAGTGGATAGAGCACTGGGCTTGGAATCAGGAAGGCTCATCTTCATGAGTTCAAATCTGCCCTCAGACTAGCTGTGTGACCCTGGACAAGTCACTTGACTCTACATGCTTCAGTTTCCTCATCTATCAAATGAGCTGGAGAAGGGAATGGCAAACCACTCTAGTATCTTTGCTAAGAAATGGGGTTGCAAAGAATTGGTCACGACTGAAAAAGAATCTGAACAAAATAAGGTGGCATAGTGGATTGAGTTCAAATACAGGGTCAGACATTATCTGGGTGGTTAATTTAATGTGTCTGCCTCAGTTTCCTCAACTACAAAATGAGAATATTAATAGTAGCTACCTCTTGGTTGTTATGAGGATCAAATGAGATAATCTTTGTAAAGCATTTGGCTTTGTGCCTGAAACATAGTAGGTACTTAATAAATTTGTTCTTCCCTTCCCCACCCTTCCTTTTTAGATTGAGTTCCCCGAGGCAGAAGGACTAAAGTTGTACCCAATCATCATCTCCACGCACACCCAGCTTATCTCTTATTATTATCAAAAACCACAGAAGAAATATCTATTATTTTCTCACCTCATGATTCTGCATATATTCTCCATGCAATTACCTGTATCATGAGCACACATGGTCTCATGGGAATGGAATTCTTGTTCGCCCAGCGAGCATTCCCACTCTGGGCCCAGGCATCCTAGAGAATATAGTCTCCTTCCTATGCCTGTTACACTCAAAGAAAAAGAAAATTAGGGGAAGAAAAAGGAAGTACCATTCTGTTTCACACAGTAAATAGCAAACATACAGAATTCTTGCTTATATACTGAAAATATAAATATTTAAAGTTGGAGGGAGATGGTGAGTTAAACTCAGTGACTGCAGATCCAAGATGTTATTAAGGAGAACCAAGCTAAGCAGAGGACAACCTTTAACTTAAGTGATGGTCATCAAAAACTGTGTCCTTTGACAATGTTCTTGTTGTTCAGTTGTTTCAGTCATGTCAGACTCTTCCTGACCCCATTTGGGTTTGTTTATTTTCTTTTATTTTTTATAAAGATATTGTAGTGGTTTACCATTTCCTTCTCTAGCTCATTTTATAGATGAAGAAACTGAGGCAGAGTTAAGTTCCTTGCCCAGAGTCACTCAGCTAGTAAGTGTTTGAGGTTAGATTTGCATTTTTTTTGTAGGGCAATGGGGGTTAAGTGATTTGCCCAGGGTCACACAGCTAGTAAGTGTCAAGTATCTGAGGCTGGATTTGAACTCAGGTCCTCCTGAATCCAGGGCCAGTGCTTTATCCACCTACCTGCCCCTTGAAGTCAGATTTGAACTCAGATTTTCCTGACTTCAGGCCTGGGGACCATTTTTTCTTCTTTTAGGGAAAACTAATCTTTATCATAGAAGAGAAGGAGCTAGTCTAATACATGTTTCAGGAAAACACTGGGAGATATGGGTTCTATCTCACAGCTACAAATATGATGAAAAGGTCCCATGGTCCTTAGGGTGCAATAGCAAAACAGATGGTAATGCTTCTTCTTTAATGTTATTTCCACTGATAAAATCACATCATTTTCTGATATTGAACTATTTGACAGTGTGAAGAACACTGGTGGCAAAAAGTTTCTTTTCTGTCTCAGCAATAGCTGTGGCTGTGGCACCTCCAGGAGCAGTTAGTTGCCAGGCTGCATCTCCACAGGGATTGTTTCCCAGAATGACAACTGCAGACATTGGATTAGAAACATTACTGTTCCCAAGACTCTTAACTTAGGGTCATGGTCTCTCTCCAGTAGGGTCAAAGGGAGAAAGTGGTCAGGGTAGTGATGGTGGTTTGCCTCGCCTGGTATGTGCTGCCTCCTCTCTCTCCCTTAGGGTGCCTTGCTAGATTGACTTGCAGAGAGAGAGAGATAGAAACAGAAAAAGAAAAGAGAGAGAGAGACAGGAAAGAAAGCACACTAATGACAAAAAGGATCAGGAAAGGTCTCTTGTTGAAGGGAACAACTGAGTTGAGCTTTGAATTTAGAATTTAACAAAGCATTTGAAAAAGTTTCTCATGCTGTTCTTGGGAAAAAATGGAGAGATGTGGGCTAGATGATATAATGTCATTGGGTGCTAGCTGAATGGCAGGGCCCAAAGAATAACCACTAAAAATTTGATGTCCCTACCAAGAAAGAGAAAAAGATCTATTTGTACAAAAATATTTCTAGCAGCTCTTTTTGTGGTGGCTCAGAATTGGAAATCAAAGGGATGCTCATCAACTGAGGAATGGCTAAACCAGCTGTGGTATATGATGGTGATGGAATATTATTGTGCTATAAGAAATGACAAGCAGGATGACTTCAGAAAGGCCTGGAAAGACTTGTATGAACTGATGTATAGTGAAGTGAGCAGAACCAGGAGAACATTGTGCACAGAAACAGCAGTATTGTTTGATGAAGAACTGAATGACTTGACTATTCTCAGCAATACAATGATCTAAGATATTCCCAAAGGACTGATGATGAAGCATACTATCCACCTCCAGAGAAAGAACTGATATTGATGGAACACAGACTGAAGCAAGCTATTTTCCACTTTCTTTCATTTTTTTTATTCAAGTTTTCTTGTACAAAATGATGAATATGGTGATGTTTTACATAATTGCACGTGTATAACCTATATCTGATTGCTTACTGCCTCAGGGAGGGGGTAGGGGAGGGAGGGAAGTTGGGATAAAAATTGGAACTCAAGACTATAAATAAAAATTTTTTAAAAGTAAATGACACTGTCTAGTGGAGGGGGGAGGGAGGGGAGGGAGGGAGAAAAATCTGAAATTGTTAAGCTTGTATAAACAAAAGTTGAGAACTATCTTTACATGTAACGGAAAAAACAAAATACCTTATATGTAAAAAAACAAAAGTAAATGACATTAAAAAATATCGCTGTCCCATTGGAAGAAGATCTCTAGCAGAGTGCCTATAGGATCAATGAGATTTAGCATTTTTATCAGTGATTTGGATAAAAGCTTGGGTGGCCTGCTTATATTTGCAGTTAAATGACAGAATTCAAAGAGATTATGACAGGCCAGAACATTGAGGGAAATCAAAAATGATGAAGTCTAATAAGGATGCATTTAAAGTCTTACACCTGAGCTTAAAAAAATTGGCTCCACAAATTTAAAATGGGAAATGCATAGACACAAAGCAGCTCATCTGAAAAATATCTGGAGGTTTTAGGGAATGATAAATTCAATGTTGTGACATAGCATCAAGGAAAGTTAAGGCAATCTTAGGCTACAGTAAAGAAAGGGCTAATTGAGAGTAAGGTGATGGCAGCTTAACTGTACTCTGCCCTAGTCCAACAACTTCTGCAGTTTTTGTTCCAGTATTGAATACTATACTATTGGGTAGCCAGGATATCTCTGATAGGTAGTGGATAGAGCACTGGGCCTGGAGTCAGGAAGGCCTGAGTTCAAATTTGACTTCAGACACTAGCTATGTGACCCTAGACAAGTCACTTAACCCTGTTTTCCTCATCTGTCAAATGAACTGGAGAAGGAAACAGCAAACTGCTCCAGTATCTTTGACAAGAAAGCCCCAAATGGGGCAATAACATCAAAGCTGTGAAAGAAGGATTAGCATTAGTGGCCCCAGAAGACAGAACTAGGAAGTTACAGAGGGGTAAATTTAAGCTTGATATAAGAAAAAATTGGGAGGCAGAGCCAAGATGGTGGAGAAAAGGCAGCGACTGACCTGAGCTCTCCGTCAAACCCCTCCTAACACCTCTAAATAATGCCATAAAACTATTCCTGGTGTGATAGGACCCACAAAAAGATGGGGTGAAATAATTTTACAGACAAAAACAATTTAGGAGATCAGCAGGAAAGGTCTGTCACACCTGGGTGAGAGAGGAGCACAGCCCAGCGCAGGCCATGCCAATACAGACAATGCCCCAACAAAACAGGAGCAGGTCTTGGGAGCCACTGAATCAGCAGCAGCAACAGCTGGTTCTGGGGCTCTCAGCCCACCAATGGTAAGGGGGGGTCCAACAACTTTTCAGAAGGAGATCACAGGGGTCTCTTTGCTAGCACTGAGGCAGGATCTGTTGCTTTGTCTATACTCAGATCTGGGTGGCATTGCCAGGGTGAGGAGGAGCACTAGCACACTAGAGCTTGTGGTCATAGTGGAGTGGGGACCCTCCCAGTGAAGAGAGCTGTCCAAAAATGGGATGGGCTACACCAGTGGGAACCTCCTCAATGGAGGTCTTCATGCAAAGGCTAAATGACCAACCACTGGTTAGGAATATTGTAGAAGGGATTCCTTTTTAGATATTGGTTGGACTAGATGGTCTCTGAGGGTACTTTGGAAGTTCTGCTTTTCTGCAGTTGTTGTTGTTTGGTTGTTGTTTGTTGTTGTTGTTTGTCCTTCATTTTTTGTTGTTGTTGTTGTTAGGCAATTGGGGTTAAGTGACTTGCCCAGGGTCACACAGCTAGTAAGTGTTAAGTGTTTGAGACCAGATTTGAACTCAGGTCCTCCTGAATCCAGGGCCGGTGCTCTATCCACTGCGCCACCTAGCTGGCCCCTGTCCTTCATTCTTGAAAAGGACCATGACATCAGGGTGATGTCATGACTTATACTGAATCGGATTTAAGTGAGGGACAGCCGTGCAAAGTCACCCACCTCACTCTCTCTTCCAGAGCCATCTAGGTCCAGTGGCAAGATAGATATCAGGATGACTAGAGATGGCCCTGGATGTTTTAAGGCACTTGGGGTTAAGTGACTCGCCCAGGGTCACACAGCTAGTAAGTGTCTGAGGAGAGATTTGAACTCAGGTCCTCCCAACTTGGGAAGAAAAGAAGGGAAGAGTAACATTATGTGATGCAGGTTTGTTTGTTTTTTCATTAAAACTTTTTTTTAATTAAGAAGTGTTTATTTCCTCTCTCCTATTTCCCCATCCCTCATTGAAAAAGAAAAGAAACCCTATACCTTTGTAACAAATATGCATAGTCAAGCAGAGCAAAATCCCACATTGGTCATGCCCCAAACTTCATGTGGCATTCTGTAACAAGTCCATAACCTCTGCATCGGGAGCAGGCTTATTGGGGTGTGTGTGTGTGGGGTGTGTGTGTGTGTGTGTGTGTGTGTGTGTGTGTGTGTGTGTGTTTTAAAGGATCTTGAGAGACTGGAACTGACCTTCGCTCAGTCCCTCCACAACTCATTCCCATCCCTCAGGAGAATCAGGCTGATGAATGAGTGAACAGGCAGTGTCAGTGATGAGGCTAGCAACATAGGTCTTTCCCCTCTAATGGACTGGAGGTCGCAGATGGACCGCCACTGGGGCTGGCTGGGAAAGTGGATGGTTGACTGCAGTAGATCAAGACAGATAGACCGGAACAATGCTTAGAAGGCCCAAGCTAAGGCATCTAGTGTGGAAGGAGATTCCCATTGAGGGCGGGGTCTTCTTGCCCATAGCAGCCAGAAGTTGACCAGCTGGGAAATGGCTCCAGAAATCTTCCAGGGAAGGCTTAGAGAATGGCTACAACCAGTCAGGGAAATTTGTAGCCAGGTGTGGGAGACTGTCTGTTGTCCTAGAGAAGGCAATACAGATGCTAAGGAGGAAAAATAGCAGGCTCATTTGTGAATAACTCATGTGTGGGGCGGAGGGGGAAGGGTGTGCACCAACCTTCTTTTAGACTATTTCTGTATGTGGCACCAGTGACATCTAGTGGTCAAAATTTAAACAACAGGTCACGCTTTACTACAAGATATAGTAATAGACTATAGCCAGAGTTAAAGGTCACCAGCTGCTAAAGTGAATCAATGAATTATTACTTATTAATGATCAGTTATTAATTAATAATTAATTTATAATCTTATGCATCGATTGTGCCCTTTGTTCCATAATAAGACTAATGGTAGACAATGAAGTCTTGTACTTTATGGTTTTATAATGAATCAACATTTATTAATGTTTAATTTGCTATTAATAATTCATTATATTAAATAATACATAATCATTGATAAAGTTAACAATAAACATATTACACACAAGAAGAGCTAGGTGAAGAGAGTGCCAGGCCTCGAGTTAGAAAGACTCATCTCATTGAGTTCAAATGCAGCCTAAGACACTCATTAGCTGTGTGACCTTGAGCAAGTCACTTTAACCTTGTTTGCCTCAGTTTCCTCATCTGTAAAATGAGCTGGAGAAGGAAATGGCAAACCACTCCAGTATCTCTGCCAAGAAAGCCCCAAATGGAGCCACAAAGAATCAGACAAGACCTATCCAAATGACTGAACATTACACCCTAGGCACTGGAAGTTCTAAGACAGAAATGAAATAGTACCTGCCCCCCACGGAAATTACATTCTATGAAGGGAAACAACATGCACACATATACTATATACCACATACATACTAAATTGATAAAAGAAAATTCTAGGAGCATACAATAGCAACCAAGGGGGACCAGGAAAGGTCTCATGTAGGAGGCAGTGTCTTAGCTGAGTTCTAAAGGAAACTAGGGAATTTAGTCGACCAATGGAGAGAGTCCCAAACTGTTTCATATACATTTTTACCAGAGGCAGATGGTGAAAAGAAAAGAATACCAGAAATCAAGGGACCTGAATTCAAATCTCAGTTTTGCTCCTTTCTTCTGTGTGTGTCCTTGGACAAGTCATTCATCTCCCAAAGTCTCAGTCTCCTCCTCTGCAAAATGAAGGGATTGGACTAGGTGATTCCTACAGTCTAGTTCAATTTCATGTCTTATGATTTTCCCAAACAATACTGTAAGGAGATGGTAGCTACATTATTACCCACATTTTAAGGATGAGGAAAATGAGATTTGGAGATTTGGAAGAGTTTGGACTTGGATCCAGGTGTCCCAACTCAGTCCCTCAGGGAACATTGCAAGGACAGGTGTAACTGCCTGTCTCTGGGACAGAGGGTCATAGCATATCACGTCAGGCAGAAGAGTTTGGTCTTGATGAACTAGAAAGGGGAAAACTGTTGTAGATCCTTGAATTTCCTTAAGTCACAGAGGTAGTTATTGTCAGAGGCAGGCCTTGAACTCAGAATCCAGAGCGAAATGTCCTTCCCACACGCAGTCACCTTGTGAAGCAGGTGCTCCTGTTAACCCCACTTTACAAATGAAGAAACCTGAGGCTAAGAGAGATTAAGTCAGTTGCTCAGGATCACATAGCTAGTAAATATCTGATTCCAACTCAGGCTTTCTTAATCTCCAAATCCAGCATTCTACCCACTATACCACATTGCCTCTCAGATAACTTAGTGTGGGTAGAAGAGATTGGAGTTGGGGAAGGCCCGCAGGCCAGAAGAACAATGAGGGACTGGCTACGGCAGTAATAAAGCCATGGCATAATAAATGGCCTTAGCAGGAATAGAAAGTCAGGAGCAAATCAATGGGCATGACAGGACTTGATGAGAGATTAAATAGAAGGAATGAAGAAAATAGAAGGATCCAAGAGGAGGCTGAGTCTTCTAGGCAGAACCTAAGAGGGCATTGTTGCTGCTGACAGAAAGGGGGGGATTTGGAAAGGGATCCATATTGCAAGAAAAATCTGTTACATTCAAATCAATGAGAATTTATTAATCTCTTAACTACATGCAAGGGATAGAACTAGAATGTGGGGACGACCAAGGCCAAAAACAAAACTGACCCAAAAGGAAACAGTCCTTAATCTCAGGGAATTTACCTTCTAGTGCAGGGGGAAGAAACAGAACATAAAGAAGTATGGAAAGAACTTTGGATTTGAAGGCAGAGAACTCAGATCCCTGTCTAAGTTTCTTGTCACTTACGCTAAGTGATCTTGGACAAATGATTTATACTCCCTGGTTCTCAGTTTCCTCTTCTATAAAATTAAGTAGTGGGTCAGGCTAAATGATCTCTAAGGTCTCTTTCAGCTCTAAATATTTTGGCATTTGGACATATTTGAAGTGATAGTGGAACATCTATATTAGAGGTTCTTAACCTTTTTTTTTAGTGGATCCCTTTGGCCAACTGCTGAAGCCGAAGGACCTCTTCTGAGAATAATGTTCTTTAATAGTCCGTAATCCATATATATGTATGTATATGTATGTTTCTATATGTGTGTATGTGTATACACACATATGTGTTGTTTGACCTTTGTTCTCAAAAAGGACTACAACATCAGGAGGTGATGTCTTGACTTGAAGTGAATTGGATTTAAGTGAGGCAGGGCTGTGCAAAGTCACCAGCCTCACTCTCTCCTCCAGAGCCATTTGGGTCCAGTGGCAAAATATAGATCAGGGCAACTGGAGATGATGCAGTGGTTTTTTTTATTATTTTTTTCTTTTTTTGTGGGGCAATTAGGGTTAAGTGGCTTACCCAGGGTCATACAGCTAGTACATGTCAAGTATCTGAGGCCAGATTTGAACTCAGGTCCTCCTGAATCCAGAGCTGGTGCTTTATCCACTGTGCCACTTAGCTGTCTCCACAGTGGTCTTTTTAATTTAAGGTCTTTCCCAAATCTCAGTTTTCTTGAATCAATGCCCATTCAGTGATTAAGGCTAGGTAATAAATGAGGCAAAGAATAGTCTTTTACCTAGTCGAAAATAAATAAATAAAGGAGGAGAGACAGAGAGAGAGAGAGAGAGAGAGAGTTACAATTAACAAAAATAATGTGCCAAAGGAAACTCCTTTGGGGGTACCCCTTAAAACGTGAGATAAGCGAGAACTCCCACCTGAGACAGGAATGACCCAAAAATGGAGTTTTTAACATCTGGTTTAAAACAGGGGACAATGTAGCTGGCTAATTATTCTGTCCTCAGTTTGAAACTTTTGATGATAAGCTAAAAGATTTAAAAAATAGTCTTAGCAGATAAAACCCCAAATAGACTATTGGTATTTGTGGAAGAATATACATAGATGTAGATGTAGATGTAGAAGTAGATGTGTGTATATGTATGTGTATGTGTATGTATACATATGTATATGTGTGTATATGTATATGTATGTGTGTATGTATTGTATGTGTGTGTATATATATATGTGTATATATATATATATATATATAGTTACAAAGGAAACCAATTATATTGAAATGCAACCATCAAAAAAAAAAAAAAGCTTGCAGACTTCATGTTAACATCTCTGATCTACCAAGACAGTCCCAAAGGACTCATTATGAAAAATGCTATCCACATCCAGGGAAAGAACTGATGGAGTCTGCAGATCGAAACATACTATACTTCACTTTATTTTTTCACGTGTTTTTTTTTTCCTTTTGATCTGTTTCCTCTTTCACAACATAACTGATATGGAAATATTGCACATAAATAACCTATATCAAATGGTTTACTATCTTAGGTGAGGAAAGGAGGAAGAAAATTTGTAACTCAAAAAATTATTTTAATTAATGTTAAATACTGTCTACATGTTATTGGGAAAAAGTAAGATACTATTAAAAATTAAAATGCTAACTTGGGCCAAATTTGAAAATAAAAAGAATCTCTGCTCCAGGACAGGTGGTTAGTAAAGGACTAGAGTTCAAAAGAATGGTAAAGGTGGGAGGTAAAGATTTCAGTCATTTGCATAGAGGTGAATCCTTAACCAATAAAACTAGAAATATGTAACATTTATGTAGAGTTTGTGGAAGGTGCTTTTCATTTCATCCTTATAATACATCTAGGAAGTAGGAGAGGAAATAGAGACAGAGTATGGGATTTGCCCAAGGTCATACAACTACTAAGTGTCTAAAACTAGATTACTGAGTCAGCACTCTATCGGCTGTACCACCTAGCTGCCTCAAACCAATAGAGCAATAAGCAGGGGTAGAAAATGTAGGGAACTTCAAGGGGAAAAAAACTTTCTCCGAAACTTGGTCTTAGAGAAATGCCTTGAATACTGAGATTAAGGGTCACATGACCAGTATAAGTCAGAGGCACTTGAACATGTGGTGCAACCAAAAGCAGCTGTCCTGGGGGGAAAAATGAGTTCCCTACTCATTAGGTCATGAAGGGGCGGTTGGGTGACAACTTGACCACCAGACCACCTGTCAGCAATACTAGAGAGAGGAATCTTGCTTCAGGGTATAAGTTGAATTAGATGATTTGAGGAAGTTTCAAACTTTAAGATTTCATGTCTGATAGACATAAAGACGTTTGTTGAAGCCAAGAGAGTGTATGAACTAATTGATTGTAGACTCAAGAGCAGAGGGCTAAAGACTAAGCCTGGAGGGCTGTCCACAATTAGAGGGTGGGGTGGAAAAGAAGAAAAGGAGACAGAAGGAGCACTTGACTAGAACAGGGAATGAGTGGTGCCACATAAGCCAAGGGTGAAGAGAGTTTCGAGGAAAAAGTGAATAGTCATCATTGTTAAATGTTGAAGGGAGGACAAGGGGAATGAAAATGGAGAAAAGGTCATTGGGTGTGACAACTAAGAAACCAGCATCCTAGTTCTCTGCTTTCCAAGTTTTTAATCATAGAACTGAGAGGCAGTCTTAGTGTTAGGACAACCTGGGTTCAGAAGCCCTTCTTCTGACAAATACTGGATGTAGGGCCCTGGGCAACTCATTTACTCTGTGCAATCCCTGGTACCCCCTTAGGCAAGTCAGGAAAAGTGGCTTAATTGTCCACCTATAGGCCTAATTGCATTAGCTTTTAATATTGCACTAGAGCTCTGTCTAGATCTCTTCCTGTGTTTGTATGTGCATTTGATTTTGTTTTTGGTTTTTTGTGGGATAATGAGGGTTAAATGACTTGCCCAGAGTTACACAGCTGGTAAGTGTCAAATGTCTGAGGCTGTATTTGAACTCAGGTCCTCCTGAATCCAGGACCAGTGATCTATCCACTGTGCCACCTAAATGCCCCCTGTATGTGCATTTGAGTTACCATATCTGCCTCAGTGTCCCTTTGCCTCTGCATCTATAGAATCTTAAAACTGGAATTCCTCTCTCCCCAAGTCATCTAGTCCAGTGCTTCTTAAACTTTTCCACTCACGATCCTGGGTATATAGATATATAAAATAGGCATACAAATCAGACATTTACTGCCAAATTTTTCATGACCCCCACAAAATCAATGGAAAGCAGTCGTTCAATCTCTACTTGAAGGCATTTAGTGGTGAGGGACACAACCTCCAATGGCAGCTCATTCTATTTTGGGGACAAGCACCTGTAGGAACCCTATTCTGGTCAAGAGGCCCTACTATGAATCAAATTCACTTCATTGTTGCTGTTATCCCTTCATTGCCACAGCTACAGCTTACTGAGTGTTTCTTTGTCTAGCCGCTGCTATATTTATCAAAGTTTGGGCCTTGCTGCAGTGGGTCTCCCCCTAGAGGAGACCCTGGCATGCATGTGTAGTTTGCCTCCTCCAACAGAATAAAGAATGTTGTTTGCTTAACCACTGTTAGCTCTTTGGTTTTATTTTGTTTTATTTCATTTTTCAGAGTTTAACAGTTGGTATATAATTTCTGTGAACTCTGGTGTTCTCAGAGTTGACAGTTGTTACTTAACCCCTGTGACATTTTTGGACATTCATTTTCAGGGTCTGATGCTGATCCACATCTCAAACTCGACATGTCCAAAATTGAGCTTACCATTTCCCCCTCTGAGCTCACTCCTCCTCCATACTGCCAAATTTTTGTTGAGTATACCACCACCCTTTCAGTCTTCCAAGTTCCAAACCTTGGAGTCATCCTGACTCATTCCTCTGTCTTTCTGTGAGTGAACACAGGTGACTAACCAGAGATCCTGAGAGAGATGTTCTAGCCACGGTGGCAACCTCATGAGTGTAGCAGGTTGGAAGCTTCTGTGTTTGGGGGATGACTGGAATCAGGAGGTGTTTCCTGCAACCACAACACTTCGCAGAGAAGAATCTGACCATCA
The DNA here is from genome assembly GCF_019393635.1 of Dromiciops gliroides. Taxonomy (NCBI): domain Eukaryota; kingdom Metazoa; phylum Chordata; class Mammalia; order Microbiotheria; family Microbiotheriidae; genus Dromiciops; species Dromiciops gliroides. The sequence goes on from NC_057861.1 coordinate 532,103,897, forward strand.
ACAGGAGGAGGGCCATTGCCTACCTGGCTTGACAGAGGATACAGGCTTTGGCAGAGTTGCTTGGACAGTCGCAATCTGAAGTGAGAGGTGAGGTCTGCCTGTACAGCAGTCTCACAAAGTGCTTAATGTTGTAATGTTTTAATGGGAGAGTATAATAGGTGTTATGGGCCCTTGTACCATGCTGTAATATTGTTAATGCCTATTTATGAGACTTTTGTTTTAAGCATTTCTTTTGTGGTATAAGAAATACATTACTATCCCATACCTAATTTGCTTTGCATGTTAAGTAGCTTTCTAGGAGAGATGATGTTAACCTATTATGAAGAGACTCTAGTCATGAGCCAAACCTAAGTTTTAAAAGATTTTCCCTGGCTCACTGGGGTGGTGACTTAAAAGAGTCAGGAAGTGTGGGGGAAAAAAGACACCTGTCTTTGACAGTCAGGTTTGACAGTCAGCACTGACCCCAGTTGGCATAAACCCAGAGCTGAGGTCCCTTAGTGTAAGAGAACATCCCTCTCCCTGGACCACAGGTCTTTACACTAATATTGGAGTTTGAAAGGGTAGCTCAAAAATCTGAAGTGGATCCTGGTTGCCTAAGGATACATAGCCTGGGACCCTGCCTCCTTAATATATGGACCCCTTGAAAGCTACCTTAAGTTCAAGGCATACATTGGGTCAACATCTATTTGGGGGGGGGGGCAATGAGAGTTAAGTGACTTGCCCAAGGTCACACAGCTAGTAAGTATCAAGTGTCTGAGGCCAGATTTGAACTCAGGTCCTCCTGAATCCAGGATCCACGCTGTGCTACCTAGCTACCCCCTCAACATCTATTCAATACCACAATCACAACTACACAACTGATGTTTCCAACCAGAGGACAGCTATTCCAAAGCTAATAATGATGATAAAACTGCATTGTAAATGACAAGGAAAATTCATTCCTTCCTCAAACACAAAGGAGTACATTTACACGCAGATTTTTATGCCACCAGTTAGAGAAGGAATATGTTGTTGCATGGGGAACAACCATTGTTAGGGAACACATATGGGAGAGTGAACACACATAAGTAACACTTGTGGCCAAGACAGCACACACTCCTAAGACTGAATCCCAGTTTACCCTCAACCAGTAACATCCCTTGAAATGATGTGATGATTAACAGATACTGATCAGATGATGTCATTCAGCTGTGGTAATGCTAGGCAAGGCTTCCCATGTTCCCAGGCCATTTTTTTGCTCTCTGCCGCCATCTGCTGTCTTCATCTGCTATACAGTGTCTTTCCTTTTGAGGGAGTGCTCACTTCATTAGAGGCATACCTCGCTTTATTGCAGCTCACAGATATTGCATTTTTTTTTTTACAGATAGAAGATCTGTGTCAACCCTACATTGAACAAAACTATTGGTGCCATTTTTCCAACAGTATGTGCTCACATTGTGTCTCTATGTCACATTTTGGTAATTTTCACAATATTTCAAATGTTTATTATTATTATTTTTGTTGTTATTATTATTCTTTTTATATCTATTATGGTGATCTGTGGTCAATGATCCTTGATGCTACTATTGTAATTGTTTTGGGGAGCCACAAAAGCTAACACAATAAGACAGTAATCAATAAATGTTGAATATGTTCAGACTGCTGCACTGTTCTCTGTCTCCCTCTCTTTAAGTCTCCCTATTCCCTGTGTTAAAGGCTAAAATTCTAGCTAAACTGTCTAAAATATCTAATGAGTGGTCGCCAATAAATTATAAGCTTTAGCAAGAGTTAGACTTTTAAGCATTTATTAAGGAGAATAAGAATCTGGTAAAGAGAGAGAGAAAGGCCTAGATTCCTATCTATTAAAGGGAGAGCACATTTCTAGCTCCCTTCTCCACCAGAGTCCAGAGGAAAGACCCATACACACCAGGCTCTTCCTTCCTCCTCCCACTAGCCCGCGTCACTTCCTGATGCCAAAGAAAAGACTCCTGGTCTTGCCCTCAAAGACCTTCGCTTCATGGGTGGAACTCTTCTACAGTAAGTCTCCAGCAGGTGGCATCATTCCAATCGTTACAAAGGCAAGACCTTCCACCAGCAAAAAGATTACAACTCACTGAAGGCTCAGATGGTGGTTAGCATTTTTAACAATAAAGTATTTTCTAATCAAGGTACATGCATTTTTTAGAACCATAACACTATTGTACACTTAATAGACTACAGTATAATATAATCATAACTTTTACATGCACTGGGAAACCAAAAAATTTGTGTGACTCACTTTATTACAATATTCACTTTAATGCAATGGTCTAGAATCAAACCCATATTATCTCCAATACTGATACACTATACTGATCTTGGTTCTTGTCCAACCAGATACACCCTTAGATGTTAAAACTATCTTCTTATAAAGTTACTTTTCTTTTACTTCAACTGCCACTCTCTGACCTCATTCTACTATTTCAATCGCGTTTAGGATATTGTTTCCATTTTACAGATTAGAAGACTAAGTCCCTGAAAGATCATAAGCTGTTCAAGTAACTCATGCTATTGTGTTAGAGGCTACTAGCATATTCCCTTTCCCCTGGGGACAACTTGTAGCTTCTGGGTTCTGGATGCCTTAATCCAAAGGATTGATTCAGATGGTGTGAACTTCAGAAATTGTGGTAGGCTAATAGAAGAAATGTTGGGGGGGGGGAAAGGAGGCTTTTGACACGACTGAAGGAAATTCTTTTTTTTTCCATTTTTGTATAAGGCCATCCCTGCCAATTGATCTCTTTTCCCCTCCTGTGGACTAGTCTTCAAATCTATTTCCCATTGTCCAGTTATGTCCTATTTGTCAAGGAAGGCCTTGACATTTTTCATACATATTTAGCACAGAATGATATCAGGACACTGCTTATAGGTGACTTTACTGGACACCAGACTACAGCTACTTCAAAGCAAAAGGCACGTAGTTAAATGACATTTCAAAATAAATAACAAAGAAAAATACCCCTTACCCCTATACATAAAGGGAAATACTTTTTCCCCTACAGATCCCCAAATCACTGGTTAGAAAAGGAATATGTAAAACCACATGCATAGAAAACAAGTATGGTCAGGGAACTTTCATGGAAATGGACATACGCATAGGGAACATAGGTAGCAAAGACTGGCAAAGGCAGCCCATAAAATTTCCCCTCCATGTCAGGGGGAATATGAGACTTGGGTAGCTGGACAGAGGAAAGGGCTTGGGATGGATGGTCTGCTTTTGAATGATGACACTCCTGAGGAGCTAGGGAGTATGCAGTGGATAGAGAACTGGGCCTGTGGTCAATAAGACCTCATTTCAACTCTAGCCCCAGACACTTACTAGCTGCGTGACCCCAGGCAGGTCACTTAACCTCAGTCTGCCTCAGTTTCCTCAACTGTATAACAGGGGTAATAATAGCACTTCTTTCCTAGGGTTTTGTGAAGATAAAATGAGATAATATTTGTAAAGTTCCTAGAACAGAGTAGACTCTTAATAAATGCTTGTTTCCTTCTTCCTGCTTCCTAGAGGGTCTATAAAAGGTAGCACCCTATGGCATAAATTCGGGTAATGGCAGGCCAACCGGTTTTCAGGAGCATGCAAATCAGCTGCTTTCCCCCAAACCCCCTGCCAGCTACTTGCAAGAGTCCTGCCACTTACCATCAGAGTTGGCATAGTAACAGCTCTACTTCATGAGAGTTAATGGCTGGCACCTAATCACTCATCTCGCTCATGACTGTCAATGCGTTATCATCAGCCACCCTCACAAAAGTGAACCTTTATGGACTCAGTAATATATTTTTATTCTCCCCTCCCCAGACCCCAGAAGCAGAAGAAAAAGAGTTGGAATCTTGGCTCAATTCAGTTCAAGTGTGACTAAACCACAGCTGGATGGACAACCTACAGAGATTATTCTTCGGGACTTTGGACAGACACTGAAAATATCCAGTGATCTGGGCCCAGAATTGAACAGGAAAAGGAAAATGGGTCATATTGCTTTTGATAAATTGAATAGTTCTTTTTAATGATCCTAAGATTCACCCTGAAACAAAGACCCATATTTTTTAACACTGCTCTTTTTCCAGGGATGTATAAGTAAGTGTTGTGGAACACTATACTCTCCAAAGAATTAAAGTTAAGAATTAAAGGCCAATGAAGAAGCACCACATGTGGGTGGAAACAGGCTTCTACACATTACAAACAGGGCATTCTGCAGGAGAGGTGATGTAAAGGATATGAACATAACAATGTAGGACTAAAAAAAAAAAGACAGGCTGGCCATACGTCAAGACGGACCCATTTCTTCTATTTGTATTCTAGAGATGTCCAGAGAACATGAGGAAGGTCCCCAGCAGGCTGGGACCAGCTGTCATGAACATTTGGGAGGATGGGAACTTCATAGGCTGAACAGGCATGGGCTAATCTCAATCTGGATCTTTGAAAGGAGTACCTACATGACTGAAATCTATTGTATATTGAAGTATATTATGTAAAGAGGCAGCTGGTGGGCCTGGAGTCAGGAATTTAAATCTAACCTTAGACATTTAATAGCTGTGTGGCCCTGGGCAAGTTACTTAAATTTCTGTCTGCCTCAGTTTTCTCAACTATAAACTGGGAATAATAATAACACCTACCTCACAGGGTTGTTGGGAAGATTAAATGAGATCATTTTTATTTTGTAATTGGGGTTTTTTTAAGTGCTTAGAACAGTTGCATGGAACATAGTAGGCACTAATATTTTTGTTGTTCAGTTGTGTCCAACTCTTCATTACCCCACAGACCATAACTGTCCTTTAGGTTTTCTTGGCAAAGATATCAGAGTGCCATTTCCTTCTCCAGTGGATTAAGGCAAACAGAGGTTAAGTCACTTGCCTAAGGTCACACAACTAATAAGTGTCTAAAACTAGATTTGAACTCAGGTCTTTCTGACTCCAGGCCTAGCACTCTATCCACTGAGCCATGTAGTGGCTTTCTAGGCAAAAAGAGATTAAATAACTTGCCCATGGTCACACAGCTTGTAAGTATCTGAGGATGGATTTGAACTTCCTGACTAGGCCCAACACTCTATCCACTGAGCCATCTAGCTGCCTCAGAGTAGGCACTACATAAATGCTTATTCCCTGTACCCTAAAGAGCACCACTGTAGATACTGAGGGAGAGAGACAATTTAGACAAGACATGGTCCCTACCTTCACAGTGCTTACAATAGACTGTAAAGAAGAGAACATTAAGGTTCCCTGATTTCATTGGTAGGAGGTGGACAGAAATTCTACTGGCACAGATTTTACAACTATGCCCACTTCTCCATGGCATTGTGGAAACTGCACTGGACTTAAAATCAGGAGAGATTTGGTTCAGATCTTGCCTCTAACATATATTCATATTGTGACTTTGGTTAAATCATTTAATTTCTCTGAGACTAAATTTACTCATCTGCAAAATGGGGACATTAATACCCAAACTACCTAGCCAGCAGGAGTATTATCTTTTTTATTTTATTTTATTTTTTGCTGGGCAATTGGGGTTAAGTGACTTGCCCAGGGTCACACAGCTAGCAAGTATGAAGTGTCTGAGGATGGATTTGAACTCAGGTCCTCCTGAATCCAGGGCCAGTGCTCCATCCACTGGGCCACCTAGCTTCCCTCAGCAGGAGTATTATCAAGAAAGCACTTGGTAAATCTTAAAGTGCTATGAAACCTAGTGGCTAGAGAGCCAGTCTCAGAGTCCAGAAGATATTAGTTCAGATCCTACTTCTTTTTTTTTTTTTTTTTGGTTTTCTTGGCAGGGCAATGAGGGTTAAGTGACTTGCCCAGAGTCACACAGCTAGTAAGTGTCAAGTGTCTGAGGCTGGATTTAAACTCAGGTCTTCCTGAATCCAGAGCTGGTGCTTTATCCACTGTGCCACCTAGCTGCCCCCCAGATCCTAATTCTTATACATAATGGCTGTTTGAACCTTATGCTCTAGGCAATTCTCAACAGGTTGCCAAGTATGGATCTATATTAGTAGCATTTCCTATGTCAATAAAACTATAGATACAGTTAAAAAAAAAGAGGATCTGAATTCAAACTCCATCTCTGATCCTTACTTCCTGTATAACTTAAGTTATTAATTAATATTAAGTTAATAACTTAAGTTATTAAGCGCAAGTCACTTAATCTCCCTAGGCTTCAGTTTCCAATAAAATAAAAAGGAGGTTGGATCAAATGGCTTCTAAAATTCCCTTATGTCTCCTTTTTTTTGGCAGAGCAATGAGAGTTAAGTGACTTGCCCAGGGTCACACAGCTAGTAAGTGTCAAGTATCTGAGGCTGGATTTGAACTCAGGTCCTCCTGAATCCAGGGCTGGTATTTTATCCACTGTGCCATCTAGCTGCCTCTGAATTCCCTTATGTCTCTACATCTTATCATATTCTTAATCTTTGTGAATTCATGAGTCTGAAAAATACCATGCCCTAGTAGTCACCCTTTCAGTGATCAGCATCTCTGAGCTTAACTGGTCCTTGAAAAATAGACTTACAGTAACTGATCCCATAAATGGAGCCTTCCCAGCATGGTGGGACCATCCAGAGTTTGTGCATGGTAGACATAGTCTAAGAGAACTCAGGGCTACTTCTGTGCTATGATAGATATCACAATGACTTAGTGGAAGGTAGCTACTTCATGATTAGTATATTACCTGAGTGCAAAATAAGATGAGTCTGATCTGGACAAAAAATGATCAGATACAAAATACCTAGGATGAAGAAGCATACTTCTTACCTCTTGACAGAGAGGTGATGGCCAACAGGGGCAGAATAAAACGTGAATTTTCTGACATGGCCAATATGTGGAGCTATTTTTCTTGAATGTATTTATTTGTTGCAAAGGGCGGGGTATTTATTTGTTTTCTTTAGGAGAGAAAGATTGGTAAGAAAAGGGGAGGAATATAGGTTTAATAATGCCAAAGGAAAAAGAGGAGGAGGAGGAGAAAAGAGAACTAAGAAAACATTTATAAAATATACAGATGAGAGAAGAAGGAAGATCAGGCAAGCAGGTCAACATTGGAATTACCATATTAAATTTATTATATACTTCTTTAAAAAACAAGCTGCACATATTTGAGATTCATGGCTTTATAAACCATTGCCTTTTTCTATTTTTCTTTGTATATGGAAATGATTGGGTTTGTTGATGTCTGTTAAATTCTTTAAAAAAAAAACAAAAACAAAAACAAACCCAAAGTGTGTCTGAAAGTTTGCCACCCTCTCTGTCCAAGACTTCTGGGGAAAGGCTGCTGGACACTCTCCTGTGGGAAGGGACTGGGACTATTGACAGGGGGTGCTTCCTCTGCAACATAGAAGCCCCGGAGCATCACCCCACCTCCCCTTCCTAGACTAAAGTAGAGAAGAGGGATGCTTATGTTGTGCTGACAGCAATGCCTGCTCCTGAGACTCCCCAGTTTCTCCAAAGTCAGCATGATTTTCAGGAAGAAGCAGTCGTATGATTCAGGCAGGCCTTGAATTCTGTGAGATGGGGTGTGGGGAAGGGGGAAGCCACCTTCCTCCCAGTCATTAACACATCTTCTGGAAACTAGGAGAGCCCATTATGAGCAGCTGTGTCTGCAGGATGGCATGGCTGGGCATTGATGTTTTTCAGCTAAGATTCAACCCTCATGTGTTCCTACATGTTGCTATTTTATTTATATTAGAAGCTGATGGTGCCTTGTCTAACATTCCAACCAAGGCCCTCAGAGCACCCTTTAGAAGCCAGGCAGGAAAACTGCTAGAAGGAAGATCTGGAAGATTTTCTATAGGTAACGTGTTCAGGGTATCTAATAAGTATCAAATGTATTAAAAATCGCTCTGTAGGGCAGCTAGGTGGCACAGTGGATAGAGCACCAGCCCTGGATTCAGGAGGACCTGAGTTCAAATCCGACCTCAGACACTTAACACTTACTAGCTGTGTGACCCTGGGCAAGTCACTTAACTCCAATTGCCTCACTAAAAAAAAAATCGATCTGTGACAATAAGGACAAACAATGATCCACACTCCTTGGGGGTGGGGAGGCAGGGGGAGGGCCACAGCCAGAGGAACAGAACAGGAACTACAGGCTCCTAGATCTAGATTTGGAGGCCATATGGCTCACCCTCCTCCTTTTACACATGAGGAACTGAGGCCCAGGGAGAATAAATGATTTTCCTAAAGTCACCTAGGTAGGAAGTTGGGGCAACTAGGTGGTGCATTAGATAAAACACTGGCCCTGGAGTCAGACACTTACTAGCTGTGCGACCCTAGGCAAGTCCTTAACCCCAATTGTCTTAAACATCCAGAGTCATGATAAGAAGGCAGCTAAGTGGTGCAGTGGATAAAGCACCAGTCCTTGATTCAGGAGGACCTGAGTTCAAATCTGGCCTCAGACACTTGACACTTACTAGCTGTGTGACCCTGGGCAAGTCACTTAACCCTCATTGCCCTGCCAAAATAAACAAACAAATAAGTGGGCAAATGAATGGATGGATGGATGAATGAATGAATGAAGCATCCAGGGCCATCTCCAGTCATCCTGATGTATATCTTGCCACTGAACCCAGATGGCTCTGGAGGAGAGAGTGAGGTTGGTGACTTTGCACAGCCCTGCCTCACTTAAATCCAGTTCAGTGCAAGTCATGACATCACCCCAATGTCATGGTCCTCTTCAAAAACAAAAGACAAGGGGCAGCTAGGTGGTACAGTGGATAAAGCACCTGCCCTGGATTCAGGAGGATCTGAGTTCAAATCCAGCCTCAGACACTTGACACTTACTAACTGTGTGACCCTGGGCAAGTCACTTAACCCTTATTGCCTTGCCAAAAAAAAAGAAAGAAAGAAAGACAACAATAACAAGGTAGGAAGTAACTGAGGTAGGATCTGAATTCAGGACCTAAGACTCTAAATTCATTACTATTTTCAATGTACTACTCTGCTTCTCCTTATTTATTTTTTTTAAGATGACATGGAAAGAGCACTCACAAGGCCTAGGAATTCATAAACCCAGGCAATGCCATATAGTATAAAAAGTACTGAATTTGGAGTCAAAACACCTGAGTTCAAATTCTGACTCTGCTTCTTATGACTTCTGTGACTTTAGGGCAAATGGTTTCCTCTCTCTGGACTTCATCCGAAAAATAAGGGGGTTGAGTGAAATGATCTCTAAAGTCCTAATACTATCTGGACAGTCAAGGCCTCTGCCCCCAACGGGTAGGCAGAAACCACTAGAACAGGGGTTCTTAACCATTTTTGTGTCATGGGACCATTTGGGAGTCTGGAGAAGCCTCTGAACCTCTACCCAGAATAATGTTTTTAAATTCATAAAATAAAACACAGTCAGGCATGATGGCTCACCTGTAATAGGTCCCCAGGGTCTCTTTTATGGCCCATATGCAACCTTTTGCCAAGGCTTATTGATTTTACCTTCCTGACAATTCTTGCATATGCAAGAAGAGAAGATGCCCTTCTCTACTCTGACATTGCAGCTGCCCAGGGCAGGCCCTCATCATCTCATATCTGAACTGTTTCGATAGCCTGTTGGCAGGTCTGCCTGCAACAAGTCTCTCCCCTATTTAGCTGTCCAAGAGATTTTAAAAAGCAAGTCCCCCACCCCGCCCATGTCACCTCCACTACTCAATAAATTCCAATGCTCCCTTTTGCCTCCAAGATCAAATATAAACTCCTCTCTTTGACATTCAAAGCCCTTTATAACCTGGCCCCTCCATTACTTTCTAGTCTTCTTATACCGTATAGCCCTCCACATATTCTACCATCCAGTGACACTGGCCTTCTTGCTGATCCTTGCACAAGACACTCATCTGCCTCTGGATGTTTTCATTGGCTGCCTTCCATATGTGGAATCCTCTCTCTCCAAATTTCCTTGGCTCCCTTCAAGTCCCAGCTAAAATTCCCCCTTGTACATCCAAGAAGCCTTTCCTGACCTTAATTCTTCCCTCTGGCAATTATTTCCAATTTTTTCCTGTATTATAATGCAAACTGCCTGCTTGTACATAGTTGTTTCCATTAAACTATAAGTTCTTTGAAAATAAGAACTGCTTTTGCCTTTCTTTCTATCCCCAATGCTTAGCATACTACCTGGCACAGACACTTAGCAAATGTTTAATGACTCACTGACCAGGGAGTCTGAGGCTGGCTGCTGGATCTCTTGAGCATAGGGTTTATTTTTGGGGTTTTTTTTGTTGTTTTTTAGTGAGGCAATTGGGGTTAAGTGACTTGCCCAGGGTCACACAGCTAGTAAGTGTTAAGTGTCTGAGGCCAGATTTGAACTCAGGTACTCCTGACTCCAGGGCCGGTGCTCTATCCACTGCTCCATCTAGCTGCCCCTGAGCATAGGGGTTTTGAGCTATGTCAATTAGGCATTCAAACTTTTTGTCATCAAAACGATGAGCCCCCAAGAGTGACCCATAATGGGTTGGCAAAGGAGGACTAAACTAGCCTGGGTCAGAAATGGACCCAGAATCAGACCTAAAATAAATAAGCAATAGATAGATGGATAGAAAAATATATAGCATTACAAAAGAAACCAATTATATTGAAATATAGATATCTAAATTTTTTTTTAATTTTAGTGAGGCAATTGGGGTTCAGTGACTTGCCCAGGGTCACACAACTAGTAAGTGTCAAGTGTCTGAGGCCGGATTTGAACTCAGGTACTCCTGACTCCAGGGCTGGTGCTTTATCCACTGCACCATCTAGCTGCCCCTGAATGTTTTTTTAAAATTCATGAACCCCATGTTAAGAACCCACTCACTAGAATGACTGATGCCTCCAGAAGCACAATCCCTACATGATACCAAAGAAATTCCACTTTCACCCTATGTAGTGGGCTTAGGCTGACACTTGGCTAGTCTCCTTGTAGTTGAGATGTAACACTGGACCAAAACGAGATATAATCATTTCTGCTATAACGAAACATGTGCTTTCCCAAAAAGCACCACACTACAATAAACAGAAGTCCTGCACCCCAGGACTCCTGCAAGTTCAGGAGGCCACAGGAAGAAAGGTCCACCCCTTGGAGATAGTTTGGACCATCCCTTCTCCACTCACAGCTCCTACTTTACCAGAAGACACACAATAATTATGATACTTGACCTTGACAAAGACCTAAAGTTTGCTTGTGGAAATGGGACTCAAAAGAGTTGCCTGTAGCTTGTGAGTTATTGTGAAGTGGTACTGTTTTCTGCTTTCTAGCTATTTCTCCTGGAAGAAATCAGGCTTGGTTTCTTGAAATGTGCCTTATACTCAAAATTCACATTGTGTTCCCTAACATATCAATTAGGTTGGAACAAATTCATGTTTTTGAAACACATGTTGTAGCAGAACTGATTGTACTTTTTTTTAGGCGGGGCAATGAGGGTTAAGTGACTTGCCCAGGGTCACACAGCTAGTAAGTGTCAAGTAGCTGAGGCCAGATTTGAACTCAGGTCTTCCTGAATTCAGGGCCAGTGCTTTATCCTCTGTGCTACCTACCTGTCCCCACTAACAGTACTTATAAGCCATTTGATAGCTAAAAGGTTTAGCATACCATACATTCAAAATAAATATGTAGAATTACAAAAAAAAAACCTAATTATATTGCAATCGAGTTATTGAAATATTTTTTTAAAACAAGTTACCCCAGGTTAGGAACCCATGCCCTAGCATGTTACAAGGCCAGGATCAAGAACTATGGTTCTGAGAGGCATAGTTTGTCTGGAAGCTAAAATGTGTCTGCTATTTGAGGATTTCTCCTGAGTAACACAGGCTTCCACTGCTATGATCATTCTTCTTTGGGGCAACGGACTGGAGCACCAATGTTCAATTTTCTCTTTAGATGCCCCACAGAGTTAGGTAGAATGAGGTTCTGGCCCATTAAATTCAAAATAGAAAGAATTATTCTGCCCTATAGGAGGAAAAGGAAGAGTTATAATCAGGATGTTCCTACAGCTAAGAAACAAGCGTCTTCATCTGACTCACTAATAGCACTGGAGAACTTATTCAACTGAAGTAAGGTCCCTAATAGCAATTTTTAAATGGACCTACTCATCCTTCCAGGAGTGAACATTATCTATTCCCTTTTGCCCTTGTCCCCTGAAAAGGCATAAAGCCTAAGGAAGAAAAGAGTCATCAAATCAGAGAACTAGGAAGTGATCCCAACCAAGCTAGGAAGATTCATTGGCTCTGCATCTTTCTGGCCATACCCAGCCACGCTGGTCAGTTTCACTTCATGGGAGTATCATGGGAAAGAACCCTGCTGACCAGAGGGTGGGTGGATCTGGGTTCTTGTCTTATCTGTCACTATCTAACTGTGAAGTAGACATAATCTGCATAACCCTCGGCATCTGTAAAGTGAGGGATTGTGACCAGGCAACCTTGAAAATCTCTTCCAGCTAAAATTTCAGAGTTTTTTTACATCCAGCCCAGACTAAAATCATCTGCCTACAAAATGTTCTCTTGGCTCACAAAATGTTCCCTAACTCTTCCCACACTTGCCAATGTCATTGCAAAGGAGGCAGCATCTGCCGGCAGAAAGTGTCTATTGCCTGAAGGACGCTGCTAGTGATTTGGGTCATAGTTTCAATTTTATATTAACATTTTTACTTGCCTGTGACCTTCTTTCTTTTAGTGAAAAGAGGCCTGGACTGACCTCAATAAAACAAGGGGATTAGATTAGATGATCTCTCACTACTCCATACTTCAGGGCCTGAAAGTCCTTTATCTTCTGAGTCTTCTTAGAGCTCTCCCCTAAGTGTAAGGCCTTAATTTTTTAAAGTAATAAACATTTTTATTTATAGTTTTCAGTTCCAATTTTTATCCTTCCTTCCCTCCGTCCCCTCACCCCTCCCTGAGGTGGCAAGCAATCAGATGTGAGTTGTATAATTATGTAAAATATTATCATATTAGTCATTTTAATTTTAAATTTTTATTTTTTAAATTTTGTTGAGTCAATTGGGGTTAAGTGACTTGCCCAGGGTCACACAGCTAGTAAGTGTTAAGTATCTGAGTCCGGATTTGAACTCAGGTCCTCCTGAATCCAGGGCCTTTATCCACTGTGCCACCTAGCTGCCCCATTAATCATTTTATATAAGAAAACTTGAATAAAAGAAAAAAAATGAAAGAAAGTGAAAAATACCATGCTTCAGTGTTCCATCAATTTCAGTTCTTTCTTTGGAGGTACATAGTATGTTTCATTAATAATCCTTTGGGATGGTCTTGGATCATTGTATTGTTGAGAATAGTTGTCATTCACAGTTCTTCATCAAACAATATTGCTGTCTCTGTACACAACGTTCTCCTGGTTCTGTTTACTTGACTATACATCAGTTCATACAAATCTTTCTGAGCTTTTCTGAAATCATCCTGCTTGTCCTATCTTATAGCACAATCATTGTCTTATACCACAGTTTGTTTAGCCATTCCCCAATTGATGGCCATTCTTTTGATTTCCAATTCTTAGCCACCACAAAAAAGAGTTGCTAGAAATGTTTTTGTACAAGTAGGTCTTTTTCTCTTTTGGGGAATGTCTTTGGGATATAAACCTAGCAGTGTTATTATTGGATCAAAGAGTATGCACAGTTCTATAGCTCTTTGGGCATAGTTCCAAATTGCCCTTCAGAATGGTTGGATCTTTTCACAACTCCACCAACAGTGGATTAGCATCCCAGCTTTCCCACATTCAATATTTTCCATTTTTGTTATATTTGATGTAAGACCTTTATAGGGTAAGTTGCTCATCTGGGCTCCCATCTGTTCTTTTCCAGAATGACTCTCAATCTCTAGGGTAATCTCTGTCTTGAGTACATAGCTGGCTCTCTTCTCCATTGCCATAAGTCATATTCCTCAGTGGTGCTTCTTCCCTTTAGTGACTGCCTCCATGTTTCTGTCTGTCTGGAGTGTGTGTCTCAGATCCCTCAGCTGTTCCTAGGACTCTCTGGAATTGACTCTGCAGATGTTGGTGAGGTGTCTTTTTATGAGACAGTCACTCTATGCCTCTGGCTGGATTGGATGAAGACAAAATAAAAATCGCCTCCGATTGAAGTTCTTGTCTTAGAGTGTAAAGTGTTTTATAGGGCAGCTGGGCGGTACAGTGGATAGCACACTAGACCTGTAGTCAGGAAGACTCCTCTTTCTCAGTTCAAATCTGACCACAGACACTTACTAGCTGTGTGACCCTGAGCAAGTCACTTAACCCTGTTTGCTACAGTTTCCTCATCTATAAAATGATCTGGAGAAGGTAATAGCAAACTACTCCAGTATCTTTGCCAAGAAACCAAATGGGGTCACAAGAAGTTGGATGCAAGTGAACAATGCAACGACCACAAAGTATTTTACAGAAAAGTCTTACAGGAGTTTTCTCTATAGGTGGCCTGCATTCCCCCGAAATGATAAACTCTTTTTCTCACACGATAAAGCTTAACAATTTAAAATTTCCAGAGGTGTGGCACATTTTTATCCCAACCAATCATGTTAACCTTTCTGAGTCACTAAGAAAACACATGGTCACACTTCATGAATTAATCACTGGGTATTAAGACCCTGGTAACACATTATCACCTCATTACTTGTTATTTGTGACTAGTCGGCTGTGTATGTAAGGGTGAATTGGGAGGTGAGAGGGACCAAATCCCCAGCTAACAATACTATACTATTCTGCATTTGACCAAAGATGAGACATGGCTCAGAGAGATTAAGTGACTTGCATAGCTAATAAATGATGGAGTCTAGATCCCACTATGGGATGAGCGCAGACTCCATGTCCTGTGTTCTTTAACACTCTGCCACTGCTTTAAAGATCATGAATGATTTCTAAGACAGTGGGCTTCTGTTATGTGGCAGCAGCTATTAACTAGGGCTTTCTATTAAGAGGCACTTTGGTGCATTAATGGTACAATGAAAATCAGTGTTCAGAATGAAGACCCTGAGGCATGTGAGATCTTCAATGGTCCAAGAAAGAGTCGACGCCGGCAATGCCATTCTAGTACTAAATGTATTTTGGGCATTAAAATTCTTCAAAATGAGGGGCAGCTAGATGGCGCAGTAGATAGAGCACCGGCCCTGGAATCAGGAGTACCTGAGTTCAAATCCGGCCTCAGACATTTAACACTTACTAGCTGTGTGACCCTGGGCAAGTCACTTAACCCCAATTGCCTCACTAAAAAAAAAAAAATTCTTCAAAATGTAATAATATAGGTAGGACATATGTGGTAACTCCTTCTTAGCCAGAACAGTTGATTGAACAAAAACTACATTTTCTAACAATGTTGGGACAGCCAGTATGGGTTAGAGGTTGAGACTTCTGACTCCCATGTGAGCACCCTTCCAAGTGTAGCCATGTTGTTCTTTTTCCTGCACCATGATACTCCTGAGGATCTTACCTGGTCCCCAAACCAAATGAACACAAAATCTCAGGTTTTAACTGTTGGTATTTTAAATGAATCGCAAATAAAAGCCTTGGTCTGTCAAAACAACAACAAATTTTAGATGACTTTAAAGGACTTTGCAGTCTTTGTAACAAAAAGTGATAGCTTTCATGATTAAAATCTTAATATTTACATATTGGAATCCTAAATATAAAATGTTTGCTCCTTGAGGACAGAGAAAGTCCCACTTCTGCCTTTAAGTACAGGTTCTCAGTGCACATTTATTGATTCACTGGATAATAAAGTGTTTACTATACCAATAATGTTTATGCATTTCATTAGAGGAGAGTCCTTAACACCAAGTCTAAGGTAGCCAATCAATCAATCAATCAGTATTTACTGAGCACTCCATTCTGATGGAACAGTGATCTCATTGATGGAGATGGACATTCTCTCACCAGCAGTGATCACAGCTCATTTCTACGTTTTCATTCTATACAATTCTTGTCCATTTCTGAGGAGTTTAAACAGGACATTGATCAACCAAAGTCGATCTAATAGAAGATGACTAGAAGGTGATCAGAAAGATTCTAGAGGACATCTACTACAAGAAATGATTGTATGTAATTATTTGGATATTGTTTCTCCCATTCCAATGAGAGCTAGAACTACTTTTGCCTTTCTTTGTGTTCCCAAGCTTAGCACAGTGACTGGCACATGGTAAATGCTTAATCAATACTTGCTGATTCAATCATTGATGGCAGAGGGATTTTTAGCTTAAAGACACTAGATGGATATGTGGAAATCATCTTCAAATATTTGAAAGACATTGATCCAAAGGGCAGAACCTTAAAATTAGGTGGATTTGCAGGGAAACAGATTTCAGCTCAATAAACAAAATGTCTTTCTAACAATTAGAGTTGTTCATCAATGGAATAGGTTGCTAAAATAGGTGCTAACCTCTTCATCACTGGAGAAGTTCAAGAAGACATTGGATAACTGTCAGGAAGGATTACAAAACCATAGATTTAGAGCTGGATCTAATCCTATTCACTCCTTTTATAGAGGAGGAAACAGACCCAAAGAAGTTAAATGACTTGAGGTGGGATTTGAACTCAAGTCTTCCTGATTCTAAGTCCAGCATTCTATCGACTACATGAAGCTGGTACAGTTGATTGGATGCTGGACTTAGAATCAGGAAGACTTGAGTTCAAATCCCACCTCAGATACTTATTAGCTGTGTGACCCTGGGCAAGTCAGCTGAAGAGAGTTGATGACTGGGCTCATTTAGATGACCTGGATCTTTCCTTTTGTTAATATCTTCTCTGAGGGGCAACTAGGTGGTACAGTGGATAAAGCACAGGTCCTGGAGTCAGAAGGACCTAAGTTCAAATCTGGCCTCTGACACTTGACACTTACTAGTTGTGCAACCCTGGGCAAGTCATTTAACCCTCATTGCCCTGTCCCCCCAAAAAACTTCTCTGTTGGCTTATCTGCTTGTACTCAAAGTCTTTGAATTTCTTCTTCCTGAAGAATTTCAGTCTTTTTTCCCCTTATATTTCCCTATTGCTCACTTTCTAACTCCTTTCCCTTTGATGATCCTTTCCCTGGAGACTGGCCTCAAAACTGTCACAGTCTCCTCCCATGTTGGGGAATTCATATTTCACTGACCTAAGTGACTTCTGTGGGATCAGGACTGGCTCCTTATGAACATCGGTCCCCTTTGCTTCATTCTGGGATACACATATATACTGGCATCCTGTGACAGTTCCCTCTGTTCCTCAGTTCTCTTTCTGAGTACTGTTGAAGCAAAAAGGACTGCCACAGAGCCAGAAGGATGACTTCTAGGTCACTGGTGGCTAATATATCCAAACTCCCTACCAAAAGGGAAAGGGAGTATTTCCTGCATTAATATGATGTTTTAAGGCTTACAAAGCCCTTTACATATGTCATCTCATTTTTATCTCAAAATAATCCCATGAGGTAGATATTACATGTATTATTCTCCCAATTTGACAGATAAGGAAATTGAGACTCAGAGAGATTCAGTGAGTTTGCTCATGATTTTAAAGCTTAAGAACCTAGTAAAGAGCCATCTATGGGATTTGAACTCAGGTCTTCCTAATGCCAGGGTAATAATAAGTCAATTATTTTTACAAGCCATTAAAGGGGGGCATCTAGGTGGCGCAGTGGATAGAGCACTGGCCCTGGAGTCAGGAGTACCTGAGTTCAAATCCGGCCTCAGACACTTAGCACTTACTAGCTGTGTGACCCTGGGCAAGTCATATAACCCCAATTGCCTCACTAAAAACAAACAAACAAAAACAAGCCATTACAGGGCTGTAGCCAATTTTACAGCCATGCAAAACTACTGGTCAAAATTCTTCCTCTTTTTAAATACTCCAGCTAAATGCAACCTCCCATGCTAGAATGGTGGCATAATGATATGGAATGCAGTTCTCCTACCCCCCATGGCTATGTTTCCCTAATTACAAAGGTAACTTGAGATAGCAGTCTAACCAGGCTTCCCTGGCCTGTTCCAGGAAGACAGGTCAGAGAGTGTGAGCACCTTGTACTGACTTAAGAGCTGGACAGATACCAGCTTTAGAGGAAAGTGGGCCTGGTAAGTACTGTCAGAGCTCCAAGAGCAGAGGAGAGGAGAAGATTGTTTGTTTGTTCTGGATCTGCTTGTTTCTGGCTTGCAGCCAGGACCCTGCAGCCCGCAGGGCAATGGAAGCAGGCAAAGAGGGAAATAAAGAGAGGGGCATGGGGAGAGATAGAGACAGAGGGAGAAAGACAAAGACAGAGAGAGACTGAGAGAGACAGGACATAGAAAGAGAGAGAGAGGTGGAAGATAAAGAGCCAGAGAGAGGAGAGAGAGGGGAGAGAGACAAAGACAGAGACAGAGACAGAGAGACAGAAAGAAGAAACAAAGGACAAGGTGGAGAGAAGAAGAGGTGCGGGAGAGAGAGAGGGAGGAGAAGAAAAGAGAGAGAATGAGGGAAGTAAAGGAAGGAAGAGGAGGAGAGACAAGCAGAGAAAGAGGTGGAGAGAGGGGGAAGGGAGGGAGAGACAGAGACAGAGAGACAGAGATGGGAGAGTGAAATAAAGGAAGGACAAGGAAGAAGAGAGAGTCAAGAAGAGGTGAGAGAAGAGAGAGGGAGGAGAGGAAGAGAGAGAGAAGGGAAATAAAGGAAGGAAAAGGATGAGAGAGACAAGCAAAGAAAGAGGTAGGGAGAGAGGGAGGGGAGGAGGAGGGAGGGAGAGAGAGAAAAAGAGAGAAAGAGACAAAGAAACAGAGAAACAGAGAGATTCTTGACTCATTCAGGATTCTATCCTGGAACCAGCCCTTTAGGAAACCCTCTCTTGTCAAGAAACCCAGTTTAGGCTCCTGTCTCCTTGGCTGCCCAGGACACCTGTCCACAGATTTTTAGTTTGGTCCATAGTGACTCTGATGCCATAATAGAACCTCTAAAAAACCTGCCTGCTCTGTCCTTACCCACAATTACACTTAATGTTACACAAAGAATGACTCACTTTGTGACTATGACCAAAGTCCCTTAAGTTCTCTCAGCCTCAGTTTCCTCTTCTTTCAAATAGAAGTAGAACCTATAGTATTAACTTCCCATGATTATAAAGCTGTATTAGAAAGCATCTCATGAAAAAGACCCAAGAATTTTGTGGCCTGTAGTTCCAGTATGAATTGTGTGATATAACTTCTCCCAAAAATTAATGCTATCTTAGGTTACATTTAGAGAGTTATCATGTCCAGAATAAGAGAGAAACATGATCATCTCATTTCACTGGACTCTGTTCAGATGACAGCTGGAAGAACATGGTAAGGACCTGGGTTTAAATTCTGCATCTGACATATATTATCTTTGTAACTTTGGGCAAGTCATTTAGCTTTCTTACTCCTCAATTTCCTCATTTATAAAATGAGGGGGTTGGATTAGATGGCTTCTGAGTTGGGTCACTTCTGTCTCTGGTCCTATGTTCCTAGTGGAATGTGGTCACTTCTGGGCATCACATCTTATGAAGGATATTGACAAACTATAGAACATCCAGAAGAAGATGATCCGAATCACTGAATCCAATAATTGGAAGGAAGGATGGAAACATACATTTATTAAGTGCCTGCTATATGCCACCTCCTGTACTAGCACAGGGGCACAGACATCACTGCATTTGATCATCAAAACAACCCTAAGAGGTAGGTACTATTCCTATTCCTATTTTATATTTGAGGAAACTGAGGCTGACAGAGGTTAAAGCATCACACAACTAGTAAATGTCTGAGGTCAGATTTGAACTCAGGCCTTTGCTGACTCCAGGTCCAGTGCTCTATCCACTGCAGCACTCCCTACCTCCCCCGAGGAAGAAGCTCAGAGACGATCTAATTCAACCCCTACCTGGATGAAAATCACTTCTACAACATACGGCCTTTCCTCTGTTGACAATCTCCAATTTATCCTGTATATATTTCATTTGGATATAGCTGTTTATATGTTGTCTCCTCCACTAGAATATGAGCTCACTGGAAACAGAGGCTGTTTTTTTGGTTTGGGTTTTGGTTTTGGGGGAGGTTTTTTTGCCTTTCTTTCTATCACCAGGCACAGCCTGGCCCTACGTTTAATAGCTGCTCAATAAACGTTTGTTGATGATTGAAATACTAGACAAAAGGTCATCCAGTCTCTTCTGAAGATCTCTAAGGTCTACTTCCACTCCTATTATCTCCTGAAGCCCATTTCACGTTTGGAAAGCTGTAAATGTTAGGAAGTTCAACTGTGTCCAGCCTCTGCTTCTTTCTAAATTCCACCCTTTATGAAGTGCCCACTAAGGCCAATCTGAATACTCCCAAACCCTTTAAATCCTCAAAGACCACTATCATGAACCCTCTAAGTCTTCTCCAGGTTAAACATACCCAGTTCCTTCAATTATCATGTGATTTTTATTCCATAAAAAAGATCACAAAGGGGGGCGGCTAGGTGGCGCAGTGGATAAAGCACTGGCCCTGAATTCAGGAGTACCTGAGTTCAAATTTGGCCTCAGACACTTGACACTTACCAGCTGTGTGACCCTGGGCAAGTCACTTAACCCTCATTGCCCTGCAAAAAAATTTAAAAATAAAAAATTTTTTTAAAAAAGATCACATTCTGCAGCTAAGACAAATTCATCACCTAGCTGCTTTTCCTACTTATTTAAATTGGCATTATCCCTTGGAAGATCAAATTACATGCAAATTCTATTGCTGGTAGGAGTAAACAATACAAGATTCACGTATAAATAATACAAAGACAGCAAGTGTTGGATCTGGCTCACCTGTCAAAGGCAAGAGAAAAACTGTTTTATAACAATAACTAAAAGACTCAAAATCATTGAGGTTAGGGAACCCTTAGACACTACATAAAAAAGTAGTTCTAAAAAAAAATAAATTTAAAAAATTTAAATTAAAAAAAAAAAGTAGTTCTGAGTTCAAAGCCAGCCTCAGACACTTGACACTGTCTGTGTGACCCTGGGCAAGTCACTTAGTCCTCATTGCCCTGGGGGGGGGGGTGGAAATACCTTTACAAGAAGGGACTGCTGCAGATATGAGTTTCATACTTTCCCATAAGCAGAGGCAAAGTGATGAAATTCATATTTTACTGTAAATGGAAATGTAGGGTGAGGCTCTCAGCTCATTTTAATAAATATGGTCTGTTACTAGACGTCAAACCCCACAGTATCATAAGCTCATAGATTTAGAGTTAGAAGGGACCTTAGAGATTATTGGGACCAAACCGTCATTTTACAGATGAGGAAACTAATAATTGCTTTGTACCCAGGGCTAAAGCAAAATATTTCCTGCAGCTTTGGGCTTGCAATAAGAAGGTCGACAGATGTGATTTTTTTCCCTTGCAGGCCACTGTGCTGACATTCATGAGTCTTGCTAGTTTGTGACAACATTCTTTTTTTTTTTTTTGCAGGCCAGTGAGGGTTAAGTGACTTGCCCAGGGTCACACAGCTAGTAAGTGTCAAGTGTCTGAGGCCAGATTTGAACTCAGGTCCTCCTAAATCCAGGGTCGGTGCTTTATCCACT
This sequence comes from Dromiciops gliroides, assembly GCF_019393635.1. Taxonomy (NCBI): domain Eukaryota; kingdom Metazoa; phylum Chordata; class Mammalia; order Microbiotheria; family Microbiotheriidae; genus Dromiciops; species Dromiciops gliroides. The sequence goes on from NC_057861.1 coordinate 532,125,332, forward strand.
GTGCCACCTAGCTACCCCATGTGACAACATTCTGAAGAAGCCTGTACACTCTACTAGGCTCTTAGATGCTGGGATGTGCCTTTGGTGAAAAGAAGAAAGGCAACATGATACAGTGGGGATAATGTTGAGCTGAGAGTTAGAACACTGAATTTCTTTTTTTTTAACATAAAAGCATTTTATTATTTTCCAGTTACATGTAAAGATAGTTTTCAACATTTGTTTTTATAAGATTTTTAGTTCTAAATTTTTCTCCCTCCCTCCCCCCTTCCCAAGACAGCAAGCAATCTGATATAGGTGATATATGTACAATAACATTAAACATATTTCTGCATTTGTCATGCTGTGAAAGAAGAATCAGAGCAAAAGGGGAAAACCTCAAAAAGGAAAAAAAACAGTCAAAAAGTAAAAAGAGTATGGTTCAATATGCATTCAGAATCCACAGGTTTGTTTTTTTCTGGGTGTAAAGAACATTTTCTATCATGAGTTCTTTGGAATTGTCTTGGGTCATTGCACTGCTGAAATGTGCCAAGTCTATCACAGTTGTTCATCACACAATGTTGTTGATACTGTGTACAATGTTCTCCTGGTGCTGCTCACTTCACTGAGTATCAGTTCATGTAAGTCTTTCCAGGTTTTTCTGAAATCTGCCTGCTCATCATTTCTTACAGCACAATAGTATTCCATTATACTTATATACCACAACTTGTTCAGCCATTCCCCAATTGATGGGCAGTCCCTCAATTTCCAATTCTTTGCCACCACAAAGAGAGTTGCTATAAATATTTTTGTATATGTGGGTCCTTTTCCTTCTTCTGTGATCTCTTTGAGATACAGACCTAGTAGTGGTATTACTGGGTCAAAGGGTCTGCACAAGCCCACAGCCCTTTGGGCACAGTTCTAAATTGCTCTCCAGAATGGTTGGATCAGTAGAACACCTAGTTTCTAATCCTGCATCTGTCTCTAACCGAGGTACTCCAGGCATACCACTTCATCTCTTGGGCTACTGTGTGCCCTCATCAAAATGTGGGGGTATAGACAAAGCAAGGTGGCACATTGAAAAGAACACAAAATTTAGAGTCAGTGGATGTGGATTTGAATCCCAGATACCACCTACTACCTGTGTGACCTTGGGTGAGTTATTCAATTTCTCTGAGACTCATGTCTCACCTATTAAATGACAGTGTTGGCCTCCTTGACTTCTAAGGTCTCTTCCTGCTCTAAATCCTATAATCCCTCTATAAAGAAGATTCCTAGGAGAGGAGGGGGCGGAGCCAAGATGGCAGAGGAAAGACATTAAGGGCTCAGAGTTCCTGACCCAAAAGAAGATTCCTAAGGTTCCTTCCAATTAGAAACATATTCTAAAGTGGCAGATTTCTTACTCTAAACTGGAAATATCCCACCAGGAATCACCAAGCAGAATCTAATCATAATTATTGGGGTGTTATAAGTTTTGTTTTAAACTTATCACTTCTCCTATATCCATGTTCCATATCAGGCTTCTAAAAGTATGACAAAGACCCTTCATTGAAAAGGATGGAGTAAAGATGGCCTTGCTTCCAGGTGTGTCTCCCTCTCCCCACTTTGATGCTATGTCAGTGAAATTACAAAATCACATAGAATCACAGAATTTCAGAATTGGAAGGAACTTCACTAGCCATTTAGTTTTAGGCTGGTGGGGGCAGCTAGGTGGTGCAGTGGATAAAGCACTCTTGGATTCAGGAGGACCTGAGTTCAAATCCAGCCTCAAACACTTGATACGAAAAACAACAACAACAAAACCAAACAGTATTGGCTTCCAGGTCATGCGAGCTACAAGATGGCAAACTAGATTTAGGCTGGTGAAGAGTCAGCTAGTTACCAACGCAGGGACTTGAAGTTCAGCAGAGAATTGATAATATGGTATCTACCAGGTATATTTTGGCTACCAATAATAACTAACTAAAGACTTTTAGAACACTCTGTATAATGCTTTAAGGTTTGCAAGGCTCTCTATCTCATTTGATTATCTCATAACATCCTGTAAGATAGATGCTATTCTCCTTCTCAATTTATAAGTGAGGAAATGGAGATTGTTAGGGGTTAATTGACTTGCCCTCTCTCACACAACTGGTAAGAAAGTAGGTTCCGTTATTATCTTTGCTTTATAGATTAGGAAACTGAGGCATAAAGATGTTTAGTAACTTGCCCAGGGTCACACAGCTAGTCAGACATAGCCTGTCTTAGGTAGGATTTGAATTCATGCCTTTCTGACTCTGGACTGAGCATTCTATCTGTTATGCCATCGAGCTGCCTACTGGTTCCTAGTAAGTCTTAAGAGATTATTATCAATAGTTGTCATCATCCAAAAATCATGTTTTACATTCCTACTTACTCCTGATACTGTGCTACATTAAGACTTTGAAAGTTCAGAGTATGAAAAATGTCCATGGACTGCCGTACAAGAACTACCTAAGATAGAGGCTAGAGAACTACGATGTGTTTTTCAAACATGGCACATGGGTTTTCATGAGCACATACCCCATCTCTTTCTCTTTGAAGAGCCATGACAGATAGTATCAAGTGTATATTCAATTCAGATCCTTCTAATCTTAGATAAGATCAGTGCTCATAGGCAGTCCCTCTCTTAGCACCCCAGGAAGAAAGCCAAGGCATAGCTTTTAAAAGGATGCTAATCCCTGATTAAAGACAAAACCTTCATAGTGCATGAGATCACCTGCTAGTGACTCTGTTTCCATAACCATAAGGGAATCTGAATAGTTTGGATTTTAACTGACTGCATCTAAGAGTAGAAGCAATCAAGGGATAGGTGGAGACACAGAGAGAAAGAGACAGATAGACAGACAGACAGACAAGTAGAGACAGACAGACAGAGACAAAGAGAGCGCAAGACAGAGACAGAGAGATGGAGAGACACAGAGAGAGAGATAGAGACAGAGAGACAAAGAGAGGATAGAAACAGAGACGGGGGCGGGGCGCAGGGGGGCACTGAGAGAAAGAGAGACTTGAATTGACTATAAAGACATAACTTGAAGGGCAGCTAGGTGGCGCAATGGATAAAGCACCGGTCCTGGATTCAGGAGAACCTGAGTTCAAATTAACGTCAGACACTTGACACTTACTAGCTGTGTGACCCTAGACACGTCATTTAACCCTCATTGCCCCACCCTCCCCAAAATTTATCAAGAAACATTCCTTAGTGACTACTGCATACACAATATACACTATAAACACTTGAAGCCAACACAAAGTTTAGATAAAATAATGGTCTCTGCCCTCCTGGAGCTTATAGTCTAATGGGGAATAGGACTAAACATAGATAATCATAATGCACACTATTGCATTTCTTTAATTTATTTGTTTGTTTGTTTGTTCATTTATTTATTCGTTCATTTTGCAGGTCAATGAGGGTTAAGTGACCTGCAAAGGGTCACATGGCTAGTAAGTGTCAAGTGTCTGAAGCTGGATTTGAACTCAGGTCCTCCTGAATCCAGGGCCAGTGCTCTATCCACTGCACCGCCTAGCTGCCCCCCAAACTATTGCATTTCAATCTGAATTGTAGGAAACAAATGGTCAAAGTAATTCCTAAGGTCCTCTCTAGCTCTCTGAAATTCCACTATCTAAAGATGATGAGGCAGAGAGGAAAAGAGGAAAAACTGCCCAGAATTGAGATTTCCTATATCTTTAAACACCCAGTTTCCATCTCCTGGTCAGTCACATGCCCTCCTGGCACACTGGACAGGTTTTGTTTGCAGGATGACTGATGCACAATCTGGAAACGAGTTGTGAAGCCTTTATGTTCCTGTTGCTCTAGTAAGCACAATGTGCTGAGCCCAGTCTTTGGCCACCTTCCTGCTTGCCAATGCCTGTGTTTAGGCTTTGTCCCCTTACTGCTTCTGATAAGATAGGAGTTGGCTGACAGTTTAAAACACAAAAGACAAGACGTTTTAGGATAAGAAAGAATAGAGGAATAAAAGCCCATCCAGAGGAAACAGAAAGAATAGATAATTTTAGGCACCAGCACTGGGTGAATTACAACAAAGATCATAGATTTTAGAGCTGGAAGGGACCTTGGAAACCATTGGGTCCCACACTCCCTTGTTTTAAAGATGAGGAAATTGAAGTCTACAGAGGTGAAGTCACTTGTGCAGTAAGTATCTAACTTAGGACTTGGACTCAGGTCTATTCAGATCCCCAGTCCCATGATCTATGCTACATGTAAGCACCGAATGTTCCTCTGATAGCTGACAGCTAAGCAGAAAGAGATATATAGTTTTCATTTTCTGACAAGAGGAGGCACACTGCAGTCATATCCAGAGACCTGATTTTCCCTGGAACTAAAACTCAAGCAGGAATTTATCATGTATGTCCTTGGATAAAGGGCATTGAGTTATATTAGTGGATAGTATCTTCAACAACAGTTTCAAAAAACTTCTTGGACTTGTGGCAGGCCACACTGAGCATGCTTGATAAAAAGTTTTAGAATTTGTAGAATTTTAGTTTTAGGTTTGTAAAACATCATTAGGTTATAAGAATTCTATTCAGACTTCCAGACACTCATGAGTCATGTTTCTCTTGCCAGGCCGGCTCCTCTCACTGTCTCTTCCAGTTCCTAATCTCACTAGTTAGTGATAGGGCCAACCCACAACCAAATAAAGAAATACAGGTGCTTGGTCTTTCTTAGTCCCTTTTGTCCCCTTCCATCGCAATCATAGGTTTAAAGAGTATCTCCAGAGTTCTTAACTTGCAATCCACAGACCTCATTTTCATATATGTGTGTGTGTGTGTGTGTGTGTGTGTGTGTGTATGTGTATATAGAGAGAGGAGAGATATGTCTATATATTTGAATAACTGTTTCAATATAATTGGTTTTCTTTGTAATCCTATGAATTTTATTTTATGCATTTAAAACATAATTCTGACAACTGCTAGGTCTGTATACCAAAGAAATTGTTTTAAAAGGGGGAAAAGGGGCAGTTAGGTGGCACAGTGGATAGAGCACCAGCCCTGGATTCAGGAGGACCTGAGATCAAATACAGCCTCAGACACTTGACACTTACTAGGTGTGTGACCCTGGGCAAGTCACTTAACCCCAATTGCCTCACCAAAAAAAGTGGGGGGGGGGACATAATTTACACAAAAATATTTATAGCAGCTCTTTTTGTGATGTCTAAGAATTGGAAACCTTGGGTGATGCTCATCAATTGGGGAATGGCTGAACAAGTTATGGTATATGATTATAATGGAATATTATTGTGCCATGAGAAATGACAAACAGGATGATTTCAGAAAAACCTGGAATGACTTACATGAACTGATACAAAGTGAAGTGAACAGAACTAGGAGAACATTGTACACAGTAACAGCAATACTGTACAATGAAGAACTGTGAGTGCTGTTCTCAGCAATACAATGATCCAAAATAATCTCAAAGGACTCATGAAATATATGCTATCAGACTCCAGAGAAAGAGCTAATGTTGTCTGAATACAGACTGAACACACTATTCTTCACTTTCTTTCTTCCTTCCTTTTTTTTTCCTTCCTTCCTCTATCCCTTTTTCCTTTCTTTCTTGTTTGAGTTTTTTGGTACAAAATGACTAATATGGAAATGTTTTACATGATTGCACATGTGTAACCTATATCATATTGTTTACTGTCTCAGGGAGGGGGAAAAGGAGGAAGGGAAACAATTTGTAACTCAAAACTTTTTAAAAAATAAATGTTAAAAATTGTTTTGGGGGCAGCTAGATGGTGCAGTGGATAGAGCACCCGCCCTGGAGTCAGGAGTACCTGAGTTCAAACCCGGCCTCAGACACTTAACACTTACTAGCTGTGTGACCCCGAGCAAGTCACTTAACCCCAATTGCCTCACTAAAAACCACAAACAAAATTGTTTTTACTTGTAATTGGGGGGATATGAAATATTATTTTAAAAAACATTATTCTGAAGAGTCCACAGGATTCACCAGACTGCCAAAGGTGTCCATGACACCAGATAGGTTAAGAACCCCTCTTCTAAACTAACTCCCTCATTTTACACTTGAAGAAATTATTGCCCAGAGAGGTTAAGTAACTTGCTCAATTCCACACAGGTAGTAAAGGTGAAGAGGAAGGATTTGTATTCAGGTCCCCTGACTTCTAAGCCACTTATAGTTCCATTACACTATGCTTTCTTCACCCCTTTCCTCTCTAGCAACTATTCCACATTTATATAGCATTTACTATATGCCAGGCACTGATGCTCTCCACATTGGCTCTCTCTCCCTTAGAGGCTTTCCAACTCCATTGTCAAGGATACCTCTCAAGGGAATAATTAGCAATTAGGGGCAGCAGTGGATCAGGTGGCAAAGTAGATAGACTGCTGGGCCTGGAATTAAGGAAGAGCTGAGTTCAAATTTAATCTCAGACACTTACCAGCTATAAAGCCATGGGCAAGTTCCTTAACCTCTGTCTGCCTCAATTTCCTCCTTTGTAAAGTTAGGATCAAATGAGATAATATTTGTAAAGTACTTAACGTAGTGCCTGTCATATACTAATGCTGTATAAATGTTGTTATTTATATATTATATATAATTTGTATATTATTGTCATTTTTGTAGGTCCTTGGAACATAGCTTTACCCCTTTCACCTATATTACTAGGCTCTGACAATACCCCCCATTTTCCCTCCCCCTTCCCCCACTTTCTCGGTGGAAAGAATGAAGAGATATGAGTGAATGCAACATGAGGAGCCCAGAGAGGGAACTGGGGCCACTTTGCACCCCCTTCACAGTAAATTTTAAAATGCTGAAGTAACCTCTTACTCTGGGTGAAAGTTTTCCTATATTCAGCACATTCAGGGGCTTCCTCAACTTCCCCCAAGACAACTTCTGCCTATTCTTTCTCCTCTATCCTTTCTATCCTTCTATCTTTTCTCCTCCTTGCTTTCAGCTTAACCTTTTCTTTCCCGTTCCCTCTTTCCTTCACCTTATTCTGTTCTAATTCTTGGTCTTCATTTTTTCGGTCCTTATCTCCGTTTTTCTTGTTGTTCCTCCAGTCCTTCTCTCTGTTTCCTCTCTGCTAGTGCTTCCTTTCAGCAGCAGCCTCTTCTCAAAGTTTTACCTCCTCTCAGTTTTCTCCCTAAGACACCCAGGGGTCCTTAACCTTTTGCTTGTTTGTTTGTCCTAGACCCCTTGGGTAGCCTGGCAAAGCCTGTGAGCCTCTTCTCAGAATAATATTTTTAAATGCATAAAATAAAATGCACAGGATTACAAAGAAAACCAATTCTATTGAAATATAGTTGTCTTCAAAGTTCATGGACCCAGTTTAAGAATTCCTGCTCAAAATCTTGCTGTGTGTTGCCAAAGAAATAACCCCAAACCTTCTCACAGTTCTCTCCGGCTACTAGGGAATCATTGAGGTCTCCACTTAACATGCAAGGCCCCAATAAGACTTTTCTTGGGGCAGTAGGATGTTGATCCATTCTTTCCTACCCTCAGTTCCTCTTTCTGGTATCAGTAACCTCTTCCCTACATTGACCTTGGAACTAGGCTACAGTTGTTATGGAAGAATTATAGAGGGATGACTCCTCTGAGACATCTACCCCTCTGAGCCTGGTCTGGGAGAGGAGCATTGTCCAGCTCTTCTACTGGGGGAAAGATAGAACAACATGCTTCAAACAGGTAAATTCCTTGGGCCCCACATTGAAAACATGCGCCTAGGTGGCGCAGTGGATAGAGCACTGGCCCTGGATTCAGGAGGACCTGAGTTCAAATCCGGCCTCAGACACTTGACACTTACTAGTTGTGTGACCCTGGGCAAGTCACTTATCCCCAATTGCCTCACAAAAAAAAAAAAAAGAAAAAAGGAAAAAAAGAAAACATGGGCCTAAGCTAGCCCCAAAAGGCTGCTCCTTGGAATCCCAGTTCTGCTACCAACTTGTGATACCAATTTGTGAACTGTTCAACATGAAGAGGCTGCAGCGAACCTTTTTCTCCCCTTCCATTGCTATCCCCCCCCATTCCAATACTCATTGTCCACCAGGCTCTGGATGCCACCCTCATTCAACCCACCATACCCTGATGGTAACTTGGAGTCCTGCTCCCATCCAACCCTTGAGACCATTATCCCCTTCCAGAAAGTCTTTGGTCAGTTACATGCCCACTTTCAGGACTTGAACAAGAAGAAAGTTACAACTACAATCTCTTCAGTAAGATGGTAGCCAGCTATGCCTTAATGTCTTCCTTGCCATTGCTTCCTAAGGACCACCAGGCTGTATCACCTACCCTGACATCATATTCTCATCATTCCTCATCTGTAAAATGAAGGCATTGGATTAGATTGCCTCTAAGGTCCCTTCTAGCTCTCTATGCATGGACCTATGATCTCAGACCTTGGTCTGACCCCCTAGTGGCCATTTCACCAATATTTCCTAGTTAGTCAGTCTGAATCCTATTCCAGGCTCACTGGAGGGCCTAATGCCTTAGGATGCTGCCCCAGAAGCACCAAACATTGCATGCACTATAGTGCCCATACTGGGATGCCAACCCATGAAAAATGGACCACAGCCACGTGGACTCCAGACCAAGTTACCCATGCCAAGGTTGGATCCTGTTTCTTCTGAGGTCAGAGATCTATAGCCCCTGACAAAACAATAGAATTGGGGAAGCAGTCCTGTTGTTACTCAACTCCTAGAGAGTTTCAAAATGAACATTGGAAGCTCCCTCAAACCTTCGACACCCCTCCAAAGTGAACAGGGCAGATGCTTCCCTAGGAGGGCTGTTGTCAATGTTAGAGAGCCACTCACACACACTCCTCATGCTGATGCCACGGATCATACTTTGCACCAACTTCTCAATCACACTTCTCTGTCACAAATACATGTTGTGTATTGAAGCCACTACACACCAATTTCTCAAACCCAGGTGCTCAAGTTAACTGCTACATCCTTTAACATGAATTTCAAGGGTATGTATGCATGCATGCATGTATATATGTATATATTATTATTAACAGTAATAATAGTATCTGTCATTTATAGAATACTTGAAGGTTCGAAAGCCTTCTGACATGTCAGCTCATTTGAGCCTTATGATAATGCTGTGAGATAGTTACTATTACATCCATTTTATAGAGGAGTAACTGAGACATAGAGAGTTTAAATGACTTGCCCACAGTCACACAGCTAGGAAGTAAGCTCATGATTTGAACTCAGATTTTCTTCTTCCTCTAGGTCCAGCGTTATTTCCACTACAGTCTGCTCTTTGATGCTATTTAAATACTCCTGGGGGTATAATCAGCAGCTGTGTAGGCAACTGAGGATTCTGGTAATCTCAGGTGTACAGCTAAATCCCCTCTCCCCATAACCCCAAAGAGATGCATTCTCCTGTCAAAGTCATTGTTGTCCTCAAGCTTTTAACATTTCAAGAGTATGTGATTTCCTTTGTGTAGAAATGGCCTGCACTGATGCACATTTCCACTCCTACATGCCTTAACAAAACATTCTGCAGAACACAGGTGGCCAACCATCTGGTGATGAGTCTGGGTGAATTTGGGCTGGCTCTGTTAACCATGAGGCCCCATAATTGATAGAGTGCTGGCAAATGTTTAACAACCAGCTCTGGGGTGGGGAAATGTATGTTTGACACCTTTTTAAGTTGAGTCTGAATTATTGACATTTTCTCCATTACTTTCTTAAGTCTAGAAAATCAAGAAAACGATCAATCAAGCCTTAATTTGTGGCAGCTTCCAAGGTGTAATTGCTCACATTGAAAGTTGAACAATTCCCTAGCTTTCCCAAGCTGCTTTGAGTTGGCTCTGGCACACCCCTGAGTCCAAGCCAGAGTTTAAGCTCCATTGGCATTGTGGTTCCCTATTATTTCTAAGATCAAGTACAGACTCTTGTTTGACATTTAAAGCCTTTCATATATCTGACTCCAGGCTATCTTTCCAGGGTTCTACCATCCTTTCAAACTGCCCCACTTGTCCCTCTTACAAGACAAAATTCCATCTCCTACATCCCTTCCTTTGCACAGGCATGCCTGGAACGAATTCCCTTGTCACCTCCATTTTTAAAAATCTCTAGTTCCTTACAGAGCTCAGTTCAAATGTCCACTCGTACACGAGGACCTTCCTGATCCCTAAAGCTGCTAATGACTGTATCCCTCCCCCCAATTAACTTTTATTTACTTTGCATGTATGATGTAACTATTTATACTATACTTGTTTTCCTCGATGTTTCATCTGTGTTTCCCCAGCACAAAGTAGGCCTATCAATTCATTGAGCAATTGGTAGTTTTTGAACATATAAGCACAATAAGGCATCATGATCAGAAGAGAACTTTAGTGAGTTGTCATGTAGATTCAACATATAATATTCAACAAATATTTATTAAGTAGATACTATGTACAAAATCCTATCTTTCAACAAAAGCTTTTTAAAAACTAGAACTGACAGTGATTGGGAGAATACTACAAAACCTCCTTGCCTTAAGTCACAAAGCTTTGAAAACAAATCAGTCAAAAAGGACCCTCTTCAAGTGTGTGTGTGTGTGTGTGTGTGTGTGTGAACTTTCCTTTCAACACATGCACTTGGAAGTGGTTCTATCTACAAAGGGAAAATGGTCCTCTTTTTGAATCTCTAGTAGTCTTTACATCCTGAAGTCACAGAATCTGGGAGCTGCAGATGACTTCTGCTGCTTCAGTGGATATGTTATTGTAAGCCAACATGCATCTGGCCAACCACATGTACTAGCTCAAACCTTGGGCACTTTGGGGATAGACAAGCCCCTGGCTGACTCCAGCCAATCTTGGGTGACTCATCACTGAAGGACTTAAGCACTGAGTGAGGATAACCAAGAAATCCCCTTGTTGGACACTGAGCAAAAGAGCTTGAGATTTAAGTGGACCCTTACAAAGGTCAGGATTTCACTCTTTCTCTCTTATGCCTTTGACTCTCCATGTGGCAAGTAGTGTACCTGAGAATGTTTGTGAATAGGGTCTGTCCTTTCCCCTTGACATTTAGAGTAAATATCCTGTCTAGGTTAGCCTGAGGCTAGGTTTGGGGTTGCTGTTGTGTGGTTGTTCTTTCTTAAGTATAGGTGACTAAACAGTAATGCTGAGGTGGACAGATTCAGTTTCAGAGGCAACCTTGTGATTTTGAGAGATTAGAAATCCTAGATCTCTTTGTCAAAGCTCACTATGCATCAGGAAGAATTGCTGCATTAGAGAGGATCTCACCAAAAACGTATGGAGTCCAACCCCTGTCCTAGACATAAACTTTGAAGAGAAATGGGAGCAGAGTCATTCCCTTTTTCAAGGTCCACTGAGTTATGGGCTTCTCTTGCTCTGTGGCCAATAAGAAGATTGTTTTTTCTTCCCCAAAGCACCCAAGCACTGAGTCACAGAAGGCCACCTGGAAACACCCAGGGGCTTCATCACACCCAAAGTACCCTAATACATATGGTGCCCTACCACATAAGGGCCAGAAGTCATTAGGGTGGCTTTGCATGTACCCTGTTCTTTCCCACATATTCCAAATGCAGTTATCTGGTAAGGGGTCTATTGGGATTCCCTTGTCAATTATTCAGTCATGATGGCATAGAGACAACTTGGGAAGAACTTAACATCTATCTTTTAGTATTTACATTTGCCACATAAAAGAGGTGTCAGACATGTTCTGTATGATTGAATCAGGTTTCAATCCTATTCAAGGAAATACTTCCTTTACAATTATAACTGTCCAAAAGTGGAATGGGTTGTAAATTATTACAGTTTTAGAGGAATTGATCAAAAAGTATTTATTGGGGGCAGCTATGTGGATCAGTGGATAAAGCACCGGCCCTGGATTCAGGAGGACCTGAGTTCAACTCTGGCCTCAGACACTTGACACTTAGTAGCTGTGTGACCCTGGGCAAGTCACTTAACCCTCCCATAGCCCTGCCAAAAAAAACCCATTTATTAAGCATTTTCTGTATGTCAGGCACTGTGCTAAGCACTGGGAATACAATGACAAAAGCAAAACAATACCTGACTTCAAGGAGCTTATACTCTAATAGGAAAAACAGCATGTGTGTGTGTGTGTGTGTACACATATGGATGCATAAACAAGACACATATAAGTTAAATACATAGTAACCTAGGAGGTTAAGACTAGGAATATCAGGAAAGAGGACTAAGTTCCTAGAGTAAATAGTACTTGAGGTAATCATTGAAGAAAACCAGAGATCCCAAGAGGTAAAGATATAGAAAGAGAGTATTCTAGGGATGAGGAAGAGAGAATGTAGAAGATTTAGCATGCTCTCTATGATTAATCCCACAACTCAGCACTTGCACTTACAGTTTGGAGTCCCCAGAGGGGTAGTTGACTAATTCTCTTCTGGGGGTTCTAGGGATAACCCTGTGGGGTAGGGGGAGCTGAGGTTTCTAATGCTATATAGCTCATGAGCCCCCACCAAAGGTCTAACTACTAACAGTCAGTAGATAACAATTAGCTTTTAGGGAGGAGATTGACTAAGCTATAGCAAGAATAACTGGTACTAAACGTCCCCATACACACACACACACACACACACACACACACACACACACACACAAATTGGTTTCAATCTTTCCTTGCACACACAAGATCCCTGGGGAAAATGGGTTCATACAAAGAACAATGATAATGAGGTATACACTTAAAGAATACCTGTAGGGGACAGCTAGATGGTGCAGTAAATAAAGCACTGGCCCTGGATTCAGGAGGACCTGAGTTTAAATCCATCCTCAGACACTTGACACTTAATAGCTGTGTGACCTTGGATAAGTCACTTAACCCTCATTGCCCCGCCAAAAAAAAAGAAGGAAAAAAAGAAAGAAACAATATCTGTAGCTAAGAGATACTTTCCAACTCCTATCCCTGTAACTCCTTTACACCCATTGTGAAATCTTCATAAAATTCTCTACGAGTCATAGTGTTGGTGATGGAAAAGTCACTCCACTATTCAGCAAGGCTGGCTCTTCAAAGGGCCCAGTGTTTCCCTTGATGGGTCAATCTGCTGCTGGTCTGGGTCAAGCAGGTCTCTTGGCTGCTGGGCTAACTTCTCACTGGGCTTGGTTATTGCTGGGTTAGGCTACTCAGCTGCCCCACCCTGTAATCCCTTTAGTCCTTGCATGTCCATCTCAAGGTTGCTTGGTCACCTCCTGATTCCTGCTGTTACTGCTATTGGTTCTAAAGGACTCTGCTATTGACTCCAATCACCAATGAAACCTCTGAGTTTCCCCAACTCAAAAGGTCACACTGCTTGGGCATGTCCACATCAGAATACCTGTTTGTATAATATCAGGAAAGAAGAAACACAAAGAGACAGAGGTGGCCATAATGCTCATAGCCAGGATAACCTGGTAAGGGATGGGACAGCTGGGGGCAGTTTGTACCTTTGGTGCGCTCAGTTCTGCCTCAGAAATTCCTGAATCATCAGTTCTGCTGGCTCCATAGCTAATTAGAAGACTTTTTGTACCAACCCCTGAGTCATCATGGCTGGAAGCAACTCCCCATAAGTTTCCCAGTCTATTTCCATTACAAAGAAATAGAGCTATGCACTACTTACATATAACTAGGGAGTTTATTGATCACATACAAATCATCAGGGGTACATCCAGTATCAGTAAGTAAGTATTTATTGATATAAATGGAAGGAAAGGAAGAAAATTAGAGATCGAAGGACTTACACTCAAGTCTTATTTCTGATACATTCTGGCTAAACCCTCTAAATTGCAAAATAGTTGCTGATTTGCAATGGCGTAGGGAGTTTACTCACAGGATTGTTGTTTGTCTTTCGTTCTCCAAGAGGACCATAACACATGTCATGACTTGCAATGAATTGGATTTTCAAGTGATGCAAGGCTGTGCAAAGTCACCAACCTCACTCTCTCCTCTAGAGCCATCTGGGTCCAGTGGCAAGATATGTTATCAGGACTATTGGAAATGACCCCTGATGTTTAAGGCAATTGGGTTAAGTGACTTGCCCAGGGTCACAGAGCTAGTAAGTGTCTGAGGTCAGATTTGAACTCAGGTCCTTCCAAGTTCAGGGCCAGTGCTCTATCCACTGTACCACCTAGGAGTTCAGTCACATACCCAGATAATCCTAGCCCTGGCTAGGAAATACAGGCTAGGTTTCTAATTGTTCAGAAACAGCACCCTTTTATGCCCAAGAGAACAAAGAGAGATGGAAACTTTTTCAAATGTGCCAAGTGACTCCATGTACTTTTCCAATACCCCAATTATGAAGAATCTAAAGAAGGCAGGCCATAGAGGTTAAAGTTCCTTTGGTTCAGGTGGGGATGATTAAGCTTCACTAGGAGACCTATCATTCCTGTTGCGGTTCTAACTGCCTATCCTCCCTTCTCTGTGGGAAGAGGCCCAGGCTACCTCACCTCAGAAAGCAATCACTGGAGGTTTTGAAGAAAAGGCCAGATACCGGACATTGCAGAGAGCACTACTTTTCAGATATGGGTTGGATTAGATAAGGTCTTAGGTCATAAGATCATAGATATGCCAGTAGAAGGGATGTTTGAGATCAGCTGGTCCAACCCTCCCATTTTACAAATGAGGAAATTGAGGCTCAGAGAAGGGACCTAACTTGTTTAAGTAAGTGGCAAAGTCAGAATTCAAACTCAGATCCGGTGGCTCCACGTTTCGGGTACCTTCTCCACCATCTCCCATCCTTTCCAACTCGGAAATTCTGGTATTTCGTGACCAACCCAGACTCAGCCCATAGTTTAGCAACTCCATTCATTCATTCAAGAAACATTTACCAAGCATCTATTGTATGTAGAGCACTGGGTTAAGCAGGGGGAGGGAAGGAGACTCAAAGTTTAGATAATACTGCATTTAGGAAACTTACAGGTCTGCTAGGACTCTGTCTTAAAGGAAGGATACCACCATTATGTTGAACATAGATCATAAAATGCTTCCCTTGGGGCAGCTAGGTGGTGAAGTGGATAGAGCACCGGCCCTGGAGTCAGGAGGACCTGAGTTCAAATCCAGCCTCAGACACTTAACACTTATTAACTGTGTGATCCTAGGCAAGTCACTTAACCCCAATTGCATCACCAAAAAAAAAAAAATACTTCCCTTGTGTGAGTATCACTACAGAGACTCCTCCAACCAGGATTTCTACCAAGTATCTGAGTCCTAGGCAGCTGTGAAAAGCAGAGTAGATGATTCTGGAATCCTGTAGCTTCAGGGGCTCAGAGATCAGAGGATCCTAATCTCCCAAGGCCATGGATCCAAGAACAAGAGGGGACCTCAGAGATCATATAGTCCAACCCTTTCATTTTACAGTGGCATCCTTGTCCCAAGCTTTTATCCCCCACCACCTGTTGAACTAACATTAGCAATTCATTTCTATAGGATCTTCCGAGGCTTTCTCTTTCAGGGGTTTAAGGAAAGGGGGTAGGGAGATGGTTGTCGATTTTGGAATTCATATGATCTGGGATGTCATCCAGAAGGGTTAAGACAGACTCAAATATTCAAACATGAATAAGAACAGAGCCATCCCTGGGGGCTAGGGCTGAGATAAAACATATGGTGGGGGAAGGGTTATATTACTAACTTTTTTGGGGGGCGGAGATAAAAGTGGGTTAAAATGAAGATCAAGGGCAGCCTGGGGGTAGAAGCCGGGAGACTGTAGCAAGGTATAGAAATGGAGAAAGAGGACTTCCTTTACTCACAGTAGAAGAAAGGGAAAGGATTGCCTGGACGAAATTGAAAATATTCTGCTGAACTTAACTGTCTCTTCTCCTCTCCTTTCTTCCTAGACTCCTCACTCTTACTCACCCCACATAGGCAATTCATATTCAAATCTCACCATTTCTACCTTCCCAATAAACAGGAAACGCCATCTCCCATCTTGAAATCTTTGTGAGGGCTGTCACACATATCTGGAATGCTCTACTCCCACACCTTGGACTTACCCTGGATTCCTTCAAGACTCACTCAAATCTCACCTCCTGCCAGAGGCCTTTCCCAATCCTCCTCTGTTTCTCCCTCATTCCAGTGCTCTGTCCTCTCAGATTACTTTCCACTTCCATTCTGTGTTTATCTTATATTTACTCTGTTATTTACATGTTGTCTAACCCATTAGAATGTGAGTTCCTATAGGGCAGGGAATATTTTTGGCTTTCTTTTTATCCCTAGTGCTAAGCACAGGGCTAGGCCTCTAGGAAGTGCTTAATAAATGTTTGTAGACTGAATGAATAAAGGTCATCTTCCCCATTAGAATGTAAGCTCCTTGAGGGGATGGATTGGATTTTCTCCCCTTGTTTGTACCCCCAATGTTGAGCACAGTGTCTGCTACATTGTAAATATTTCATAAATCCTTCTTGACTGACTGATGTATCAGTGGACATCAGACTCAGGGAGGCCTCTGAGAGTCCCCTTTTAACCTATAAAGAGCCCTGGGAGAAGTAACAATCTAGGGAGGATGCTGATAGCTAATTTGTTAGGAAGACCTTCAGTGATTCATACCCAAAAAATAATCCTCTTCTGCAACACACCAAGCCAATAGCCATTCAACCTTTGCTGGAAGATCTCTGGTGAGCTTACAGGGAAGAAGTATTTACTCTGTGTCAGGCACTGTTCTAGGCTTACAATCCTGAGGGGTAGGTGCTAATATTATCCCAATTGTACAGTTGGGAAAACTGAAGTTAAGTGACTTTCCCTGGGATCTGCCAGCTAGTGAGATCCTAGGCAGAATTTGAACGTAGGTTCTTGAACACCAGACCTAGTGTTCCATGCCCCGTACCAGAAATTGCCCACTAACCCCTGGAATAGCTCATTCTACTTTGGGTTAATTCAGATTAGAAAGAAGTGAGGCATCCAGGGAGTCCTGGGGTATGAGTGCTGCCTCCCTGGGAGGCATCATACTGAGTTCATGACTCTGGGTTAGTCTATAAAATGCAGAACAGTTGCAAGGTTCCACTAATAGTGGAAGTTTCTTCAGCAGAAGTTCCCTATACCAATGAAATCACAGATCCAGACCCCCCCAAAAAGTGTATTGAGTTGTTTGTTTGTTTTTAGGAAGCATTCCCTTACATGGTGTCTATCCTACATTTGTCTTTTTATAAGGTGTTCCATTACTCTTACTTCTGTTCTCAGGGGCCAAACAGCATTTTTTTTTCATCTTCCACAGGACTACCCTTCAAATCGTTCCACCCTAAGTCTTCTCTTCTCCAAGCTAAACATTCTTAGTTCCTTCAACAAAAGCTCGTGTACATGAACTAGACATTCCATCATCCTTTTGGGGGAAGTGGGGAGAGGTAATGATGGTTAGGTGACTTTCCCAGGGACACACAGCTAGTAAGTGTCTGAAGTCATATTTGAACTCAGGTTCTCCTTACATCAGGGATGGTGCTCTGCCCACTGCACCACCTTGCTGCCTCTGGTTGTCCATATCTTGATGGTCTTCAGATTATCAATACACTTCCTAGAACATGGTAGAATGAATGCTGTACTCCAGGTCTAGTCTGACCACAGCAAGAGTTCTTAACCTCCATGTGGCTGTCATTGGCCTATGGAGGCATTCCTTCTCAAAATGTTTTTTAATTCTTCTTCTTCTTCTTCTTCTTCTTCTTCTTCTTCTTCTTCTTCTTCTTCTTCTTCTTCTTCTTCTTCTTCTTCTTCTTCTTCGTGAGGCAACTGAGGTTAAGTGACTTGCCCAGGGTCACAGAGCTAGTAAGTGTCAAGTGTCTGAGGCTGGATTTGAACTCAGGTCCTCCTGACTCCAGGGCCAGTTCTCTATCCATTGCGTCACCTAGCTGCCCCCCTTCTCAGAATGTTTTTAAATAATTGAAGGAAAGGCTAAATTTCAGTTAGAGGTTAGTGAAAATAAAGATGTCATTTTCCCATCCCAGTTTATAAACCCCTTGCACTTGTAAAGCTGGTTTTCCTAAACCCACTTCATCCATACTATGAGTGTCTATGGACCCCAGGTAACAAGCCCTGGACTAGAGCAAACTACAACAGGATCACCTCATTTAGGGGCAGCTATATGACACAGCAGATAGAGCATTGGGCCTGGGATCAGGAAGATCTGAATTCAAATATGGCCACAGAAGCTTACTAACTGTGAGCAAGTTTTTTGACCTCTGTTTTCCTCTGTTATCCAAGTGAGGATAATAATAGCACCTACCTCACAGGGGGTTGTTGTGAGTAGATAATAATTGTAAAGTGCTTAACACAGTGCCTAGCACATTGTAGATGCTATATTAATGCTTATTTCTCTCCCCTGGCCCTCAATTCAGCCCAAAGTCACATTCATTTTCTGGGGAGCTAGCATATCATTCTTTTGGTGTGGTGGATAGAGTCCTGGGAATCGGGAAGACTCATCTTCATGAGTTCAAATCCGGTCTCAAGACACTTACTAGCTGTGGGGACCCTGGACAAGTCACTTCACCCTGTTTGTCTCAGTTTCCTCATCTGCAAAATGAGCTGGAGAAGGAAATGGCAAACCATTCCAGTATGTCTGCCAAGAAAACCCCAACTGGGATCATGGAGAATTGGACCTGATTGAAAAATGACTCAATAACATAATTTTTTAAAATTTGTATTGAGCTTGTAATTCACTAAAACTCACTTCTCTTTTCAGACAAATTGCCGTTTTACCCCTATCTTGCACTTATAAAGTTGATTTAAAAAAAAAAAATTTTCCCCTACTAAATTTAATCTCATTAGATTTGACCAAGGTCTGTCAAATCTTTTTGTTTCCCATCTCTCCCAGCTTGTGTAGTCTGCACCTTTACAAGGCATTGATAACAATATTAGACAGTGCGCCACCAAGTGTAACTCATTCCATTGAATACCTGCCTCCAAGTTAATATCAAACCATTCATGACTACTCTTTCTTCAAGAAGCCTTTCCTAGGCCTCCTTAACCTAAGCGCCTTTCCTCTGTTAATTATCTCCAATTTATCCTGTTTATATCTTGTTTGTGCATAGTTCTTTGAATTCTGTCTCTCCCATTAGACAGAGAGCTTCTTGACAATGTTAACTGGGTTTTTGTTTTGTTTTGTTTGCCTTTCTTCGAATCCCCAGAGCTTTGCCAGTAACAAGAACATAATAGGTCCTTACAACTGCTTATTAACCTGACTTAACTTTGGGTTCAGCCATTCAAACCAGTTCTGAAATGATTTAAATGTATAGCCCGCCTTTTTTCATCTTTTCCACAACAATATCATGAGAAATTTTACCAAATGTTTTGATAAACTATAGATTAAACTATAGCTATGGCATTCTTCTGGTCTACCAATTAAATACTGTTAAAAAAAAATAAGATTAGTCTGACATGATCTGCTTTTGATCAAACCATTCTAAGCCTTTGGGATCTTTCTTTTCTTTTCTTTTTGCGGGGCAATGAGGGTTAAGTGACTTACCCAGAGTCACACAGCTAATAAGTGTCAAGTGTCTGAGGCAGGTTTCGAACTCAGGTCCTCCTGAATCCAGGGGCAGTGCTTTATCTACTGTGCCACCTAGCTGCCCCAATTTGTTTACTTTTCTACCTTTTCACTAGTCATTGCTTGGTGGCTTAGGGAAGAAAGCCTGCCACCTGGAGTCAGGAGGTCTCAGAACCTGAGTTCAAATCTAACCTTAGATACTTATTACCTGTCTGACCCTGGGCAAGTCATTTAACCTCTATGTGCCTCAGTCTCCTCATCTGTAAAATATGAGCAATAATAGCACCTCCTTACCAGAGTTTTTGTGAGGATCCTCAAACAAGATAATAGTTATCCTTTCCACATCATGACTTTCCCCCTCTCTGTTTTGATATATCGAGAGTCAGCATAAGAAATGAAATAGGAATTTGGGGAGAGTTTTGAGGAAGCCACAGACAATGCACAAGTTTAGAAATGTAGAAATGCATCAAATGTAGGTATCGTATATTATAATATCAACCCAAATTTTACAATAAAGTACTGTAAATACCCCATAAAAGAAAAATAAAAAATTCAGACTTCTATTGTATGAAGGGAGGGCCAAAAATATTTATCTGGATTTTCCAGATGGGTGGGGGGGAGTAACACCCCTAACCGTGCCCCACCATGTGGAAAGGATAGCTTTATTTGTAAAGTGCTTTGCAAACCTTAAAGCATTATATAAATGTTAGTTAATATTACTTATTATTGGCACACAAAAGTCAGGTCAAACTTATTGGCCTATTGTTTGCATGTTTTATCCTTTTCATTTTTTAAAAAAATTGAGGTAATATGTATCCTTCTTCAATCTGCAGTAGTTCTGCCATTTTCCATGATCTTTTGAAAGTCTAAGTTGGTTGGTGAATTTCCTCTGCATCTATTTCAGTCATTCTGACCTCTTCCCTTTTCCTCTTTGTTGTAATTGTTTCGGGCTCCATTTGCAGACCTTTATCCTTGAGCACCTCTCCTAATTCCTGGCAATCTATCACTCTCCCTATATTTCTCATGATGTTTTGTCCTTGACTTTTATCATATTTTTCCTTGTGGGCAGCTAGGTGGCTCAGTGGATAGAGCACTGGCCCTGAAGTTGGGAGGACCTGAGTTCAAATCTCCCCTCAGATACTTACTAGCTGTGTGACAGTCACTTAAGTCCAGTTGCCTTAAACATCCAGGCCCATCTCTAGTGGTTCTGATGTATATTTTGCCACTGGACCCAGATGACTCTGGAGGAGAATGTGAGGTTGGTGACCTTGTACAGTTCTCACTCACTTAAATCCAATTCACTCCAATCATGACATCACTCTGATGTCATGGTTTTTTTCAAGAATGAAGGACAAACAACAGGAACAGGAAACTTTTCCTTGTACCATATTTATTTGGCTTATCTCCCTTGGCCTATTAGACTGTAATGGGCAGTTACTATCCTTAAGGGCAATGACTGGCATTTTTCATTTTTGTATCTCCAGCACCTAATCTTGTAAGCCCTTCATAAATGTTTCTCAAATTTAATTGAATTATTGGATTGAAGGTCCTAAAGGAACTGGATGAAGAATAAGCACCCTAACACAGAGGAGACAGAAGTCTACAAAGAAGTACTGGACTAGGAAGAAGCCAAGAGCAAATTTATATATGTCTCATTTTTGCCTAACCATGGCCCTACTGCAATAAATGCATCCAGCCAACTGATTAAAAACACAAGTCTTATGAGTCAGGGAGCTATACAATTACCATTTTTCAAAACAAAAATTGAAAGACAATCAGAGGATTGCCTTTGCTGCCATGGTTGCTTAGGCTTTTGTGTTAGGGTACTCAGGTTTGGTGTTTGAAAACATTAAAATTATTAGCACCTTGCAGCCCACATTGCATCACCTGCAGAGACATAATATAGTAGGTCCACAGTTATAGCTGTAATTTATGGAAGATGGGTCTAATCAGCTTGGCTTTTTGTGAGTAATTGCAAAGTTTCTTCAGCCTGTAATTCTGCGTGTTTTATTGCTCTCAATCTTTTATGACTCACAGATATTTTTACTGTAATTCTTACTAACCTGATTCATTGAGTTGGATGAAATAGTAGAATTTCCAGGTAATTTTGATGGTTTATGGGGAAAATAAAACAAATTATTTGAAATTTGGGTTGTGTTGTTGCTATCCAGGAGAGCTCCCAAATGAAACAGAAATGATATAGGTAGAATATTGTAATATTCATGTATAAGGAGTGTAGTTGCTGATGGAAAATAGAGCAAAGGTCATCAGCTCTCCCTGGTTCTTTTCAATCTTGTTCCCAAGTTGACTTGCATAGACCATGGGCTTAATGGGAGTTGAAAGAAATCTCTCCACAATTCACTTGTAGTTTTGCTAAAGGAATCCCTGGAATAATTTCTTGAAGGGACCAAGCTTCCAATTAAGTGGAGCCATAATGAAGAATATTTTCGTGTAGGGCAAAAACATTTTGGGTGAGTAGAATGGGGAAATAGCAGCAATTTAGAAGGCTGTCTGACTGTGGGTTTAGTTCTGCCAAGAGAGATAGATAGATCACTCTCTCTTTCAATATGAATGGATCTGAGGTTACCACAGGTAGGTGGAAGATAATGAAATAAGCTGTTAAGGGGAGTCTCTCCCAGGGAGGAATTTTGCTTCCCTTTGTATGCCAGTATCCTAGAGAAAAGTACTATCTATCCCAGATAGTTGTAGCTCTGTGACCCAGAGGTATAAACTTAAAAGGAATTTCAGGCCATAATTCAGATAAGAATTTGGACTAAGAGAGTCCAAGTGGCAGTGGTTCATAGTGTGGCATAAAGGAGTTAAAAATATCTAAAGACACTCTTCTCTAAGAGGGCAGTAGAGAATAAAAAGAGCATCTCAGAGGAGACTCTAGCAGAGAGCAGATCATCAGAAATACTAGATTGTATCTCAGTGATGGGAAGTTATCTGTATATACATGATCAACAGTCATCAGAAGATCTTGTCACTGCTTGGGAATATCTTCCTCTTCTTGATGAGAGTGGGAGCAGAATGGGGGAGAAAAGAGAACCATGGGGTTGGAATACAATACAGTAAGCTATTGCCAGGAATCACCTTGAACTCCCCTGAAATCCCCTTGTCCTACTTTTTGCCTTCATCCAGGGATGATTTAAGTAGGATACTATGGGGGAAGGAAAAGGATTATTATTGGGAAAACATCTAGCTTGTTGATCTCACCTATCTATCTATCTCCCACATCCATCCATCCATCCATCCATCATCCATCTTATCTATCATCTATTCTATCTAGTCATCAATTATCCATCTGTCTATCATCTATCTATCTATCATCTATCTATCTATCTATCTATCTATCTATCTATCTATCTATCTATCTATCTATCTATCTATCTATCTATCTATCTATCTATCTATCTCATCAATCTATATCTATATCTATATCTATCATCAATCTATATCTATCATCTCCTGAGCTCCACTTTCTCACCAACTGACTTTTGGACAACTTGAACTAGATAGCTTGTACATATCCTAAATTCAATCTGTCCAAAACTGAACTCATTCTCTTACTCTCTCCTCACCCCAAATCTTTCCATCTTCCAAACTTCCCTATTACTATGGAGGGTATCACCATCTTCCCTTTCACCCAGGCTTACAACCTTTATGTCATCTTGGATTTCTCTACTCAGGGGATTCTTACTCATTCCACATACCAACCTGTTTCTAAATCTTATCATTCATATTTTCACGATATTTCTAGTTCATGTCTCCTTTCCTCCACTCATACAACTCCAAACCCTAGTTCGGGTGCTTGTCCCTTCTTGCCAGGATTAGCCCTCTAATTGTCCCCCCTGCCTCAAGTCTTTCCTTACTCCAGTCCATTCTCTGCATAGCTATGAAAGTCATTTTCCTAGAGTGCAAGTCTGACCAGGTCACACACGCCTCCCCCCCACCCCCACCCCTAATGAGCTCCAGTAGCTTTCTATTACCTTGAGGATTAACTATAAACTCCTCTATTTGGCATTTAAAGCTAATCATAACATTAGCCCCTTCCTACCTTTCCAGTTTTCTCATACGTTAACTTACTCCCTTCCAGGCATTCTACAATCCTGCTACATTGGACCACTTGCAGTTGTCTACACAACTACTGCGTGTCTACACCACACTCCAAGTTTATTTCCAAACCTTTGCATTTGCTACCCCCACCCCTAAATACCTGGAAGGCTTTGCCCCCTCAGATCGACCTCTAGCTTCCCGGGCGACCTTCAAGACTCAGCTCAAATTCTGTTTTCTACAGGAAGCTTTTCCCAATACCTCCCCCTTTAGATTGCCTTCTCTCTTCTGTGCATGTATGTTCTATAAACCTAATTATTTATGTTTTCTCCCTCATTAGAATGTATGCTCCTTGCAGTCAAGGACCATTTTTATCTTTCTGTACACACTCAACACTCAGTAGGGTGCCTGTCACAACACAGGCATACCATGTTTAATAAATGCTTATTGACTTACTGATTGATCTTTATTTTTTCTGATTGATTATTTAGTAGTTTTGTGTAATTGTCTTTTTCCCCATAGGATTTATAGAGGGGGAGGAGGAAGAGCAATTATTTTTTTAAAATAACAAACATTTTTATTTATAGTTTTGAGTTCCAAATTTTAATCCCTCATCCCCCCCCCCTTTCCTTTGCACCTCCCTGAGGCAGTATGCAATTAGATATGGGTTATACATGTGCAATTATGTAAAACATGACCATATTAGTCATTTTGTACAAGAAAATGTGAATAAAAGGGGAAAAAATGAAAGAAAGTAAAAAAGAGCATGCTTCAGTCTGGGTTAAATCAATATAAGTTCTTTCTTTGGAGGTGGATAGTATGTTTCATCACTAGTCCTTTGGGATTGAAAGAGTGTTTATTTATAGAAGACGAGATAGGGACAGGAATGGACCTTTTTACTCCCTACCAGTTTCTTTTTTTTTTTTTAAGTGAGGCAATTGGGGTCAAGTGACCTGCCCAGGGTCACACAGCTAGTAATTAATTGTTAAGTGTCTGAGGCCAGACCTGAACTCAGGTACTCCTGACTCCAGGGCCCGTGCTCCATCACTTTGCCACCTAGCTGCCCCCCACCAGTTTCTTTTTGATTTACTTTAATGCTTCAAAAGATTAATTGGTGTGCTTTAACGGATGGGATAGGCCCTCACAATTTTTCCTTGCTTTAGATCAGAGCTTTCTAGACTATAGAGGCCCTTTGGGGGTGAGAGTGGGGGTGCTGTGACAAAACAGTAAAAACGATTGGGTCTCTTAGAGTATAATTCCCACATGAATATATGCACTTTTAAAAATGAAAACAAAGTTCAAATCAAAGTCAACAAAAGTGAAACTAACACAGCAAACTAACAGAGACTACAGCTGAGCGAATATTTAATATAGTGTGTACAAATAAAGGCAAATTTGAGTTGGCTGGCTTTGACTCTCTGCACAGGCAAGCACTGCTACCAAAACCATCAGCTGGCATAAGTTTATGATACAGATAAGTTGTGTCATGAAAATTATTTGTGAAGACTATAATATAAACATTGTGTTTGGAGATACCACAATTTTTAGTTTAAAAATGGGGCATCACTGCAATAAAGTGTGGAAATCTCTGTTGTAAGAAATAATCTCTATGAATTGCTTTAGTCAAAAAAAAAATGTACTGGGGACAACTAGGTGGCATAGTGGATAAAGTACCGGCCCTGGATTCAGGAGGACCTGAGTTCAAATGTGGCCTGGGACACTTGACACTTACTAGCTGTGTGATCCTGGGAAAGTCACTTAATTCCCATTGCCTCACCAAAAAAAAAAAAAAGTATCACCTTGTGGCCCAAATCCTCTGGAGGTCAGAGTTTCTCAAATTAGCAAGACTGAGCCTCAGTTGGCAGCCTGTCTTCTGGCCCCATATTTTAAAGCCTTTTTAGATTAGTAAGACCTTACATAGGCACTCCATTGACATTGCCTTTAAGAGCCCAGGGTTATTGCCATTATGAAGCATCAGGGCAGTGGTTTATCAGAAGTTTCCTTTGGTTTACTTGTAGTAACAAATCCTCTGAAGTTCACAAAGAGTTCTCTCTGATCTGTTTTGTAGTGAGCTAGGAAAAGAAAGGAATCTTGCTTGTTAACAACAGGTAATGTTAGTATAAAGGATAACAGATAGGCCAACCCCCTGAGGTCTAAGTAGGAAAAGAAAGATGGTGGCAAGGAGACCGAGAGTAAGCAACATATGTAGTGGGAAGAGTGCTGGGACTGGAAGTCACAGGAACTGGTTTCAAATCCTGGTTCTGCCACCCTACCCATGGAATGTTGGACAAGGCATTTAAACTCTTTGGGGGAATCAGTTTCCTTGTCTAACAAATGATGTAGTTGAGGGGGCATCTAGGTGGTACAGTGGATAAAGCACTGGCCCTGGATTCAGGAGGACCTGAGTTCAAATCCAGCTTCAGACACTTGACACTTACTAGCTGTGTGACCCTGGGCAAGTCACTTAACCTTCATTGCCCTGCAAAAAAAAAAAAAATGAAGTAGTTGGACCAGATGACTTTGAAGGTCCCTTTTACCTCTAAGTCTTTGATCATTCAGTGGTGATTCAAATATCAGGGTTTATATTGCAGGAGGCCCTGATATCCCTCATAGTTCTTCAGCCTTGCCCACATGGAGGACACAGTAAGGTCCCTTACTTCCAACTCCTTGCTATGCTGAATGGATGCTACTGGAAGTCACAGCAGACACCACTAGGGATTTGAAGATAGGCAGAATCCAAATTCCTCAGTGTCTGAAAGGTAGGGCAAGTCTCCACTGTAAGAAGAGATAGGGGAAATGTATTCTCAGAAATTGAAAGTATTAAGCTGAGAGGCAGCTAGGTAGATAAAGCATGGAACCTACATTCAGGAGGACCTGAGTTCAAATCCAACTTCAGACACTTGACACTAGCTGTGTGACCCTGGGCAAGTCATTTAATCCTCATTGCCCTACAAAAAATAAGAAAGAAAGAAAAGAAAAAAGTATTAAACTGAATATTTTGAATGTGAGGCAGGCAGCATGGTGTACTGGAAAGTATCCTGAACTTGGATTCAGAGAGAACTAGAATCCATAATATCAATGTAACTTTGGGCAAGATACTGCCTTTTTTCTGAGCTTTAGTTTCCTCTTTTGTAAAATGAAGGGGGTGAGTTAGATGAACAGTGAGGCATATACCTTGCCTAGCTCTAAATGATGTGATTCCAAATCAGCTAATTTCTTATCTAAAATGGCCAAGAGGATAATGAAAAATGAGGCATGTTAACTAAAAGGAAAACTTTTTTTTTTTTTTAGTGTTTGGACTTGGCTTGTTTTTTTGTTTTGTTTTTGGTTTTTTAGTGAGGTAATTGGGGTTAAGTGACTTGCCCAGGGTCACACAGCTGGTAAGTGTTAAGTGTCTGAGGTGGGATTTGAACTCAGGTACTCCAGACTCCAGGGCTGGTGCTCTATCTACTGCACCACCTAACTGCCCCTTTTGGCTTGTTTTTTGAAGGATGAAAAGGACTTCAGAGAAAAGTATAGGAAATGTGTCCTTGAAAATTATCATTTCTATGTTGTGCCTATGCAATTAGCAGCTTTCACTAAAGTCTCCCTCTAATGCCTTACTGTGGCATGAAATAATCCCTTGGTTCTCAAAGGTTATTCCAGCAGAGCAAAAACTTTGGTAGGTTCTATGAATCAGAGGAAGAAGGAGATGAAGGAGGAAGAAGAGTAGGGGTGAGGAGGGAGGGTAGTTCTAATTGCTGGGGGAAATCAAGGTTTCCCCTAAAAGCACGAGTTGAACTTTGAAAGAAAAGAAAAATTCTAAAAGGCAGAGGATTTTTTTTTATTTTTAGTGAGGCAATTGGGGTTAAGTGACTTGCCCAGGGTCACACAGCTAGTAAGCGTTAAGTGTCTGAGGCTGGATTTGAACTCAGGTACTCCTGAATCCAGGGCCGGTGCTCTATCCACTGTACCACCTAGCTGCCCCAAGGCAGAGAATTTTAAAGAGTCCACAATCATTTACTAAACACTTACCTGATAGACAGTTTGTCTAAACTTTGCATCCATCCCAGATATTACACAGGAAAATCTTTGAGCACAGTTTTGGTAATGGACTAGCCTAGCTAAATTTGGATAGTCTGGGGGGCAGCTTCAAATCCGGCTTCAGACACTTAACACTTACTAGCTGTGTGACCCTGGGCAAGTCACTTAACCCCCATTGCCCTGCAAAAAAAAAAAAATTTGGAAAGGCTGGCTCATCACCAGAGTGACCACAGACTGATAAAAGTTTTTGGCCACACCAACTCTTGAAGATTCCATACTATGTTGTGAAAGGTTATGGTCTGCATGCTAGAGGGTTTTACTCACATTTGCAATTCCAAAAGATAACCACTAAAGCTCTGTTTTAAGTAATGATTGATTCAATCTAACAAACATTAAAAAGTGTTTACTAGGTCCAAAACTTTGTGCTAGACCAGAGGGAAATACAAAGTATCCCAGAAGACTTAGTATGGTTTTAACCCCAGTACAAAGGTCCTTACTTTTTGCTAAACTTAAAAGAGGTTTTCATACCAATGTTTAACAAGTTTCACTCTCCAGTTAAGTGTAGTAGATTACCCAACCCAAATCAGAAGACCTAGATTACCCTTCTGCCTCAGTCACTTACTGGCCGGATGACTAGGAGTACACCCCACTTTTCTCAAACCATAAAATGGATCCCCATTATACAACATACCTCATTGGATTTTTGTGAAGAAAGGATTTTAGCGCTCGAGCTATATAAATGCAAGGTATTATTTAAATTAAAATGTTCTTTTGAAAAACAAAGTTTATTATAGTCTATAATTAAGGAAGAATATGTTAAGTAAATGGATTTTTTTGGCTTGAGATGTAAACAAAGGCTAATTACTAAATTTGTTCATCATTTTTATCGTTTAAGCCCCTATTCCTTTTTTTTTTCTTTTTGGACACAGAGCTTTCAGTGGTTTAAAATGTACCACCCCCTTTTTCCCTGTATCTAGTAGTCCTCAGTAAAGATGGCTTTAGCTTAAGTTTTTTGAAAAGACAGAAGGATGGCCCTCACGACCTTTCAAAGTCATTTCCGGGAATTTTATAATATAGCCTAGTCCACTTAATGCCGAAAGTCTTGAGGTTCTTCTCCGTGATTCTGTAGCCCTTTAGACCTGGGGAGTACCCAGAAAACTGGAACTGTGTTCGGTACACCTGGCACTCCTAGTGCCACGCCCATCCAAAGATAAAGATCCAATCCGAAGGCAAGAGAAGACGATTGACTTGGTTATTGAGCAATAGCAGCCGGCAACAGTGGGTGGCCGTTCCATCCCCCCCGAGTCCCCTCCTCCCTTTCATTCTGAAAGAAAGGACCTCTGCTGGGAAGTCCAATGAGAAGCTCAGAGCCCCAGAACTACGTCTTGAACCCCGCCTCCCATCCACCGCCCCTCCTCCCTGACCCCGCCCAAGTAGGGCTTTGCCCCCTTCTGGAGGAACAACACACCAATCGAAGAGCGTCTTGTATCGGATTGACAATAACTCGCCCAATCCTTTGGGCTGAAGCGAGGACGGCACACGCCCCTCCCTGTACGCCTCCATCCCTCTCCCCCACCCCCTATCCTCAGCGGGGGGTCGGAGCGGCTTGCTGGGAGCCAGTGTGGGGCTGGGAGCGGGCGGTGGCGACGATTTCCCCGGACTCTGGTCACTGACTCGGGGACTCGAGTCCGAGTCTCCGTCCACTAGGATTTGGAGGCCGCCAGCCGCAACCCGGCTTCGCCCCCGTTGGTCCCCCTCCTCCGCCCGTCCGGGGGTCGCCTAGGCAGCTCTCCGCTAGCGGCCGCGCCCCTCGGCCGCCTCCGCCCCGGGCCGGAGGAGCGGCGCTCCCCTCCCCCTCGGGCGCGGGGCCACCGCCCCCGGAGGGCGGGCTGGGGCTATTCCGATGGCCCCCGGCTCCTAGCGGGGGGAGGAGGGGGCTGGGCGCCTCCGGGATCCAGGCTCTGCGCGGCGGCGGCGGCGGCGGATGCAGACGGCCGCGGGGGGGCCGTGAAGGGGCGGCCGCCGCCTCCCGCCCCCGCCGTCCCCCCTTCGCTCAGTCCGTCCTCTCCGCGGCCGGCGGGGCCATGTCCGGGGTAGTGAGGACCCTCAGCCGCTGCCTGCTGCCAGCCGAGGCCAGCGGGCGGGAGCGCCGGGGCGGCGGCGGCAGCGGCGGCGGCAGCCGGGACTCCGAGCGGGAGGCCCGGCGGCGGAGCCGGGAGATCGACGCGCTGCTGGCCCGGGAGCGGCGGGCGGTGCGGCGCCTGGTGAAGATCCTGTTGCTGGGGGCCGGCGAGAGCGGCAAGTCCACCTTCCTGAAGCAGATGCGCATCATCCACGGCCGAGAGTTCGACCAGAAGGCGCTGCTCGAGTTCCGGGACACTATCTTCGAGAACATCCTCAAGGTGAGGCGGGAGGGCGCTCAGCTTGGGGGGCGGTCAGGGGGTGGCTGATGTCGGGGGGAACGAGGCTCGAGCATCGCCTGCCTGCCTGCCTCTCCCAATTGGGAAGCGTGGGTTCTGGCAGCCTCTCTTGCGGGTCCTACCTGGTGCAGGTGAGGAGAGGACATCGGAGAACCAAATGGCTGACCGCCCTGCAGATGCGGGTGAAAGTGATGTTGGGGCTGGCACTTTGTTCTTCAAAGTGTCTTTGGTTGGGCCCAGGTGCTCAATCGATGATTTTTGAATGGCAACGTCTTAACCCTATTCTTTAGTGAAACGGGGGAAATCAAGGTTTCCCCTAAAAGCACGAGTTGAACTTTGAAGGCAGGCGACGGAGGGAATAAATCAAGCATTTATTAAAGCACTCACTTTTTGCTTTACACAACCTCACAACAACCCTGGTACGTATTATAAGGAGTTCCATTTTACATCTGAGGCGGAGAGTTTAAATGACTTGGCCAGGATCATACAAGCATAGTGATCTGAGGTGAGATTTGAACTCGGAGCCTTCTTGACGCCGCCTTTCCACTTAGCCACCTTCTAGGTTCTTCTCAACGCAGGAGGCCTCCGTAGTGTAATAGACAGAGTGCTGGACTTGGCAAAGGGTCAGGAAGACTTGGGTTCGAATATGGCCTCTGACACTGTTTAAAAACAACAGCTGGGGAATTCTAAAAGCAAGTTTTAAACTGTGTGACCATGGACAAGTCACTTTTGACTTTCCTAAGCCTCAGTCTTCCGATTTGTAAAATGGGGAGAGTGATGTCTCCGACCTGCCTCATAGAGTTGTAGGGATAAAATGAAATGAGTAAGGTGCATTGCAAGCTTTAAAACGCTATAATAAATACCATGTATTTATGTTATCTTTTAATCCGTGTTCTCGCATAGTATAGTAGGCACTTAACAAATGTTTATTGAGTTGAATAGAAATTGAATTGAAGGTGCATGTGGTTATTTTTGTTTGGGGTCTATAAGGAAACTTAATGTCCTATATTTTTATAACTCCGACACCTTTTTTTGCTATCACCAAAAAGTCGGCTTTTCTTTCACTGTCCTGATTATTTGGGGATACTGTAGTGTGGATAGTAAATCTGGTCATCCTTTGGGCATTTGGTGTGTTGATTTTAGGGGTTGGAGAGACCATGACTGGACTTCTAAAGGAAAAACCACATTGGGAACTTGGGGTAGCAAACCTCTGTATGTTGGCTGCTTGCTTTAGAAAGTTGCTGTATGATGTCTGTGGTTTTCCCACTCCACCCTTTAGAGTTTTCAGTCAAAGCTGATGAGGAGGAAGTTGTTCCTGTTTTTTTCAAGTGTACAATCAGAAGAAAAAGCCCCAAATCTGTTTTAGTGCTATCTAGTGTTAAAAAGGGTCACAGAGAACTTTGGGGAAGTTACTCAGTGAATGCAGAGTTGACCATATTTATTTCTCTACTTAGGTATAATCATTGGCTCACTTTTTCCCTCCTGGTTTTTAAGTGGTCAAAAGAGGACAATTTTCAGGCCTCAAAATGATCTTTTTGCTCACTGTGGAAGTGGGGGAAGGGAATGGGAACATGGACCTGAGGACCCAGAAGTATTGCGAAATTAGTTATACCAGGGAACTAGCCTGGTGTCCTGGAGGCTATGGATTTTATCTTACAGTTAAGATTTTAGAACTGGAGATATCTTTAGAGATCATTTAGTTTAATCTTCTCATTTCACAAATAAGGAAACTGAGGTCTAGGAAGACTGACCTTTTGAAGGTCAGTCTAAGTGGTACAGCTATGTCTAGAAAAGGTCTCCTGACTAGTTCAGTGATTTTTCCCCCCACTAGACCATGTTGTTTTCCTTTATAGACATATGAGAAAAATTTAGAAATGGATAGGAAGAAAGAAAGAGAAAAACTGGCAAATACCCCTTTTCTTCTTTTCCACCTTTTTCTGGAAGAGTCAAAGTTTAATTTAGAACTCTCACAAAGTATTTAAACATCAAGGCTGGTTGTTTCTAATTCAGTAGGGATTGAGTGTGTATTTGGAAAAACTACCATTTATTTCTAGAAAAAAATGCATTTGGTTTTCTTTTCTGCCCAAAACTGTTGTTTGCCATTTAATGGTCATACTCAATATAAATTATGCCTTCTTTCTGAATTAGAAAAATAAGGTTGTGGCATTTGATTTAGGATAACAGGACTTACCATCTCCCAGTTTCTTTAAATTTAGGAGGCCAGTGGTGATGTAAATATCATTAATGTGACTTTAAAAACTAAAGTAAGCACTCTCGAAAGTCACAGTTATTATTTTAAATAAGTTTTAGACAATCTAGTCTTAACCTTTACAATGCATACAAAACATTAACTTTTGCTTTTGTTAACTTCAGCTGTTTTTAGCAGAAACAAATTCCCTGTTAACTACAGTTCTTTTCTTCCCAACTTTTGTGTAATTGTACTTCCATCTTAAATTAAATTTTAGCTGTTCTAACAAGAGAAGAATGGCTTAGAAATTCTACTTTGAATTTAGAATACAATTCAAGGGACGTCTCATTGCAGAGGAAGAGATGTTTTTTCAAGCTTTTAACAGTGAGTTTTGCAATTATTCAGAATAATATTGATGTTTGCAAATACTGTTGGAGTTACTGTGACTGAATTCTTTAGTTATTTCAAAGGAACAACTAATTTGATCCCCCTCTTACTACGTTGAATCAGCTGATTATGTGAATGTCATGTAAACATGACCCTAGTCTATCTCCTTGTCTTTTTTTTAATGCTATCATAAGCAAAATCCTCTCCTTTTAAAGAAGACCTTATTAAGGAACATAATACCTAAAAGTACAGGAATTTATTTTATACAATTGACTTAGCTTTT
Source organism: Dromiciops gliroides (assembly GCF_019393635.1). Taxonomy (NCBI): domain Eukaryota; kingdom Metazoa; phylum Chordata; class Mammalia; order Microbiotheria; family Microbiotheriidae; genus Dromiciops; species Dromiciops gliroides. The sequence goes on from NC_057861.1 coordinate 532,158,097, forward strand.
TTTTTTTTTTAAATCAAGTTTTCTTTCATTCCGAGTTGTTTTTATAACTGCATTTTCTTTTAAAGCATCTGTATCACAACAGGTTACAACAACTTTGGGATAAAAGGCAACTGTTACACTGTCCAATACAAGGTTTCAAATTATTGTTCTTACTAGCCCCTACCCAGACGTAACCCAGATAAAATTTTTGGTCAAAAATAAGAAATAGATCCACTTGCTTATTTTAAGTATATTAAAAAGGAAACTAGTTAGACCATTTCAGTTTGTCTATTTTATGTAAAAAAGTCTATAGCGTGTTACACCTTATTCATAGTACAATTAGAGTGATTATGAATTAGTATTCTGCACCATTGCAGGATCTTTAAACATCAAAAATTGCTGTAGTAGTATCCCCCATAACTTAACTCTTCAAGACTTAAAAAAACTAACAGTTACTGCCAAAAGGAAAAAAATGGAAAAGTTACTGTCAAAGCAAGTAAAGTCAATACCATTACATAGGTTTTGGTAGTTCTTTCCTCCAATATTTCAGTGGAAATAGGTTAAATTTGACATGGCAGTGAATTACCACTACTTTACAAGTATACTTCATGTTAAATTTCAAGACCTTTTAAAAAATGGATTTTCTTTTCATTATGAATTTATCATCAACAAACACTACCATTTCATTTTACAGAGAAGAGCTAAGACTATTGCATGTGAAACTGTGAACACTGCTTAGGTAGTTAATTTTTTTAAAGTATACATTAAGCTTACAAGGTAATAACAAAATTTCCCTCTTTGAGTTCTCAGTTTTTTTTCAAATTTAAAAAAACCATCTTAATGACATGCTTTTCTTTTTTTGCATCTCTCTTCCTACCCACTAACCTATCTTCCCTTGTAACAAATATATAAAGTCTGAAAATATGTCTCATTCTTTACCCATAGGCCATCATCTCTTTGCCAGCAGGCAGAAGGTATGCTTGCTTCTGAATCTATGACCAGTCGTTGTCTAAGTAGTCTTTCAGAGTTAGTTTTTTCTTTTTTTAACATCATTGTCATCATCTTTTAAATTGTTCTCCTGGTTTTGCTTATTCAGCATCAGTTCATGTAAGTCTTCTCAGTTCTCACTGAGTGCTTCATATTCATATTTCTTTCAACAATAATATTTTGTTATGTCCATATGCCATAATTTGTTAAAATATTCCTCAATTGATGGATATACACATTGTTTTGAGTTCTTTCCTACAAGAAAAAGTGCTTTAAGTATTTCTTTACATATCAATAATTTTTGACCTCCTAGGCGTATATACGTTTTAGTGGTATCGTTGGGTCAAAAGGGATGTGTGTGTGTGTGGGGGGGGGGGTTGTATGTTGTATACACATAATTAAGTGACTTTACACATACATATACAAAATTAAGTGACTTTTTAAGTATAGTTTCAAATTAATTTCAAGACTGGTTGGATCAATTTAGAGGTTTACCAACAGTACATTATTATGTCTTTCTTCTAAGTAGCCCTGCTAACAATTGTGATATTTGTGGCTTCTCATCTTTGCCAGTGTGCTGTTGAAATCTCAGTTGTTTTAATTTGCATGTTTCTTCTTAGTGATTCGCAGTATTCTTTCACATGGTTGTTAATAGTTTGAGTTTCTTCTAAAAATTAGCTATTCATATCTTTTGACCACTTAACTATTGGGAATAGCTGTTGTTCTCATATCAATAGTTGAATTTGAAATCCAATTAGACAGCAAGAAAAATGTACATATTAGTATAGTTTTAAGGTACTTTGCAGTGCCTGCTGTACATTTTCTTCAAAACAGTATTCCAGCACTACCTTCAACATGAAGCCTTTCCTTATTCCTTCCCTTGATAGTGTCTTCACTCTCCCATTTGCCCTATATTTAAGTATTTTCTATTTAATGTATTTGTATTTATTCTTTTTTTATGTTTATTCTTTATATGCTTCTTTGTGACCCTAATGAATGTTTCCCCTGTTAGATGTAAGTTTCCTGTGGGTAGGGATTGTTTTATTCATTATTTTTCTATCCCAGAACCCAACAAATCAGGTCATCTCTCTGGGCTTCAGTTTTCTCAATTATCAAATAAGGAGATAAACTAGATGGTCTCTGAATCCATTTTAGCTCTAGATCTATGAACTCAAATCCAAAAGTCATTAACAGTGGAGGGAGGAGGGAGGGAGATGACCTTGATCATTGAAGGGGGAAGGGAAAGATCAGGGAAGCTCTGACTTAACACATGATACCTTATATGAGCCTTAAAGCTAGAGACTATTTTTTAAAAATTAATTTTTTATTTAGGTTTTTTCTCAATTACATATAAACAAACATTTTTAGCATTTGTTTTTTCTTGAGTTCTAAAATCTCTCCCTCCCCTTCTTCCTCCTTGAGAAGGCAAGCAATTTGATATAGATTATACATGTACAGTCATCAAAACATTTCCATATAAGCGATGTTGTGAAAGAAAATAGACCAGACCAAAAAAATAAAACAAGAATAATAAAGAAAGTTTAAAAAGTATGCTTCCATCTACATTCCAGCTCTATCAATTCTTTCTTTGGAAGTGGATTGCATTTTTCATTTTACAGTCCTTTGGAATTGTCTTGGATTATTGTATTGCTGAAAATAGCTAAGTCATTCACAGTTAATCATCAGACAGTATTGCTATGACTCTGTACCAATGTTCTCCTTGTTCTGCTCATTTCACTTTGTATCAGTTCATGTAAGTCTTTCTAGGTTTTTATGAAGCCATCTTACTCAACATTTCTTATAGCAAAATAATATTCCATCACAATCACGCACCACAACTTGTTCAGCCATTTCCCAATTAATGGGTATTCCCTCAATTTCCAATCCTTTGCTACCACAAAAAGAGCTACTTAAATATTTTTGTACATATAGGTCATTTTCCTTTTATTATCTCTTTGGGGTACCTAGTATTGGTATTGCTGGGTCAAAAGGTATGCACTCATTGTTTTATAGCCTTTTGTGCATGGTTCCTAATTGCTTTCCAGAATGGTTGTATCAGTTCACAACTCCACCAGCAGTACATTAGTATTCCAGTTTTTCCACATCCCCTCCAACACCTGTCATTTTCCTTCTCTATCATATTAGTCAATCTAATAGATGTGAGGTGGTACCTCAGAGTTGTTTCAATTCGAATATCTCTAATTAATAATGATTTAGAGCATTTTTCATATGACTATAGGTAGCTTTGATTTCTTTATCTGAAAACTGCCTGTTCATATCCCTTGACCATTTATCAGTTGGGGAATGACTCATGTTCTTATAAATTTGACTCACTTCTCTTTATATTTGAGAAATGAGGTCTTTATCAAAGAAACTTGCTATAAAAATTTTCCCTAGCTTTCTGTTTCCCTTCTAATCCTAGTTGCATTGGTTTTGTTTGTGCAAAACCTTTTAATATGATGTAATCAAAATTATTCATATTATATCCTATAAAGCCCTTTATCTATTATTTGGTCATAAATCCTTCCTTTATCCATAAATCTGTCAGATTGAATATTCCATGTCCTCCATATTTGTTTATGATATTACCCTTTATGTAGCCATTTCAACCTTATCTCTGTATATGAGATGTTGGTTTATACCTTGTTTCTGCTAAACTGCTTTTCAGGAAGCTAGAGAATCTAAAAGATGAGGTGGAGTGAGTGAATTTCAGGAAATAGGGATGTGCAAAGGCACAAGAGAGGACATGATAAATCCAAAGAACAAGGTACTAGGCTAGTTTGTCTGGAACCAAAGTGTGGGAAGGGAAGTAATGCCAAATAAGTCTGTAAGGTTAGATAGGAACCAGATCATGATGGGCTATAATTAACAGGCTGAATGGTTTGTATTTTATCCTAGAGGCAATAAGGAACTACTGAAAGGGCTGTAGCATGGTTAGACCTACAATTTAGAAATACTAATTTGGAATCTATATGTAGACTAATTGTAAAGGAACGTCTAGCAATAGAATAGATTTAGAGCTAGAGAATACCACAAGGAGCTTTGGGTGTTAGGATTAAGCTAGCTTTCAGTTCATCAGACTTGTTGGAAATAAATGATAAATCTGAGTAACTTAAATATAACTTACTTGTAACAATGCTTTACAATTGTGTGTATTACTAATTTAGAAAATGTTTTTGTTTGCTTTGTTTATTGGAATATAATTTTCCCCAATTAAGGAAATAAGTTTCACTTTACAACATATAGAAAAAGTTAAAATAAATTATACCCCACTAAAATGAAGCCCATTGTAGTGCCAGAATACTTATAGATTCCTTCAGACAGTTAACCATAGATAATAAAGTTAACCATAGGTAATAAAGGAAGAATCAGTGTGTGGAAGCTAAAGGCATTCTGACCAGTTTTCCAATTCCTAAGGAAACTTTACAAAAATCATGGAAAGATGGAATTAATATCTCTGTTTATGACCTTAAGATTATGATTTTCTAAAATTAAAATCTTTTTCATCAATTTTAGCAGTTCTAAAAATAATAAAATTTACTTATGTTAAAGTGAAAAGGACATTAAAGGAAGATCTGATGCCAAGGGTTCCAAGTCCTTTAGAACTCTTAATCTATGAGTAACTTTTATTTCTTTGGTCACATAAGCACCAAACTTTCCATTTGACTATGTAGTGAATCTTGAATGCAGAAATTTTTAAGCACAGCAGCATAAGACCCCAGATTTAGAAGCCATCTGTTTAGCCCCTTCATTTTACAGATGAAGAAATCGAGAGGCCCAGAGTTTAAGTGGCTTGCCCAAAGTCATATAAATGTAAGTGATGGTACAGATGGGATTTGAACCTAGGTCCTTTGACTCTATAGCCAGTGCTCTTTTCATTGTATGGTATTGTCTCTTAGGGAAGCAGAAATCTGCTCCTGGGTCCTCTTTCTGTGTTTGGGAGAGCACTAAGTTGCCTAACCAACACATTTCATTAAAGTAGCCAAATTTTACATTTGGATATACTTGGGTGGTCCTTTTGTAATGCAAAAAATATCTCTTCCATCAGCTGAAAAATCTAAAAAAGAAGCCTCTGGTCATTTGGGGGGAGTTGTAGATATAAATTGGTCTTGCTCCACAGCTTTCAGGTTTGCATTTTTAGACAGTTTTAACAAAACCTATTTAGGGTGAGCAGTATCTGACCTTTGGTCATATGTGTGTGTGTGTGTGTGTGTGTGTGTATGTATATGTATATATGTATATGTATATATATATATAAGTAAATTGGAATAAAGCAGTACTTGGGTCTTACTAATAACAGCTTGTGATTATTTGCTCCATTTTTATATAGTTGAAAGTGTGGACATGGATGGAATATTTTTAAAATGGAATTGGCTGTTAAGCATTTATCCATAGATTTAATTGAAGGATAGTCCTCAAGCCAGAGAAACTAATGATATGTAACAGAATCTAGGTATTTAACTTACATTACCTGAAAGGCAATTCTTCACCATTTTATTTCATGCTAAAACTATTTCAGATATGGCTGCTAACTTAAACATGTTCCAAAAACACCACTAAAGGCAATTATTGTAGAAGATCATAAATGGCCTTGTTAACCACTGAAACCTGGGAAATTTCACCCTGACATTCCCAAGAAGTGCCACACTCTCTATGGCTTTTAGAAGTTGGAGACAATAAGCTTCTAGCTTCCACTCTCTTGAATAACCATCCTGGTCTCCTGAGGGTTGACTAATGTGTTTTTGCCCAATCAGAGTTTTAGAGTGGGAAAGAATTTGAGAGGCCATCTAAACTCCCTTATTTGATTTACATATGAAGAAATTGAGGTTGTGACTTGCCTAAGTGCACGCAATTAATAAATTGTGTAATAATGGACAAAACTGGGATTTGAACCAAGACCCCCAGACTCCAAATTCATTGATATTTCGGCTGTCCTATGCTGCCTGTCAGAATATCTGTGGGTCACTCTTCCCTCTTCTGGTGACGGACTCGACAGAAATTAAAAATGGTTCAGCGTCTGACATATCGCCATAGGTTGTCCTACAACACAGCTTCCAACAAAACTCGGCGGTCACAAACCCCAGGTAACAGAATCGTTTACCTTTATACTAAGAAAGTTGGAAAAGCACCCAAATCAGCCTGTGATGTGTGCCCAGGAAGACTTTGAGGTGTTTGTGCAGTGATACCTAAAGTTCTTATGAGTCTATCAAAGACCAAAAAGCATGTCAGCAGGGCTTATGATGGCTCCATGTGTGCTAAATGTGTCCATGACAGGATCAAGCATGCTTTCCTGATTGAGGAGCAGAAAATTGTTGTGAAGGTGTTGAAGGCACAGGCACAGAGTCAAAAAAGTAAATAAAAAGGATATTTTTTTGAATAATAAAGAAAATTAAAATGTGGGAAAAAAGAATATCTGTGGGCCCCCCACTTCTCAGAAAACCATACTTCTCCCTAAATCTGTTCTATTTTACTAAACATCAGTAATTTGACCTCGGTATGATAGAACTTGCCACTCGAAAAGATATACTTAACCATAAAACAGTATTTTTTTTCTTGCATAAAACCAATAAAAGGAATAAGACAGTACATAATAGATTATCGACTGCAGGACTATGCCCCCATATTGCCCTAGACCCAATCTTCTGGATTGCCCAGTCCTTTTTATTCCCCCCTACTCTCTCCTCCTCTCCCTTCCCTCAAACATAGTGGCACAAAGCTCTGGCTTCCTACAGAGTTTCAGGGCAGTTCAAGATGGGCAGCTCCAGACGTAGGACTTGAGTTCAAGGTTCTAGGCTTTACCAGTTGCTCCACATGTTTTTAGGAAGGACATAGTCCCACCAGATGTTTTCTTCATTCTAAGTGCAAGCAAAGAGATTCAGGTAACAAAATGCACTTCCTAAGTGCGGTGTAATTCATGACCTGAGGGGTTGGGGTTGGGAGGCAAGGTTTGGATTTTAAAGCAGTTACCAAGGGCATTACACTAAAGTGGAGAAAATGGAATATCTTGGCACTTTCGTAGGCTCATAAAGCCAGTACTAGAAGGAGCCCCACAGACTACCTAACCCAAAGCCCTCAGATGAGCAAACTGAAGCTGAGAGGTTAAATGACTTGTTAAATTACACACGGTAAGCATCAGATGGGATTGGAATCTAGACTGATGTCTGAGCCAGTTCTTTCCATTGTACTGCACCTGCCTTTTCCATTGTAGGAGCCCGGGATTTCGGATAAATGGTTCATAAAACAGTGCATTAGATGTCAATATTTTGTCTATTTTGGGAGGGACTGATTTCATTAGCATAGAGAATTCCTGATTAGGAAATTACTTCTACTTGTGCAGATGGGTGCTTTCTCTATACTTATTCTTAGAGTTGCCTCCAACACTGGGAGGCAGCTGATATGCCAAAGGCAGGCCCCGAAATCATGCCATAGGAACTCTGAGGATAACTACTCCTTTGGGCCACGCTTGCTTTTTCTCTCTCTTAATAGCTTACACTTTTGGATTGAGTTAAAGTTTAAGGGAAGTACACATTTTGGTTGCTTAACATTACATTCTCTGATAGGTTAGTCAGTTTGAAAATTTCTTTTGTGTCTTCTGTGTTTAGGATAATGCTTAGGATGTGTCAAACAATATTTGTTTTTGTTATCTGGAAAATACAATCACTGTTTTGACCTGAGTAACATGTACTTTGAGAAGCTGGAAGTGCTACATTGGTTCACCTGGATGAATCAATCTGGTATTAGTTCTGGTTTAACTACATGACTTGACCTTGGCAGAGAGAGTAAAGAAAATGTATAGGCTAGTTGGCCTGTAAGAAGGAAAGCTTGGAAATGTTTAGAAAGTGACATAGTCAATTTGGCCCATCAACATCATGCATACTTAAAAATCTGCTAGCTACTACATTTCCTAATGGACTTAGAATCCATTGTGATCTGAATTTATGTTAGCTTTCATGCTAAAATCAAGATGGTACTGGGCTAAGCAATAGACCTGGAAACTTAAAAAGAAAATGGAAAAGTGTTTTGAAGTCTAACCCTATTACCACTAAAATGCTGACTAATACTGGGCTTTGGGTTCCTTGTCAGTTAAAAGAAGAATTACTCAGGTATTTGTAAGGAATGACTTTATATTTGAAAGGACTTCAGAACTTACTGTAGCAGTTTTTTAAATATATATTCAAAGTGAAGGTGGAAGGGGAGAAGATTGCATAAATTTCAAGATGTGCCTTCTGATTTGAGTTTGGTGCACTGGTGACTTTTTTCCCGTTTGGTGATAGGGTTAGATATTCATGTAGTTACTTTAAGTACTTTTTGATAACTGAAATAAATGAAACTATTTAATTTAAATTACCCCCATATACTCTGTGATTCTGCTATACTGGCTTGCTTTCTTTTCCTCACACATGACATTCCAACTCTGTGTCTTTTCACTTATTGTTTCCCTTTGCCTAGAATATTCTTTCTCCTTATCTCCTTTTCTGTCTTCCCTGGCTTCCTTCAAGACTTAGCTCCAATTCTACCTTCTACAGACTTTCTCCCAGTGCTAGTGCCTTCCCTTTGAGATTGCTTTTCATTTCCTCTGTGTGTGTGTGTGTGTGTGTGTGTGTATAAAATATATGTCTTCCTCATCAGAATGTGATCTACTTAAGAACAGAGACTATTTTTGTCTTTTTTTGTATTCTCGGCACTTAGCACAGTACCTGCCATATAAGAAATACTGAATAAATTCTTGTTTGCTGACTGGCCCTCAAAGATGGAAGATTTTTTACCATTTGGGGATAGTCACAAGAATTATGCATTAGGTTATTTTTTTAATGTAAATTTTTGACTTAAACATCCACCCCAAAAGGCCTTTCCATATACATAGCAGAACACAAAAAGAAGGTTAATGATTTGTTGAATCTCCATTTCATATTGTCTGTTTTTGAAAGTTTATAACAGATTCCATGCACAGCTTATAACTTTCAACACTTCTGCTGGGTTTTGCTTCCTTTTGTTCTCTTATCTGCATTTTATTTTTTTAATTTAAAAAATAATTTTTTTCTTATCTGCATTTTAAAAAATGTTTCATGTCTCTCTTTTTTCTTTTGCATCAATATTACTAACCCCATAACTTCTAAATTGCAACTCCCCCCCCCAATTAAAAAACCAAATAGCAAACGTAACAAATTCTAGTCCAGCAAAATGAATCCACACAATGGCCACATCCAAAAATGTAGGTCTCTTTCTGCATCTTGAGTGTTTTCTCTTAGGTACTCCGGAGATAAGGTTGGTCAGTAGATTGATCAGAGCAATTAAGTTGTTTTTCTTGTATAAACTGTTATCAAGGTTCTGCTCATTTCATTCAACATCACTCTTAACCAGGATTCTCTAATTATCTCTTCGGATCATTTCTCTTGATTTTATAAAAAAAAAATTCTTAAAAAAAGTTCTTCCAATTAACAAGAATTTTTTTCCCTCCCTTCCATTCCATTCAAACAAACTCCCAAATTGATTCATGTCATATTATGCATTTTGAATCCATACATTCTGCCTCCTGGTAGGAGGCAGGTAACAACACGCTTCATTTTCTATACTCCAGAATTAGGGTTTATTATTCCATTGATCAAAGATCTAAAGGCCTTTATGAGTTGTTTTTCTTTATACTGTTATTGTCATTATATAAATTATTCTCTTCTGCTCATTTCACTCTTCATTAATTAGTTAATATAGGTCTTCTTAGTTTCCTCTGAAACTGTCCATTTTGTGATTTCTTAATTGATGGCTACCCTCTTGATTTCCTTTTTTTTTAGGGGGGACTATGAAAAGAATTGCTTTAAATATTTTTACATATGAGTCTTTTCCCTCTGTTTTTTATTTCTTTGGGGTAGAACCCTAGTAGTGGTGTTGCTAGGTAAAAGTTTATGTAGAGTTTAGTGACTTTGGGGGCATAGCTCCAAATTACTTTCCACAATGGGTAAACCAATCAACAGTTCCCTCAGCAGTGTATGCTTGTTTTCCCATAACCCCTTGTGTAGTTTCTTACAGTGTAGTAATATTTTATTACATATTGAGATAATCAGCCATTCTCTAAATTGATAGGCACTCCCCCTTAGATTCTAGGGTTTCTATCCATTTTTAATTTCTCTTTCAGGATTAGGAAGGTGATTTTGCTTATGACTCTTCCTTTCCCCTCTCCTAAGCCCCCTCCCCATCCTTTTGTATTTATGCATCAGTGAGTATTCAACCCTCCTTTGTCTGTTTCAGATAAGTAAGGTTCATCTGATACCCATTTACCAACCACTTCTTCCTTGTCTGTGCTGCTTTTCTAACATACTCTCAGTTATGAGAAATAGCAAGTTCTATCCCCTTCATTCTTCTTTTTACATTGGTGTGTATTCCTTCTATCCTCCTTTGTCTTCTCTTTCTCTTAAAACTCTCAGAAGAGAACTAATCCATCCCTCTGTCCTCTGTTTTTCTGATTTAATGCCCTTACTACCCTTTTAGTACATTAAAGTTCTACAAGGCAGTTGTTTCTTTTCCTCTGTTAGAATGTTAACATCATATAGCACCTTCTTGTTGCTCAAATAAATTTCCCTGAGTTTCTCTTGTCTCTTGTTTTCATTTCAAAATTCCTACTTTACTATGACCTTTTTTATCAGAAATACCTGAAAACTCACTACTGTATTAAAATCAATTTTTCCAATAGGATTATGCTCACCTTTGTAAAGTAAGTTGGGTTTTTTTTTTTGTAAGCCTCTATCTTCTGCCTTTGGAATATTGAGTTCCAAGATCTTTCATTTTTATTAAGAAGCTGCAAAGTCTCATGTGGTCCTGACTGTGGTTCCTTAGTACTTTAACTGTTTCTTTCTGGATGGTTACAGTAGTTTTTCTTTGATGTGGGAACTTTGGATCTTGGCTATGAAATTCCTGAAACATTTCCTTTTGAGATTTCCTTCAATAGGTCATCAGTGGATTATTTCTAGATTTAGACCCTGGTTATAATAGATCTGAACAGTTTTAATTTTGGTTTCTTAAAATATATGTTTAGGCTTTTTTTTTTTTTTTAGGGCAATGAGGGTTAAGTGACTTGCCCAGGGTCACACAGCTAGTAAGTATCAAGTGTCTAAGGCTAGATTTGAACTCAGGTCCTTCTGAATCCAGGGCCGGTGCTTTATCTACTGTGCCATCTAGCTGCCCCCTATGTTTAGGCTTTTTAAAAAAAAAAAATTGATGGTTTTCAGGGAGTCCAATTATTCTTAAATTATATCTCTTTGACACATTTTTTCAGGTGATTTGTTTTTGATATTAGTTTACATTTTCTTTTTTTACAATCTTTGATTTTTGACTGTGATTAGGTCAACTTATCCCTAAGACTTTTTCCTTTTATTCTGCTTCTTGATGTCTCTTGGAGTCATTCATTCTTTTTGGTTTATTCTAGTTTTTAGGGAGTTTGTTATTTGGGAAAGTGTCTTTGCCAAGAAAATCCCAAATGGGGTCACAAAAGAGTTGGACGTGATTGAAATGTCTGAACAACAAGAACATTAAATAATTTTCTGATGTGTGCATATCTCTATATATATTTCCTTAGATACACATACATACATTTTGCCTTGTGAATGAACCCTAGAAAATGTACTCTTGTGGTTTTGGAGTAAGTGACACTGAGCACAGGGCTGAGATAGGGAAAACCATGAATTGCTTTGAACTTTTTGAATTTAAGATTAAGTTTATGAGACATCTAGTTTGAAATGCCCAGTCAACAGTTAGTGATGGAAGATTGAAACTCAAGAGAGGGCAGCTAGGTGGCGCAGTGGATAAAGCACTGGCCTTGGATTCAGGAGTACCTGAGTTCAAATTTGGCCTCAGACACTTGATACTTACTAGCTGTGTGACCCTGGGCAAGTCACTTAACCCTCATTGCCCCACCAAAAAAAAGAAAGAAAGAAAGAAAGAAATTCAGGAGAAAGACCAGGGTTGTATTATATCCTGGGATTCATCTTCTTAAAAATTATAATAACCCCCTGGAAGTTGATGAAGTCATCAAATTATAAATTATAGGCCTTAGCATGGAGCTTCAGCCTATAGCCAACCTACTGAAGCTTCACATAAATATTACTTGAATGAAATAACTTTTTTCCTATCTAGTTGTATATGTTGTCAATTACCTGACCTGTCTAAGTATGTACAGTGAAGGACCCCTGGTATAAGTGATAATAGATTAAAAAGAGTGTCAGCCTGCCATAGTAGAAAGAGGAGTTAGGTACCTAGATTAAATTTTCTATGTAATCTTGGGCAAGTTGTTTATCCTCTGTCTCTCATTTGACTTGTTTTTTTTTTTTTTTTTAAAAAGATCCTGGACTCAGAGCCTTAGGTCTTAGATCTTGCTTAGGTCAGCTCCTCCCTAAGGCTTTCTTCTTTTAGTCTAACTTCTACATTTTCCAGCTCTCTAAATCCAAATTCTAGGCACCCAGTTTTCCTAATCTTGAAGGTCCTTATGATTTCTTGGTTTGGATTCAAAGATTCACTCCACCTAATCTCTTAATCGACTTTCTTCTGGGATTGCCACTTGAATTATATGCCTGGTTTTTTACATCTCAACCCTGTGGTAAGTGTCACATACTCCAGACCCACAGGAGTACATTTTCTAGGGTTTGTTCACAAGGCAAAAAGATTATAACTATCTCTAAGGAGATACAAATATGCACACATAAGAAATATTAGGACTCTTCATGCCCCCATTTTGGGTTTTCTTGGCAAGGATACTAGAGTGGTTTACCATTTCCTTCTTCAGCTCATTTTATAGATGAGGAAATCGAGGCAAATGGTGAAATGACTTGCCCAGTGTCACACAGCTAATGAGTATCTTGAGGTCACATTTGAACTCAGTAAGATGAGTCTTCCTGTCTCCAGGCCTGGTACCCTATCTACTGCGCCACCTAACTGCAGTTGATGGTACCTAATCTTTCCAACCTTAGCCCTTAAAGTTCTTCCTAGGTATACTTCAGTTTACTTGATTCCAACTTCTAGCCTTTTGGATTCATCTACCTGGGGACCCTGGATCAGGCCAATTACCTCTTCTACAATTCTCACTTTGACAGTGGGGCTTTCTGTTATCAATCATTTGGATTTCCACCCCACATTCCTATGTAATCATTGGCAAATGAAATATCTTCCTTCTCTCTACCCAAAGTAAGGAGGGAATTTTTTAAAATAAAAAGATCACTAAAAATTTTTCTGTGGCCTCAAAACCACAATTGAATACTATTTTAAAAGCATAGACAGGCCCTTCTGTCACATTCCTCATTTATACAATAAAAAGGCAGAACTAAAATATTTCTGATGTCCATGTGTGTATACTACCTATTCATAGATTTGTCACAGGGGAGTAATTTTATAAATTTTATGGTTATGTGTAATTATAAGGGTGACTTCATGAAATGCTTTTGAAAATGTGACAAGTTATTATTATTCCCTGTTGGAATAAAGGAGTAAAAATGTATTTTAATTTAAAATTTTAAAACAACTTGTTATCAATATGTTGTCAGGTACCATCTCCTTAGGAACTTTATATTAAAAATTACCCAGGCACTGAATGTTGCTTTGGTCCTTTAAATCCTAATTCTACTTTTGATCAAATTTATTTGTTTTGAATACTGGAGTTCAAATCCTGCCTTAGACACCAACTCTTTGGCCCCAGTCAAGTTACTTAACTTCTTTTGCATTCAGTCTCATCAAATGTAAAATGGGCGTCATACGAGTTCTTTTTTCACAGGGTTGTTAAAAGGATCAAATAAGATTATGTATGTGTCTGTGTATGTGTGTATAATGCTTTGTTAACTTTAAAACACTATATCAACAGTGACTATTATCTGTCACTTCTTTCTATTTAATGAATAAAGGGAGGCATACTTTTACACTTGCTAGTCTTGCTATTTTTTTAATATTGTCACTGATTTGTTATAGCTGTATTGCAAAAACAGGAATATTGGTTAATATTAATATTCTAAAGGGAGAAGGATGGGAATATCAAATTAGAATGAGATTACTTCAGAGCCTGTTTTATTTAGTGTGTGCTTCTCATATTGTCTCAATTACTGACTAACACAACCTTCTTGTTGGTGGCCACTGGTGTCCCTTTCCCATTTCTGCTCTCCAGTCTGCTCTACAAAGTACTGTTAAGAATATTTCTCTCAGAAACCATTTTCTTTTTTAAAAGGCTTTATTGATATCCTTTTTTTATATCAGTCATTTCCTTCCTCCCATGTTGAACTCTCCCTCTTGGAAAAGAAAAACAAGAGAATATCAGATTATATCGAACAATTTATATAATACTCTGGCCTTGTAGTCCCTAAAGAAGCAAGTATGGAAAACATTTTCTTTTTTTTTTTTTAATGTGGTTTTGGGAGCTTAAAATGCTTCTTGTTTTTTTATACCACAATTATTTCTTAATAGTAACCCATCGGGGCGGCTAGGTGGCTCAGTGGATAAAGCACCGGCCCTGGATTCAGGAGTACCTGAGTTCAAATCCAGCCTCAGACACTTAACACTTACTAGCTGTGTGACCCTGGGCAAGTCACTTAACCCCAATTGCCTCACTAAAAAAAAAATAGTAACCCATCCCCATAGAACCATCCCTCATTTAAAAAAAAAAAAGTATTATCAGACACCATGACATCTAACAACATATTTAACATTCTGTACTGGTATAATCACCTCTCTACCAAGGGGAGGAAAGTGTCAGAATCCATATTCCATAAGGTCTTTTTTCTGCTTAATATTTTCTATAGGGTCTACTTGTCTTTTATTAGATCAAATTCAAACGTTTTATCTATTGTTTAAGGTGCTTTGTGCCTATTATTCTGTAGTCCCCTGTCAAGTTATTCCTTACTCTTACAGGTTCCCATCTAATCTGGGTCTTTATCCTTATCGGTATCCATTGTTGTTGTTCAGTAATTTTCACTAGTGTCTGAATCTTCGTGACCCTATTTGGGGTTTTATTGGCAAAGGTACTAGAGAGGTTTGCCATTTCCTTCTCTAGCTCATCTCATAAATGAGTAAACTGAGGCAAACAGGATTAAGTGACTTGCCCAGAGTCACATAGCAAATAAGTATCTGAGGCTATATTTGAACTCTGTGCTTCCTGATTTCAGGACCAGGATCCTATTTACTGTGTCACCTAGCTGCTTATCCATACTCGTCACTTCTTTTCAAACTCACTTCAAGATTTTTCTTCTCTAAGAGAGATTACCCACTTTAACTTCTCTCTGCAATGATCACTTATTTCCTTAATTTATTTTCCTTGACATTGCTATCTGACATTTGCTTCTGTTTTCAGATTCCTTGTTTATATAATAGTTGGCTAGACAAGATCATTTCCTTGAGTAAGGATTATATTTTTTAATTCTTTTATATCTTTCAAAATGCTTAGTGCTGTGACTATAACGTGATCAGTGAATGCTTGAATGGAGAGATTGCATTATTCTCATTTTTTTGCTTGATTAGTCTCTTCCAAGACAATGACAGCTCTTAAAGTTCACTTTTGTCAAAATGTAATAGATAATTTCGGGGCAGCTAGGTGGCACAGTGGATAGAGCACCGGCCCTGGAGTCAGGAGTACCTGAGTTCAAATCTGGCCTCAGACACTTAACACTTACTAGCTGTGTGACCTTGGGCAAGTCACTTAACCCCAATTGCCTCACTTTAAAAAAAAAGGTAATATATAATTTCTACTTCAGATTAGAAACTAAAGGCGTTAAGTCCAATTCTTCCTATTCCTTACTTCTTCCCTAGATTTGCTCTCATATTCTCTGTTATTGTTATCTCCTAACTTTCCCCCCTTATTTATTCCATCCAAAACTATCTGGGGTTGATATTATACATTGATATTGTATCCAGCCTTTTGCCCTCGTTGCTGTCAGTCAGTGAAGGAGTGATATATTTATATAAGTAGTTCCCTCTCTTCTCTGAATATGTATAGAAAAATAGGTCTTCTGGTTTACTTGAGTTGTATTAGGGAAAGACTCATCAGTGCTTTTATTCTTTCTTTGGATTGTATAATGTTCTGTGTTCATTAGTAATTATAGTCAAAATCTCTATTAACAAAGCCTACCATAGATGCTTAACTAGGAGTCAGTCATTTCATTCATCTAAAATAATGCATGAATAGCTACAGAAAATCAAAATTACTTTTTCAGGCTCTTAGTAGTGGTTAGTAACTATAGTGTTCCTGAAAGACTTATTGTGTCTAATCTCTTAAACAGTATTGAGACTGGTACCATTCCAGTAAATGGAAGGTCAAGGAATGTGCATAAGGAATTCTGAAACTGTAAATTCATGTTGTTTTCCTGTTAGCACAGTATATACATTAGGAGAGCAGTTTGGCCCATTGGCTTTAGCAGAAACTTAACTCCAGAATTCATTGTTAATCCTTGTTCTGTTATTGACCAGGATCGTGTATAAATTATTAATTTTTTTAAATTGTCATAATTGTCATCCCTACCTTTAATTTCTCTCTGCTTCCTCATCTCCTTCTATCTCCTTCTTCCTGTCCCTTTCTCTCTCCTTTTTCCTTTCCTTCTCCCTTTCCCTTCTTTTTCTCCCCCTCTCACAGTCACTCAGAGGCCTAGTCCCATAGCTGTAGGTAGGTTACATTTTGACTTACTTTTTCTTTGACCTACAGTTTCTGACCTGGACTAGTTGGATCCTCCTTAATCCCCTGGTGGACCTCCCCTCCCAGTGGCGCATCCTTTGTTCCAACCTCGTCATATTTGTTACAGATACCCACCAGCCTCAGCCTTCCTAATCCTTAGCTGGGATTATAAGCATGCTCCACCACACCTGGCCAAAGTCATCAGAGGTTATTTATATCTTGTGCCCAACTAATAAAGAAACTTTGGGATAGACTCCTAAGTCTTTATGGAACAAGAGTCCTTTTAGTGTTTGCCTAATTTCAGCATTTCCGTGGTGATGCACGAAAATAAGTGCTTTCTGTGGTGGAAGGATTCCCCAGCGGTTCATTCTTATTTGTGTTGTTTTTTTTTTTAATTGGGAGTATTGTTTTTGTCAGCTCCTACATCAGTAACTTATCCATATAATGAATACTAAATATCACTGAGTATTGTGTAGGAGAAAAATGAGAAATCCTATAAATATAATAACTTCAATTTATATAGAGTTTTAAGGTTTTCAAAGCACCCCTTTAAGTTATATAAGATAGTCCCATTAGAAAAATCTCCATTTTACAGGTGAGGAATTTAAGTCTCAGAAAGATTATGGAACTTGGATACATCTGATCACATGTCTAGCAAATGATAGAACTGGGATGGGAATCCAGGACTATTGAATCCAAAATCCAATGTTGTGTTTTGTTTTGTTTTATTCTGTTTTGTTTTGTTTTGGATCTGTGACCACATTGATGGTGAAAAATATTCTATAACAGTACAGGTGGCCATTGAGCTGGGGGCCTTCTTTGCATTTTCTTCATCTGATGTGAATACTTAATGAAGGATGAAGACCATTCATTGATTGTCTTTTTCTCCGGCTACATAACCAACTCTTTTTTTCTAGCCATCTACTTCTCTAATGACGTCATTTATACTACCTTTCTTGCAGGTTTCCTGGTTTGTAATATTTTGCATCCTGCTCATAACTATTAGCATTTCTCTATTACCATTTTGGTTGTGCCTCAACTTTCAGTTCTTAGAAGATTATGGTATTTTTTGTTTTGGTTTTTTGTGGGGCAACAGGGGGTTAAGTGACTTGCCCAGGGTCACACAGCTAGTAAGTGTCAAGTGTCTGAGGCTGGATTTGAACTCAGGTCCTCCTGAATATAGGGCCGGTGCTTTATCCACTGCGCCACCTAGCTGCCCCTATATTTTTTTACTTATATTCCTTGGTTACATGGAACATCACTAGAAGAATATTGGTGTTAAAAAAAAATGAAGCTTTGTTTCAGAAAGACCTTTGAGGTAATTAGAAGAATTATGCAATTTCCCAAAGGCAATTTCACACACTAGCCTTTTCCTGTTCGGTTCTGGGCTTAGCTTATTACCCATTTTCAGTGGCTGTCCTAGATTTATTTACTGATAGACTGCACACAATAAGCTGGCATTGGTGGAGTGCATGGAGAACAGTCTCTGCAAAGGCAGAGTGGAGGAGGAACCTAGGGGTTACCTAGACAGTAAAAAGGACAGTTTGGCTTTACTGGAAAGGTAGATTAGAACTAACTTGTGAAGAACTTTAAATGCCAAACAAAAGAGTTTATATTGCCTTTTGAAGTAATGGGTAGCCACTGGAAATTATTGAATAGGAGAGTGACATGAAATTAATTTCCAAATCAAATGGCCTTTTTTTTGGTTTTCATCTTTCTTGACCTCTGCTGTATCCTTTGATATTTTCAGTTTCCTCTTCTTGAAACTCTCTTCTCTAAGTTTATCTGGCAGTGTTCTAACCTGGTTTTCTACCTACTTGATTGACTGCTCCTTTTCTAGATCTTCATCCCGGTCAATCCCACTAAAGGTGGGTGTCCCCCAGGGCCCAGTCCCAGTATCTTCTTCTTCTATAGTACTTCACTTGGTGATCTTACCAGCTCTCATGGATTCAATTACCTTATCTGTGCTGATGATTCTATTCTCCTTGTCCAGATCTAACCTCCCTCCTAACCTGCTTATTAAGCACCTCAAACTGGCTGTTCCATAAACATTTTAAATTCAATGTGTCTAAAACTGAACTCATTATCTTTCCCCCCATATCCTCTTCCTTACTCCCCTATTAGTATCAAGGGTACCACTATCCTCCCAGTCATCAGGCTCTCAGCCTAGGTGTCACCTTCAAATCCTTACTCTCATTCCTCCCCACATAAAATCTATTGCCAAGTCCTCTCAATTTTACCTTTGCAACATTTCTTGAATACCCTTCCTTCTCTCCTCTGAAACTGCCACAGATTTCATTCAGGGCCTTATTATCTCATTCCAGGACTATTGCCATAGCCTCCTGGTTGGCCTACCTGCCACAAGTCTCTCCCCACTCCAGGTGATCCTCCACTTAGCTGTGAAAGTGATCTAAAAAGTCTTAACCATGTCACACCTTCTTATTCAATCAAATCCATTGACTCCCTATTTACTCTAGTATCAAATATAAAATCCTCTGTTTAGCATTCAAACCCTTCACAACTTTTCCCCTTCCTAATTTTTCAGGCTTCTTTCACCATATCCTCTCCCCACCCAGGACCTCATCCCCACATAACCTCATACTCTGCAATCCAGTGACACTAACCTCCTTGCTATTCCTTGCACAAAACACTTCATGTCCAGACTGTAGACATTTTAACTGGCTGTCTTCCATGCCTAGAATACTCTTCCTCCTCATCTCTGTCTCCTGGTTTCCCTGGCTTCCTTCTCAGCCACAAATTTGCACTTAGAGGGAGTATCAATGAGTCAACAAGCATTTATTAGGCACCTACCTTGTGCCAGGTACTGGGAGTAAAAATAGAAAAAGTTAAACAATCCCTATTTGCAAAATATTTATATTCTTAGGGAGGATACAACAGGACCATATACAAGTATATACAGGAGAATATAAGGAGAATGAATCCAAACTAGTTAGGTACTTTGGAGGGAAGGCACTAGCAGCTGCCTCATTTGAAATGTGGTCCTTGAATTGAGTCCTCAAGAAAGAGGCAGAGGTGAGGAGACGCAGGGTATTTCAGGCCTGGGGCAGCCAGTGTAAAGACATTCAATGTACTCTTCCTTATTAGTTCAGCAAATCTTGGCTTGCTCAGCCAGCCTTCATATTTGACCACAGTCTTGAGCCTTAGGAGAGGTCTCACCAACAAGGCATAGTAATAGCAATACACGGCCTATGTCAGAAAAGTTGGGCTCAAAAATGGGCTCTTATTACTTCTCTGACCCTGAGAGAATCACAACCGCTCTTGGCCTCAGTTTCCTCATCTGAAAAATGAAATAGGTAAGCCTAGAAAGCTCTCCTAGCTTAATGATGGGATCTTAGCTATAGAGCCAGAAGGGGACTTAGTGGTTATCTACTCAAGCCATTTTATTTTATTTTATTTATTTTTTTTTTTTGCGGGGCAATGGGGGTTAAGTGACTTGGCCAGGGTCACACAGCTAGTAAGTGTCAAGTGTCTGAGGCCGGCTTTGAACTCAGGTACTCCTGAATCCAGGGCCAGTGCCTTAACCACTGCGCCATCTAGCTGCCCCCAAGTCATTTTATTTTACAGATGAGGAAACTGAGGCCCAGAAAGAGGAAGTAACTTGTCAAAAGTCACACAAGTAAGTAGTAAATAGCAGAACTGGGATTCAAATCCAGGTCCTTTGGTTGCAGATACGTGCTTATTCCATTACACTGTGCTTTCTGTCTACCAGCTAATGAACACACATGTTCATTATGTTTGCTTAAAGAAGTACTACAGGGGCAGCTAGATGGCGCAGTGGTAAAGCACTGGCCCTGGATTCAGGAGTACCTGAGTTCAAATCCGGTCTCAGACACTTGACACTTACTAGCTGTGTGACCCTGGGCAAGTCACTTAACCCCCATTGCCTCACCAAAAAAAAAAAAAAAAAAAAAGAAGTACTACAGAGAAGATCAGGGTGTGGCCAGAGGTTCCACAAATGTTTTCTCTTGAGACTTGTATTTCATTACTTCTGTGGCAGGATGTAGGAGTAATATATTCTTCAGTGTCATACTATTCTCTTCTTGCTTAAACTCCAAACTGACTGTCCTAAAGTGACTGATCAAAGTAGCCTTGGAATCTTCCCAGTGGTCTTCTTACCTCCTCAAGGAGAAAAAGAGATGCAGGAACTACTGTGGAAGTCACTTAATTTTGTGGCAGAGTAAGATTTTTCCCATTAGAAACCTGAGATGAAGTTATTTGTAAAATTTTTTTGCTCTTCCCCTCAACTGTAGTTTTATAGTTGAAGAAAATGGCATTATTTAAATGACAACTTTACAATGTCTTCTTCTGGTTTGGAGAATTATTTATTATTATCAGCTAGAAAGGGGAGTTTGGGAAAGTTAGTGAAGTAGAAGTGTTAATTAGAATCAAGAGAAGAGGATAGATGAGTGAATCCATGTTTTTAAAGTAGAACCTTAAAGCAACTTTAGTGAAAAATAACTTAATAATCATTAAGTTCTAAATTATTTATATCACTTAAAATTCCTTTCTAGTCTTTGTTTACAGATACATTTTTATGTACTTGTAAGCAGGAATATTTAAACTTTGAAAAATAACAATTAAAGACTTAGGTCTTACTCAAGAAGCATATAAGTATTTTCCTTCTTATGTTCTATCAGTAATATTTTTCTTTAGCATTTAAGAAGTCTGGAAATCAAACGAATTCAGAGTATTATGAATCCTACTAACACCTATTTGAATTTCATTAATATATTTTGCTTATCTAGACTGAGTGAGAGATATGTTGTACTTTTATTTTTTCCAGTGGTCAATACTAAAAATAATTATAATAGCATTTATATAGTACTTTAAGGTCTGCAAAGTTGTTTTTTTTTTCAAGTGAGGCAATTGGGGTTAAATGACTTGCTCAGGGTCACACAGCTAGTAACCAACCCTAGTTTAGGACTACATTCATTATCTCTTCTTCTTTTTTTTTTTCTTTTCTTTTCTTTCTTTCTTTTTTTTTTTTTTTTTGGCGAGGCAATTGGGGTTAAGTGACTTGCCCAGGGTCACACAGCTAGTAAGTGTCAAGAGTCTGAGGCCGGATTTGAACTCAGGTACTCCTGACTCCAGGGCCAGTGCTCTATCCACTGCGCCACCTAGCTGCCCCTGCAAAGTATTTTTAAAATATATTTTTTTTAATTCTCATAGCAACTCTGGGAGGTAGCTGCTCTTATTCACTTTATTTACAGATGAGGAAGCTAAGGTAGACAGATTAAGGGACTTGCCCAGAGTCATACAATTAGTAAGGTGTCCAAGGCTGGATTTAAACTTAGGTCTTCCTTACCCTCAGTCCAGCTAATCAAATAACATTCAGTATGTTTGCTTGAAGAATAACGGTTCTGACACATCGTTAGACCCATTTCCTTTTTTCTTTTTCCTCACCCATTTGTGAGAGATAATAAGGTCCTGAATTTGTGTAGTGGCTTTGGGATTAGAGAGAACAGTATGGATAAGGGGAGAGACTGTAGAGGTAGAATTGCAAATATTTGCGATTCATTGGTTATAGGGGATGAGAGAGAGAAGGAAGAGTCAAGGATAACTCCAGGGTTGCAAATCTATTTTATGAAGGATAGTGGTACCCTTGATAGAAATTGGGGAGTTCATGTTGCTTAAATGTTTACATTTATTAAATTGTGGTTACAATTTTATCTTATATCTGTTAGAGAAAAAATAGATTACATTGATGGAGGCCAAGTGGTCACAGTTGGATTGTAAGAGTAGGCTGTGGAAAACAGACAACTAATCTAATCTAGCAAACATTTATTAGATTAAAAAAAAAATTCTGGAGCATTATGCTGTATCCTGGGGATGTACCAACAAAACAAAACAAAATGATCCTGGCCTTGAGGAGCTTACATTCTTCTGAGGACAAAAGTAACATTCAAATAGTTTTTGTGTGCACCCTTACACACCAAGCTAAGGAATTTATGCTTTATTAAGTAAGGTGAACCTGAATGTGTTGGAGCAGAAGAGCCAAGTGATTAGGCCTGCACCTAAGGAAGATTGATTTGGCAATGATAAAATTTAAATTGAAGAAGGAAAGAGACTAGAAATAAGGGAGACCATTTGGAAGACTTTTATAATATAGTCAGGAGATAATGTAGGGGCAGCTAGGTGGCACAGTGGATAGAGCACTGGCCCTTGGAGTCAGGAGGACCTGAGTTCAAATCCAGCCTCAGACTCTTGACACTTACTAGCTGTGTGACCCTGGACAAGTCACTTAACCCCAATTGCCTCGCCAAAAAAAAAAAAAGAAAGAAAGAAAAGAAAAAGAAGAGATAATGAATGTAGTCCTAAACTAGGGTTGGTGGCTATAGTTGTATCAATATGGGAGCAAAGAAAAGTGATACGATAGAGGTAAAAATTACAGGACTTGGCAGTTTATTGGATAGCTAATGAAAGCCAGTAATATTTTCCTGGAGACTTAAAAGTCAAAAGGGCTTTAAACTGAAAATATAGAAGTTGAAGAGGAAAAAAAAACCTATATTCATCCCCTAGGAGATAAACCACAAAGAGTAGCTGCTACAACATTGGGAGAAGGTTATCAATGGAGAATATCAGTTACTATCACTTAGGCTCAAATCTCATCTCCTTGGCTTGGTTCCTGTGTGTTTTGTGTCCTGTTCTTTTGTAGTTTCTTTGGGGACTTTAAGGTTTTCACAGAAGAGACGGACTGACCAGTGATGCTAAAAGCATGAGGTTTTTATGAATTGGGAGCATTTTAACTCACATAAAGGAATGCTTAAAGCTTAATTTGAGATACCCAGGGATACGGAGTGGGGAAGAGGGAACAATGAAAAAGTGAGTCAAGGCAAAGGGATGCTTAGGCCTGAAAAAGACTAATAGAACTGGGTCATAGTGGCCAGATGAGACGAGCATCCCAATTGAAGTCACCAGAGAAATAAGGGTCCAGCCGCATCTTAGGCATTAATCAGCAGGGAACTCTTGTCTTTCCTCTATTGTGATAATTTTAAGGCTGTAGCAGAAGGAAGGGGCTGGGGCTGGGGGTCTTTTGCGAGACTTTTTTGAGAGCTCCTTTTGACCTGACATCTAGTTTATATTGGGGAAGCTCTTTTCACTCCTGATTTAATATGGAGTTGCCTAGATCCTTTGTACTGCGAGAGCTTTGTAGAGCCTTGTTCAGACACATTTGATTGTTTTCTGGTCTTTGATGTCACAGACAAAGAGATATGAGGGATTGGTGGGATCAGCTGAGAAGCCCTGTTGAACACCATGAGGACAGGATCTTCTATGCCAGAGCATAAAAAGAATATAGTATGCAGATACTCCTTTTATGGTGGGTTCTGGAAAAGAGATGAGAGTGGTGGTGCCAGAAAGGAAGAAGGGGTGTATCTAAAGCAGGGTCCGTGCACTGCAGAAAGACTAGACAAGAACCAACCGAAGAAACAAAGGGGTTCTTTTTTTAATACTGCCTCATCTTGGGGAAGCCATTTCACCCTTTCTGAGCCTTGGGTTCCTCTTCTGTAGGGTGAGGACTAGATCATCTCTAAGGATTTATACAGTTCTAAATCACGTGAACACAAATACAGAGAGTATGGGTAAATAAAAAAGAGGCTCCAAACCTCTTAATTCAAGAACAGTTTGAATTCCTAGATTTGGTGAAAACGTGACAGGGTTCTTTGATATGAATGTACTTTATTTGACCACACAGCTTGGATTAGAGCAAAGACCCGAATTCAAGGATTTATAAGAAATTGGTACTCAGGATGTTAGGCCAGAAGTCATGAAGGGGTCTGATGTTTTAATAACTTTTTGAAAATTATTTTTCCTTATTTTTTCACCATTTATGAGATTTGATTTTCCACATGTAAGGTAAATTTGTCTCCTACATATGCTGTATATGATGCTATGGTATTGTAAATTAAAAACAAAAAAATAAAGGAATTATTAAATATCAGTGACTTTTGGCCCACCCTGTACAAGCATGAATTTTATTCCTGTAGAGAACAATAAGCAAGCAAAACCAAAAACATACACACACACACACACACACACACACACACATACACACAAACACACACATGCATGTGCTATATGGCAGCGGTTTGACCACACACAGGGCTAGGGTCACCAACATAAGTGAGATGTGTATACCCTGACAAAAATCTTGATGGGGGTACATGCTAGAGTGGGGTCTGAGCAGAACAGTTTTATGCCCTGTAGCTGAGCTTGGTTGAGAACA
Organism: Dromiciops gliroides; assembly: GCF_019393635.1. Classification (NCBI taxonomy): domain Eukaryota; kingdom Metazoa; phylum Chordata; class Mammalia; order Microbiotheria; family Microbiotheriidae; genus Dromiciops; species Dromiciops gliroides. Next base: position 532,182,936 of record NC_057861.1, read on the forward strand.
GGTAATCAATGCCATATATGGGAGGGGACATTGCTAATCAGACTCATGTGTGGAAGGGAATTTTTCCAGGTCACTTATCGATACCAGACTTGGGGTGGGGGAGTTTCCTAATCAGGACCAGAAATTGGTCAAGGGTTTGAGTTGGTAATTGGGGCCCCTGGAAATGGGTGTTGGCACAAAGCTGCTACACACAGCTGGGAGCATTGTCCAATCAGGAGTCATCATCATTTACATGTTTGAGACAGGGTCAGAATAAGGCAGGACAATAGAAAAGCACAGGGTATAGGACATTGCTTATATGTTTATGTTCATTAGGAAACAGCTTAAGTGACTGTATTGGAGTTCTGTCACTTATAATTTCTTTCTTTTTTTTTAATTAATAAAGTATTTTGGTTTTTTTCCGTTACATGTAAAGATAGTTCTCAACTTTTGTTTATACAAGCTTTCCAATTTCAGATTTTTCTCCCCCCCTCCCCTCCCTCCCCCCCCCCCCCTAGACAGCAGGTAATCTGATATAGGTGTTTTTATATATATATATATATATATATATATATATATATATATATATATATACACATAATAACATTAAACATATTTCTGCATTAGTCATGTTATAAGAGAAAAAATCAGAGCAATGATGAAAAACCTCAAAATAGAAAAAAACAACAGCATCAAAAACAAAAGAAATAGTATGATTCATTCAGCATCTATACTCCGCAGTTTTTTTTTCTTGGATTTGGAGATCCTCTTCCATCACAAGTTCCCTGAACTCTTTTGTGCCATTGCATTGGTGAGAAGAATATAGTCCATCACAGTAGATCAACACTCAATGTTCATGATACTGTGTACAATATTCTTCTGGTTCTGCTCATCTCACTCATCATCAGCCCACACAAGACCCTCCAGGTTTCTCTGAACTCCTCCTGCTCATCATTTCTTACAGCACAATAGTATTCCATTGTATTCATATACCACAACTTGTCTAGCCATTCCCCAATTGATGGGCACCCCCTCAACTTCCAATTCCTTGCCACCACATAAAGAGCAGCTATAAATATTTTTGTACGTGTGGGTCCCTTTCCCCTTTCCATGATTTCTTTGGGAAAAAGACCCAAAAGTGTCACTTATAATTTCAACATCAAACAATATGTTTTTAAAATCAATTATCACAGACTGAAATTTTGTTATGGAAAGGTATGCATTATTCAAAAGAAAAAGATTTAAAGAGCAGTAGAGTTGTACATTATACATTAAGAACACATATTTATAAGGAAATCCACAAAAGGGGGGGCAGTGGGAGGGAAAACTTAATAGAAAACGTGAATTCCCTTAATTCAAGTGCCTTCCCTCTGCTGATTATTTTCATTTATCTTGCATTATAGCTTATGTGTACATTATTGTTTGCTTGCCATCTCCTCCTGTTAAACTGTAAACTTCATTAGAGCAGTATCTTGCCTTTGCATTGCCAGTACTCGCTTGGTACAGTGCCTGGTGCACAGTAGGTGCTTAATAGATGTTTATTGATTGACTGCCTAATTTAGACATGCTCTGGAGTTCTCTACTAATAGCAGAATAGCTGATGAATTCTTGTCTTTCCTTAATGCTGGTTTCATTATTCAAAAAGTGGTGGAAGCTTAGAGGGGAACTGGACCTGATTCTGACCCATAAGTAGATAAGTAGGCAATGGTTGCCAAAGTAAAAGTGATTGGAACCTTGGGAGGAAGTAACCACTCCATTTTGAATTTGTGATAAAGAAGAAATTAAGAAAGATCACCAGAGGGGCAGCTAGATGGTGCAGTGGTTAAAGCGCTGGCCCTGGCTTCAGGAGGACCTGAGTTCAAATCCAGCCTCAGACACTTGATACTTACTAGCTGTGTGACCCTGGGCAAGTCATTTAACCCCTATTGCCCCGTGCAAAAAAAAAACATCAGCAGAACCTTCCTGTAAAAGATGGGATTTTAGCTGGGACTTGTAGGGAGTCAAGGAAGCCAGTGAAACCAGTAGGCCAAGATAATCCAACTTCTTCTGCCTCCAAACTAGGTTTTTAGTTTGTAAGTTTATAGGTTTGTAGTCAGACTCATAGTGTGGCTTACGCCCAGTTACTGAGAGAGCAGATTTCAGAGATTGCGACGAGTAGGTGCTTTTGACTTAAAATTTTAGAAAGGAAGTAGTCCTAAGAGGTCTGAAGTGCTTTTAAGAATGAAATTATGATAACAAAAAACCCTATTCTGACAAAAGAGAAAACAGTACAAACCACAGGGGTTCTTAACCTTTTTGTGTCCTAGACCTCTTTGGCAGTCTGGTGAAGCCTGTTAACCCCATCTGAGAATATTACTTTTAAATCTATAAAATAAAATACATAGGATGACAAAGGATTAAATTTTTTTTTAAGTTCACACGTCCCAGGTTAAGAAACCCTAGTTGTAGTTGTATTGGTGTCCTAGTGCCTCAGTTTTCTCATTGTAAAAAATGTGGGGGTTGGGGCAGCTAGGTGGCACAGTGGATAGAGCACTGGCCCTGGATTCAGGAGGACCTGAGTTCAAATCTGGCATCAGACTCTTACCACTTACTAGCTGTGTGACTCTGGGCAAGTCACTTAACCCCAACTGCCTCACCAAAAAAAAAAAAAAAGTGGGGGTTAAGTTAGGTAACACAGAAGCACATAGCAGAAGTGAAATTTGAACCTTTGCCCTCTGACTCTTAATCCATTGGTTTTTCTATTTATTTCCTTCCCATCTTCCCCCAAACATTGCACCTCCTCCCTTCTCTTCAAAACACACACACACACACACACAATCTCAAAAAAAGGCTAGACAAAAATAGCCACATCTGATAGTGTTTGATATAGTCTATACCTGTAGTTCCCCAACACTGTACAAAGAGGAAGTGAACTTCACCATCTGTTTTCCAGGATCAGGTTGTTATCACAATGAACTTGATTCAGCTGCCTTTTAGTGTTGTTTTAATTTACATTATGGTAGTTATTGTATAGCTTGTTCTTTTGTTTACTTAATTCTGCATCAGCTTATAAAAGTTTTCCCACGTCCTTCTGGATTCCTCATATTTGTCACTCTTTATATAGTACAATGACATTCTGTTACATCCTTATTATCAAGTAATCATTGCTCATGCAAGGCAAAAACAGCAGGCTATAAATTCAACAAAATTATCATGGTCACGGGGGAGATCTAGCATAAAGTCAAAGTCAGAAAGTAACTTTCTATAGATTGTGAGAACTTCTAGATGCTTCTGTTTGGGGGGGATGACATTGTGTCTATTGTATAAAGTCCCTGAATGTTTCAGATCCTCTAAAATGAGATTCATAATCACTTTAAAGAATTAAGCTTACTCACTCAGGAGAAATTAACTGGATGAAAAATGCCCAATAACCAACTATAATAAGTTATCAAATAAATATCCTATAAGGTTTGTCCATCAGAACCATATACCTGGGATGGACAATGCAAGTGTTATTTAACCAAGAGTGGAAAAGTGTCTGGATCACCTTTGGGAAATTATGAAGTTCTTTTAACCTCACCCTCCTATTTTTAATAGAAATCTCCTTCTGGTGGTGCTGTATGACTGTGATTCTTGAAACTATAATATTATAGTCTCCAAAGAATTTAAAATGAGAGTCAGCCAAAGGACAGTGGAGAGGTTCATGGTAGGCACGAGCAGGTTATAACATGTTAACAAACAAGGAGTTGCAAAGGAAAAGTGTTATAAAGTATATCATCAAATAAATACATGATCATAAAAGAAGATGGGTTTTGGAAACATGGGGAAGAGTGAGGAATAACCCCTTATATACTCATAATGTCAAGGGAAAGCAAGAAAGTGTATTTCCTTAAGCAAATTTATGGAAGGGTACACACAGGTAGACATGATTGTCTTGTGATTCACATTATTGTAGGGCATACTTACCTTAGTGAGATCATACATTTGAGTACAGTGCATTCATATGTCACAATTTGTTTAGCCATGGCACTCTGTGTTATCATTTTTTTCCTCCCACAAAAAGTGCTGCTATTAGTGTAGGGCCTTCTCTCTCCCTAGTCTAGTCTATCTTCCACTCAGGTGCCAAAGTAAGCACCTCTCTGACCATGTCAACAGGGAGTGTCAGTGGCTCCCTGTTATCTCCATGATCAAAAGCCTTTCCTTATCTAGCCTCTCCCTAACTTTTCAGTCTTCTTATGTTTTACTCAAATAAGACACTTCATCTACTGACTTTATGCCTTTTCAATGTCTGTTCACTATGTCATAAATGCTCTCCCTTCAGATCTCTACCTTCTCTATTCCTGGGTCCCCTTTAAGTCTCACTTTAAATCCTACTTTCTGCAAAAGGCTTTCAACCCTGTCCCCCTCAGGACTAGTGCCTTCCCTCCAAGATGACCTTCCATTTATATTGTATATATCTTGTATGTACAGAGTTGTTTACTTGTTGCCCCCATTAGAATGGGAGCTCCTTGAGGGCAGGGACTGTTTTTTCCCCCTTTTCTTTGTATCTTTAGTGCCTAGCACAGTGCCTGCCACCCAGTAAACATATAATAAATGCTTGCTGACTTAAAGAGGATCTTTTTAAAAGATATGTTAGAGGTAAGAGGAAGATGAAAGAAGCTGTAGTAGCATTGCTGCTTGAGGGAGGTGGGACCATGATTATGTACAGCCTAAGGCAGAATTACTCAATTCTTATTTTTCTTTTGTTCTCCTTACAAAAGAGAATGATGTTTGACCTGTAAATTAGGCTGTAAACAAGACATGAAACCCAAGCTAAGTGAGGAGGTGGTAAGAAAGACCTCTGAATTAAAGTCACCTCAAGTCCAGATAAACTATGTCCTAAGATAGTGAAAGAATAGGTGGATATGATTGTAAAACTGCTGACAGTGATCATTAACAATATACTACGGAACTGGTGATGTCCCAGCTTTCTAAAAAAGGGGAATAAGATTATTCAAAGTACAGGTTGGCAAGTTCAGCTTTGATTCTTGGAAAATTGGTAGAATTATTAGAGAGATTTAAAAAAATTAGTAATGGAAACTGTAAACCCTGGAGCTAGAGTGAGTTAATCAAGAACAGGACATAGAAGACTAAACTTGTTTTCTTTTTTGCCAGAGTTATTAGATTAGTAGATCGGTAGAATATATTCTACCTGGATTTTAATATTTCAGCATTTAACAAGTCTTCTGTGATATCTTTGTGGACAAGTAGGGTGATGGGGACAAGATGAATTAGCTGAATTCAGAACTGGGTGATAGCAACATGGTCTAGTGAAAAGAACATTGAATTTAGTAAGAAAATTCCAGTTTGAATTTGAGATTAGCAATTTACTACCATATATCAGAAGGTCCTTGAAGGTAGAGACTGTTTCATTTTTGTTGTTTCTCCAGCATCTATCTCAATGCCTGGCAAATAGAAGACAATAAATTCTTGTTGACAAATTGATATCGTTGAAACCCTTAGGAGAATCGTTTAGCTTCTTATGTGTAATTTTTTAAAACTCTAAAATGAAGGAACTAGACTAAATCTTAAAGGTATTTTCCATGTAGAAAGTGAGTGTTACAAGGTTCCAGTTCCAACATTTTTATTAATGATTTGGATAGGGATATAAATGAATATTTATTGAACTTGCAAATGACACAGAACTGGACAGGATAGCAAATGTATTAAACAACACATTCAGGCTCCAGGAAAAAAAATGAACAGGCCTGCATGTTAAGCCAATTCGAATGGGATGAAATTTAATTGGGATAAATGTAAATTGCTATATGTTGATTTTTTTTTAATTAATAAAGTATTTTTTCCCGTTACATGTAAAGATAGTTCTCAACTTTTGTTTATACAAGCTTTCCAATTTCAGATTTTTCTCCCTCCCTCCCCTCCCTCCCCCCCTCCCCCCTCCCCTAGACAGCAGGTAATCTGATATAGGTTATATATATATATTTATACACACACACACACACACACACACACACACACACACACACACACATATATATATGTTGATTTAAAAAATCAACTTTGCAAGTACAAAATGAGATATGTGGGATTAAACAGCAAGTTGTATGGGAAAAAAAAAAAAGGGAGGTTTTACTTGCTCCCAGCTCAGTATGTGTCAATAGTGTGGCATGTACAGAACAATTAACTTCATCTAAGGTTGCATTTATTAAGGCATAGTATCCTGAAAAAAAAATTCTGATCCTTCTATAATCTGCCCTTGTTATAGCATACCTGGAATATGGTGTTCAATTTTTGACACCACATTTTAGGAATCACAGAATCACACAGAGTTAGAAGGGATCTAGTGACGCTCTACTGCAACCTATACTCAAAACCAAATTCCCACTATGATTTACAAGGTAAGTTGTCAAATGGTCACTACTTGAAGACTTATCATGAGGGGGACCTCCCACATCCTGAGACATCCCACCATCCACCTTGTATATACTAGAACATAATATGACATATACACACTTCTTGCTTTGGGAACAATAATAAAATCAGTATTATCGTGACAGTGAGCATTCCTGTAACTCCTCAGACAAAAATTCCCTTCCCTCTACAACATTCTGATATATGTTTTGGTTTCCCCTATCAGAATGTAAGCTCCTTGAGTACAAGTACTAGAATCTTACTTTTGTATTTGTATCACAGTACCTGGCATATAGTAGACACTTAATAAATGCTTTCCTTTTTTGATAAACACATTTTATTGTCATCTTTCATTTTCAGATTACATACAGTTATTTCCCAATTCATCTCTCTTCCCACCCCCTCCCAAAGAGCCAACTGTTATAAAAAGAATAAAAAAGGAAAAAAAATTCTCTCTTCAGCAAAAATAACTGGGGAGTGTTCCATGCCCATAGTTCCTCACCTCTGCAAAAAATGGGGGATGATTTACTTTCTCATATCTTCTTTGGGACCAAGATTGGTCAGTATAATTTTGGTGTGTTCCTTTCGTTTACATTGTTGTATCATTCAACTACCATTAATTAAGCACCTAAGTGCCAGACACTGTGCTGTTTTGTAATCATTGGGTATGTTCTTTTCCTACTTTTGTTTATTCGACGTTATATCAGTTTATGTAAGTCTTCCCTTGCTTCCCTTCATTGTTTCTTACAGGGCAATAATAGTCCATTACATTTGTCTATCACAGCTTGTTTGGTATCTGCCTTGTCTCCAGTTCCTGCCTACTCTGAAAAGTGCTACTATAAAGATAGTGGTGCTTTGAGGCCTTTCTTTTTGTTGTTGGCTTCCTTGGGGTATATGACAATAGTGTATTATCTGAGTATGAACATTTTAGTCACTTTCTTAGCACAAATCAAAATTGCTTTATAGACTGGACCAATTCACAGCTTCACCAACAGTGCCCATCTTTCCACAATCCAAAACCTGTCCAAAAAAACCCCCTCCAACATTCTCTCTTCTTTCTTTTGCCATCTTTGTCAGTCTGCTGAATGTTCTGAGGTTAAACCTCAGAGTGGTTTTGATTTGCATATCTCTTATTAGTGATTTGGAGCATTTTTATAAGGTTGTTAATAATTTCTGATTCTTCTTTGGATAATAACTATTCCTATCCTTTGACCACTTATCTTTTAGGGGAGGGTTGGGTTTTGGTTCTGTATAGTTCTGTTATTTACCTATACATCTTCCATATTACACCCTGATTAGAGATATGATACAATAGATTTTTTTTTACTACTTTCCTTTTTATGCAAGTTACATTAATTTTGTTTGTGCCAAAAACTTTTCATTTAATCAAGATGATCAGTTTTATCTTTTGTATTTTTTTCTACTTTGGTGCATGAAGAATTAACCCTCTAGCTATAGATATTCAGGATACTTGATTTGATAATCTTCCAGTTTTTAGCTATCATAATTTTTATGGCATTATCTTTGATAATAAGACCTTAAATCTGTTTTTAGTTTATTGTGGTATATAGCATAAGATTTTGTCCTGAACCCAATTTTTGTCGGACTGCTTTCTAGCTTTACCAATATCATAAAGGGAATTCTTTACTATATAACTTATTTGGGGATTTATTAGACCAAGTTATTAGGTTCAGTGGTTTTTTGATGCTTCTTTATATTTTAAAAAACTAGCTCCAAGTTGTTTTGATGATTGTTTTTTATTTTTCCAATATTTTCCCTAAGATCCTAGAGCTTTTGTTCCTCTCAATGAGTTCTGTTATTTTGTCTTGTTCTAAAAATTATTCCCCAAGTAAATTGAGGTAGTATTATTTTTATTATATTGGCACAGGTCAGCCATGAGCACTGAATATAGCTGTTGTTATTTAGGTCATTCTTTCTTTCTTTCTTTTTCGGTGAGGCAATTGGGGTTAAGTGACTTGCCCAGGGTCACACAGCTAGTAATTTTTAAGTGTCTGAGGCCAGATTTGAACTCAGGTCCTCCTGAATCCAGGGCCAGTTCTCTATCCAATGTGCCACCTAGCTGCCCCCATTCTTTATTTCTTAAAAGAGCATTTTGTGATTATGTTTTAACATGTATTGGCTATAATTTGGTAAACTGAATCAGATATTTTATGCATTTTGTAGTTGGATTTTGCTGGGTTTTGTTGTTGCTGTACCATCAGTCTTGCTGCTTCCTTTGCCCCCTCCCTACCAACTTAGAACGGTATTTTTTTCTGAACTAGAGGGAGGTGTCAAAAATTTGTAATTCCTGTACTTATAAATATATTCCCTGCTACCTCTTTTTTAGGAATAATAATCAAATCAATATTATCACTATGTCTGGAAAGAGATGACATTTGACTGACCTATTGGCTCCACTCACAATTTATAATGTTGTTATTTGTCCTTTACTCTGGAAAAGGACCATGACATTGGGAGGTGATTTTATTACTTGCAGTGAATTGGATTTAAGTGAGAGACGGCTGTGCAAGGTCACCAACCTCTCTCTTCCAGAGCCATCTGGGTCCAGTGGAAAGATGTGTGTGTGTGTATCCTCTGATATGTATGTATATGTGTATGTATATATGTACATACACATATACATATATATCTCAGGACAACTGGAGAGGTAATCTATTACCTCTGAGATTGGAGTAAAAAGGAGAGAGATGGTGAGAAGTTTTGAAATATGAAGAAGGAGATATTAGGGGACTCAGGTTGGGTGGTCTCAGTCTCCTCAATAAAATAGGGGAAAGGTTATCTGTCAGAAAAAGAGCAGGACTAGGAACAGACAGGGCCCTTAGGCTCAACACCTGTGCACCAATGGAAGGAAGCTTCTACCTATTGTGGTCAAGGTGAGGCCTATACCCCTATCAGTATAAGGACCTGTCCTGTTTTGAGCTGCTGTACCATATTGGTTCATTGTCAGCTGGTGCTTCCCCTGCTCTGTAGCTTCTGACCTCCTTGAGCCTTTCTGGGGAACTGGATGAAGGCCTTTGCTCTTGTTGCTTCTGGATACAGAGCCCTGCAGGCTGCACATTATCTCTGGCCTGTCTCTGGCCAAATTGTGAGTCTGCTGGCTTGTTTGCCTCTGCTGCCACTGCTTTTTGCAAGTGACCTCATTTCCTATTGTTTCTGGCTGACTTCTTTATTCAGTTCAGAGTGTAAGAAGTCACTTACTGTACTTTCTCATTGGATTTTCTTGATCATTATTTTGTCTGGTGTTTTTTCAAAGGTTTGTGTGGAGTGCAGGTATGTGGGATCTGGGTATTCTTTGATCAGGCAGCCACATTGGCTGGAAGTCAGAACATCTAGTCTGAAGTGAGAGATTCTAGGGTTAGGTACACAAGTACTGGGAGGTTGTCCACGTGAATGTCATAATTAACCCCATAGAAGCTGATGAGTTCACCAAAAAACTATATGTAGAGAGAATATGGTCTAGGTAAAAGCTTTGATGTACACCCATAGGAGAAAACTAAATTAGAAACCCAGAGACTTGCTACTTGACCAAAATTACTATGAAAACTGGATAGCAATCTAGATGAAATTAGGTGAGATAAAGCTCCAAATGTATACATGACCATCATAAAAAGATAAAAAATTAAAAATATCCACAAAAAGATAAAATATCCATCGTAAATAAATTAAAGAAACAAGGAAGAAATTGTTTGGCTCTATTAATAGGGAAGAGTTCATGACTAAATAAAGGATAGAGAGAATGACAAGATAAAATAGTCTATTTTGATTATGTAAGATTTTTGGCATAAATCAATTCCTTATTTATAAATGATCAAAGGATATGAAGAGTCAATCATCAAGGGAAGAAATCCTGGCTATCTATAACTAAATAAATGTTTAAAATCACTGGTAATTACTTAAGTACAAGTTAAAATAACTCTGAGGTGTTCTACTCTACACCTATTAGATTGGCAAAGTTAACAAAAAATAGAAAGTGACATGTTAGAGGTATTGTGGGAAAAGATGCACATTGATTCACTGTTGGTGCACTTATGAATTGGTCCAGCCATTCTAGAAATCACTTTGGAATTATGTACAAATAGTTAACTGTGCTTTTGGCCCAGCAAAACCCATTACTCTTTTTATACCTCCAAAAAGATCAAAGAAAGAGGAAACGGTCCTTTATATACAAAATTACTTTCTGCTTTGTCAGGATTGATGGGAGTTTGAATAATGCACATTTTAACTTAGTATAAAATGATACCAGGTTTTATTTAATGCTAGCCAGAATTTAACTATGATGTATGAGATAGTGAAGAATTATAATATGTTGTACCAAGTGCGATATTACCAACAGTTAGGTTAATTTCTTTAATGGACAAAGGAAAGGATACTTAGATGGAAGCACTGCCAGTGCAAAAAAGAAGTTTGTTCTTTATTACATTAGAACAGAAAGTTGATGTAATTGAACAACATGATAGTGGTTATAGAAAGTAAAAAACAGGAAGAAAAGTTAAAATGCCTGAACCAGGGGGCAGCTAGGTGGTGCAGTGAATAAAGCATCTGCCCTGGATTCAGGAGGACCTGAGTTCAAATGTGGCCTCAGACACTTGACACTTACTAGCTGTGTGACCCCGGGCAAGTCACTTAACCCTCATTGCCCTGCAAAAACAAAAGAAAACAAAATTCCTGAACCTAAGGCAGAATATTATGAAATATGTGGGTGAAATTTAAGAAAAAGGCAAAGTAACATTAGCTTTTTGTAGTTTGCAAACAGCTACAAGGAATAGAAGCCTTAATGGTGATAAAAATTAACTGTCTTTTAGCTGTATGGATTGAAGTTTATAATAAAAATTGGAATCCTCTTGGAGCAGCCATTCAAACAAAAGTTTTAAATGTATTTAAGTCGATGAAAGAAAATGGAAATGAAATGGATAGTGAAGAAACTTTTATTGCAGGGTATTTGGTTCCATCGTTTTAAAAATTGATTTTACTTGTATAATGTAAAATTACCAGAGAGAAGTCAGTGTAGTAGCAACCAACTAAGAATCCTGATATTTTGAAGAAAAAATTATTTTTGATGCATTGGAGGTTTTGGTTTATTTTGTTTGTTTAAAAATGTAAATGACATACACAGTAAAGGTTCTGTTAATCTCACTTTGTCAAGCAGGAAGCTGAAAGTATAAGATTTCTTACTTCTCTGGAAACTTATACAGACAAGGTCATGATATATGATGTCTCAGAGCTTGACTCTTCAATACACGGAGAAAACCAGCTTAGTTTGTCCAGTTATCAGTATTGAAATCCCTTCTTGATCCATCTCACTGTCACCAGTTCCCCATTTCCCTTCTAGCTAGCCAGAAAGAAACATGAACTAATAGGGTCCCAGCCCCTTGCTCTTCCAGGAAACAACAAAACAATGCTTTGCTGCTGGGCCTAGACCCAAATGAGTGGTTTCCATGGGAACAACACTGATTCAAACAAGCAGACAGGAGAACGAAGATTCCTAACACTTTGGGCAATGGAGTCCTTGTTTCTCATGGTCCTGCAAATATTCCTAATAAAGAGCTCAAAGTTATCTCAAAGATAATTTTCTGTGGCATCTGTGATAGATGACTAGGTCAGATCACCAGCATCTAGGCTTACCTGTTAATTGGTTTTCTTTCTCACTATAACAAGGAAGGATAAATGTCAACTGATGAATCTCTGGACCCAGCCTCATGGCTGTGGCTGCTTCCCTTCTCCCAAACATTGCCCTACATATTATCTCTCTACCAACTCAGTGTTTTGATAACTTGCTTCACTGTTCATCTTTTGTGAGGCATATGGCTTCCCTTGAACTCAGCTATCTGGGTTATTGCATGAGGGGCATGATTTTCTTTGATTTTTCCTTTTGTCAAATAGTCTGAAGGCTGCAAGGGCTTAAGGGGTAGAGGGGACGGAAGTGCGGGTTATTGCTTAGAACTAGCTTTTCTGATATAATCCAATACAAATCTTCACTCTAATTATTGGAATGCTATTGAAATGGAGTAATAGCATTAAAAGAAACATATGTTTTAATGGTTGTCATATCTGTTAAATACAGCTAAGCCTAGAGGGAAAATTAAAGATTTCCTCAAAATTTAATTCAAATAGAAAGCAGGAAAATTAAAAAATATGTGGGGAATAACATTTCCAAAAATAAAAATTTGATTTGATATTAAATAGCTGGAAATGAGTACAGAAAATCAGTGTGGCAACTATAAAATAATTGTAAATAAAATCAGCTTTAGAAAGATAGTACTAAAACATAAAACTAAGGTGATACATGTCACTTAAACAGAAAAATATATCTAGATTGCTTTAAAAAAGGTGACCCTATCCCATGACTGAAGAGAGCCCATTCCTAAGCATATCCCCAAGGATGTCAAAGTTACAAAGAAAGGTCCCATATATAACAAAAATATTGATGGCAGCACTTTTTGTGTTATCAAAGAACAGGAGGAAAAAAAGTAGATATCTCTTGATTGCAACACACCTAAATAAATTTTGGTACATGAATGTAATGGAATATCACTGTGCTATAAGAGACAATAAATATGAAGAATTCAAAGAAGCCTTGGAAGACTTGGAAGAGTAGATGGAGAATAAAGCACAAGGAACTAGGAAAAATATATGAAATAACTACAATAGTGTAAATTGGAAGAATTTTTTTTTGCCCTGTATTTTCTCTTTTTAAAAAAATTTTACCAGATCGTTATGTTTTTCATATTACATGTAAAGATAGTTTTCAACATTCACTTTTGTAAGATTGGAAGAAATTTTTAAATGAAACCAAATACTATTTATTATATTATCCAGGCTTTACCCAGGAGAATTAAGAAAATGTGTTACCCTCTTCTCTTTAGAGATGTGAAGGGCTAAGGGCTCTTGGGCTCTCTTCGTGTGTTGGTTAACTTTTCAGAACTGGTTTTTTTCTTTATTCTTTGTTAAAAGGAATATCTCTCTGAGTAGAATATGGAAGAATTTGTATTCACAAATTAAGATGAAGGTGGGGCAGGCAAGAAAGAAGTTGAATTTTCATTGATTGAAAATAAGTATCTCCATTATAGCAATTGTAAGTGGGTGATGCTGTGAAGGATGCTTCCATTAAGTTAGTTTCTGTGGTGTCAGATAGTCTATTTCTGTGTCTGGACATAGGCAAAGTTTGTCTTTTGCCTAGTTCCACCTCTCCTTTCAAGATACCCTCTCTCTGTTCCTTCACTCACATGTCATCCCCCATACTTTTGTAGTTCTCTTGGTTCTGCTTCCTTCATTTTATCAGTTCATACAAATATTGAGTTTTCTCTGAATGTGTTCCTTTTGTCATATTATGACATAGTAATATATTCCATTACATTCACATCCACATATTTGTTTAACCATTTCCCAACAGATGGATCTCTCCCTTGATTTCAGTTCTTGGTTGGTCAAGCTAGCATTTAAGTGCTTACTATGTATCAAGCAGTACTAAGTCCTAGAGATACAAAGAATGGCTACTAGGTAATACTACAAATATTTTTATCTAAATGGGACATTTCCTTTTGGTTTTAACATCTTTGAACGATGTGCCTGGGGTCTCTGCAAGTGAGATCTCTGAGATCGCTGGATCAAGGGGTATGGACATTTAGTCACTTTTTAAAGTATAATTCCAATTTGCTTTCTAGAATGGCTGGACCAATTTGCAGCAATACAACAGTGAATTAATGAGCTTGTCTTTCCAGAGCACTTATAAGATTGACTATTTTCCTCTTTTTTTTTTCATTTCTGCCATTTTATGGTTCCTGCATATTTCTAACAATGACCTATGTACCAGAAGTGTGATATTGGGGATGCCATCAAAGAAACGCATTATCTACAAAAGGAGATGGGCTAGAAATGTGGCAAAAATAAGGAATGACAAATGGATAGCCCTTGTGTGGCACTATTAACCTCCAAATATAAAAAGACTCTGAAGAGAGCCTCCTCTAGCATATTAAATGAATCAGCTATTGAAGTTATTTGTAAGAACATGGACAAAAAAAATCAGTCTGGAAAGCCTGGACTGGATTGCAGCTTTTACCTATGGAGGAGAGAATAATCATTATCAGTGACAATCATACATCTCTTGAGGTATTGAATTATTTGTGAGGGTAGAAAAACTTTGAATATCTAAATGAATTCATATCTAATTTGAGATTACAAATATAGATTATAGATGTTATTGGACAGAGGACCTTGCTTACTCTTCTAAATCACACACTGTATAGATAGCTTCATGTTCATAAGACTGACCTTGGATGGCCCTTATCTAATACCAATCAGACACTAACGTAACTGTCACCTCTGTGGAGGTTAGTCTGTAAAAAGCATTATAAAGATTTCTCTCAATCCTTGGGATCTGGCTTTACTCATGGTATTACAGGTTACTTCTTCCGTCCTCCCCTTTTGTAGTTATGAATGAACTTTTCCAAAGTGACTTCATTCCCTAACAGTCCCAGCCAGCCTTATTTGTAGTTATGATGGGGGCTGAGGATTGGGATTTAGGAAATGATATGCAATACCTCACTCACTTCTTCAAAATGGGGTCTGGTTTTCTGGGAATAGAGCCACCTCATTCCTGTCCTCCTTTGTACATAGTAGCTGGATACTAAGGCAGCTGCTTTTATCACCACAAGAGTGCTAAGAAAAGCATCTGAATTTCTTGACTTTTTGTTTCCTAGGGAGTACCAGCTTGATCTTTGATAAGGGAGAGGTGACAAATAAACTCTTCCTTAAGTAAATGCTTCCATCTCAAGTGTCCCCATCTTCTCTATTGCTTGCCTTTCTTATCACTACTGCATCCTTGCCCCCAGGGTATTGAAAACAGCAATGTTACAAAAATGGCATATCTGCCAAAATACTTAGAATGGCAGTTATGTTTCTGAAATTGTTTACCTACACTATAATTGTAATCTGTTTGGAAGAAGAATTTGATAACAACTCAGGAATAGGATCGTATTCTGGTTCTAAAGAGTATGTTAAGGGAAAAAAGATCTTTTGATAAGTCACAAAGTCAGCTTTCCTCAGTGAATGTAAACCTCTTATCTTAGCAAGTGCTGTTTGATGGTAGAAAATACCATTTTAGGTGGTAACTGTAGCTTCCATGCCTCCGCTTGTGATCCAAGATGACCTTAAGTAAGAATCACAATAGAATTGGCAGTCAGAGGATGTGTTCTATTACAACTCAAGCCAGTGCTTTTGCACCCAAAGGACATAGATTTCACAGCTTTCTCACACCCCCTCACTTAGCTTCTTTCTACTGTGGCTGTAACCTCTACAGATTGCACAGAAATCTTCCTCAGCTCCATTTCATTTTGTCACACCCTCAGTTCTGTTTGTCTTGGACTAATGGGGGAGGAAGAAAGGGTTTAGCAGGCTGTTTTATGGTTCATCTGTAATTTTTTTTTTTTGCAGGCATCATTGCTTAGAGTGACATTGAAGCTCATGTATTCTCAGTTTTCCTTAACATTTTCTCTGTGATGTACTTTGAGGAAGTTTTTATATTCTCTTCTATCATTCATGCTATTGATCTTAAAAAACATTTAGTTATAAACATCTCAGGATTTCTAGCCTAGAAAATGGGAAAAAGAAAAGAGAATTAGTTTAGTTAATAATGGCATTCATTATGTGCTTACTTTGGAATGCTGAAGTCTAAGGCAGTGAAGAACTCAGAGCCATCTTGTGAAGGCCAGAATATTACATGCAAGCAGTATATATATATCCTAAGTTAGATATGTAGAAGAGGAAATTTGAACTATTCTTTACATTCTCAAGTTTCCTTGAACACTTTCTCTGTAATGCAGGAAACCATAATTTGTCTCTTTTATCAATTCTAAGTTCCAGTCCAAATTTCTAATTCTTAGCTAGACATTTCTACTTGTCCAGCTGTTACTTAATGTACCAAAAACTCAGTTTTTCATGTCCTCCCTTATTATCATTATCACCCTACGTTATCCTTCTCAGTTATGTTTGCCCTCTTCCTCTCCTTTGTTGGTTGTCCATACTTGAAAATTATTCTTTTCTAATGTCTTTTATAACTTTTGATTCCTGTTGCTACTCTTATTACCTCATGCCTATACTGTTATATTTGTTTTTCAGCTGGTCTCCCTGCTCTCCAGTGTTTCCTTTTTCCATTCTTTCACAAAGGTGTATCTTTATAAAGTCCTGGACTTGATTGTGTTACTTTTCTGCTCCAAAGCCTTTGGTGATTCAATCATGACTCTAGAATAAAGTATCGCTACAGTCTGTGAATCCCAGGCTCCTCCACTATCTGGTTACAATGGATTTACCTAGTTTCTTATGAGAGCTCTGTGTTTAGAGCATTTATTTTCCCTGAGCCACATGCACATTTTCTCTGAGCTTTTTTTTTTTCTCTACCTGGACTTATCTTTCTCTTTGCTCTGCCACTTACCTGCCAGAAGCAAGTCACTTCACCTCTGGATGCCTCCAGTTCTTCATTTGTAAAATTATAGCATTGGTTTAGATGATCTTTAAATCCCTTTCCAACTCTAAATACAGGATGTTTCTTTAAAAGCCCAGTTAATCAGGGAAGGGGAAGGGGAGGGAGGGAAGGAAGCATAGAATTTGCAACTCAAAACTTTAAATAAAAATGTTTATTAAAATAAAAAAATAATAAAAGCCCAGATCAACAACTTTTTTCTTTTTTCTTTTTTTTTGCTACAGAAATGGAAACAGAGCAGTTGAATAAGCCATGATATATGAATACACATTGTGCTGTGAGAAATGATAAAGGGGGTGGTTTCCAAAAGACCTAGGAAGACTTATAAGAACTGATACAAAGTGAAGTGACCAGAACCAGGAGAACAATTTCTATAGTAACAGCTTTCTATAGATAATCAGCTTTGAAAAACTTAGTGTCTCTGATCAGCACAATGACCCACAACTTCAAAGTATTCATGATGAAACATGCCCCCCTTTTAACATGCAGAAATGCTAATGCAGAAATGCGTTTTGTATGACTGCAATTTTTTGTTAATGGCTTCTATTTTCCTTACCTTCTCAATGGGTGGAAGATATTATTACAATAATATTTTTACACTTATATGCCATGATTTGTTTAGCCCTCATTTGATGGGCACTTCCTTAGTTTCCAGTTCTTTTCCACTAAAAAGAGAGCTGTCATATTTTTTGTACATATGGGTTTTTACCCTGGTTGTTAGATTTCTTTAGGGTATAGATCTTGTTGCTGGGTTAATTATATGTACCATTTAGTGACTTTTGGGGTCTAGTTCCCAAAGGATATACTTTAGCCAAGATCACACAGCTAATTAGTACTTGAGACATAATTAGCAAGTAAAGACATAGAATGTAGGTTTTGTGATATCTTTATCTAGTGCTTTCCCCCCCAGGACAAGACACTATGTTTTTTGTACGTATATCCTATTTCTTCAACTACACTTTCCCACCTTATATATCATACTTTATTTATTCCTCTCAGTCACCTCACAAGATTCTCTGTACATAGTATATGATTGATAAACATCGATGGATTGCTTATGTTGTATAGTTGACTTTCCTACATAGTGTTTTTATGTTAAGCTGCCCTTTTCTATTTGAATCATGCATTTAAAAAACTAGGCAGGGGAGAAACTATCCAACTTTTTACTTTAAAGCTACTAAGAAGGGACAACTACATGGCGCAATGGATAGAGCTCCAGCCCTGGATTCAGGAGGACCCGAGTTCAAATCCAGCCTCAGACACTTAACACTAGCTGTGTGACCCTGGGCAAGTCACTTAACCCCAATTCCCTCACACACACACACCCCCAACAAAAGCTACTAAGAGTTTTGACTGTTGACTTGCCTCTTTGCTTCTTTGATTTATCCCTGCCTCAGAAAACAACATTTTAACTTGAGTTTTTTGGAGAAAATTTGAGAGCTATCTGTGCTTGTTTTATTTCATTGATTTAAAGAATTGTATCCTGTTTACATTTTTGTTGATTTCTCTTAAATCTAAATATTGGCCAGAGTAAATCTGCCCTAGTTCATTTTAAAGAATTTAGGATTCCAAATACACACATTCCTGTCTAATTTAATAAAAACTTAAACCTTAAAAATCTTGCTAATGTGGATTTAAAAGATTAAGGGCTAAACTAGAAAAATACATTTTGAAATGAGAGAAATGATTCACTCTTTTCCTCACTGTCCAATTAAATGAAAAAAATCCAAATAGACATGGACTATATTCTTTGACAAGAGGTTTAAATTGTAAGCTTCTAAGTTGAAAATAAGCTCTTTAAATAGTTTAGAGTATTACATTGTATTAAGATGAGGTAATTGGACTCTTGAGACTGTTTAACTGTTTACATTTGAGTAACTGGATGAAATATCTGGTTGCTTTAAGAAATTATAATGCTTCAAAATGCTAAAATAAAAAGACTCCTTCATTATAAGGTCATTTAAGAGTGAAGGAAAATTGAGACTTTTTTCATGTTTGATTGGACTCAAATGTGTAGTTTTTTTAGGAGTTTGGCTTTTGTTTTTAGAAAGTTGATTTTTAAAAAATTATTAGGAAGAAGTAAAAGTTATTTCTCAGGTCTGTTTCCTAGCTTCCTTATGCCTTTAAATAAAAAAAAAATTAAAACTTTATCTTTTGTCATTCCCATGTAATTGCAGAGTAATAACAGCTAATATATTAACATTAGCTTTGGCAAATGTACACAATTGAGTAACTGAATGATAGGTACAATGGTGCCAAACAAAAGTCTCTCTTCTGTAGAGCTTCTAGTTTACATTCAGTATCTCTGAAGAAAACTACTCCAATTTTAAGTGTATGCCCCAAAGTAGATAACTTCCCTGAATCTCAAGCCTCAAAGTTGAAGATAGACTTAGTAGCGGAGAGGAGTGGCTTTCTAAAATAATTCAGTGGATTTGGGGCGATGTAGGGTTCTTTTCTTTCTTAGAGTTAAAAAATGTTCTTCTGCCCATATTAATTAACTCCTTTAAGACAAAGTTTGGCAACAGCTACCCCTTTTGACTTGATTTTTAAAAGAGAAATCAGAAGTCTCCTCTTCCTGTTTGGGAGGGAAGTTAATTTGGACTGACTCCAGCTTGCTTTGGTGGAATTATACAATGGGGACACAGACTATTTTTTGGCCAGACCATCTAGCTGCTTTCAAACCAAGCCTATGTTCACCCTAATCATTAGGGAAAGTTTAGTTTACGCAGTGGTGAAAACTACAGTTTGGGTAAATGAATGTTCAGGTTTCTTGGTCTGCTTCTCTTCCTTGGTATGGAAAACATTAAGCTCTTAAAGGCACAATTTTAATTTGGAAATGAAGTTATTATATTCCTTATAAAGAAGAACTTGTTTTTGTATACAAAGACCTCATGAAAAGAGAGGCCTTGGGCATCAGATATTTTTCTTTTACCATATTAAAGGTTGAAGCACTTAATAAAAGAACTTCATTGTAAACACCTGATTCTACACCTGTCATGTTTTCTTCTGTATGTTCTCCCTTTTGGGGTGAGGTGACAGGGAGAAATCGAGTAATGAGGCTGAGACTGAGAGGCAAAGCAGCAAAGTAAGGATCTATTTAAATTACAGGTCGTAATTTCTGAACATTTGACTGTTGTTTATGCTTACTTGAAGTCTATCCATTTTTTAGACCCCCAACTCAAGCTTTACTTCAGAATAATAATGGTTTAAAATGAGCTATAAATTATCTTAGTGATCATCTAGTCCAAAAGCCATAGTTTATCATATGAGGAAACCAAGATCTAGCAATCAAATGACTTGCTTCAGTTTCCTCATCTGTAAAATGGACTAGTTGGCCTCTGAATTTGACAGATCTATGATCCTGCGAAGTGGTAGAGCTGAGCCAATCCAGGTGTTTTGATCATAAATTTATGTGTGTGTGTAAAATATATTTTGTTTTCAATTTGTTTATCTATTTATTTGTTTGACAATAGTGCTACCTTTGCTGACCACTTCAACTCCCTAGGTATAGCAGTTATTTGGCACTCACCTAACAGTACAAATCAGATTATGTTATCTGTTTATACTAACTAGATTGTTGACTTCTTTGAGATCAGCCACTGCATGAGAGGATTCCTCAGTGTATCTTATACAGGACCTTGCACATAGCCAGTGCCCAGTTAAAACAAACTTTTAAGGGGCAGCTAGGTGGCGCAGTGGATAGAGCACTGGCCCTGGATTCAGGAGGACCTGAGTTCAAATCCAGCCTCAGACACTTAACATTTACTAGCTGTGTGACCCTGGACAAGACACTTAACCCCAATTGCCTCACAAAAAACCAAAACAAAACAACAACAACAAAAAAACCAACCCACAAACTTTAAAAAATAATTTCATTTGACCAGCATATTTACGTGGAGTCTGTGACATTCCATAAAGAAGCCTATTTTTAATTCAGTTCAGTGAACATTTATTAAGCACCTACAATTTGCACGGCTCTGGGGATGCAAGAACAAAAAACTATTTCTGTGATCTAGAATCTTGAAGAACATTGCTGCAGGTAGTATGAACATACTTTGCAGGAAAGTAAGGACCCAAAGTACCCATGCCAGGCTTATGCTCATTCACAGGGATGAGAGAAATAATGTGAACATGGAGTATAGGAAGGTACATAATGTGAAATTTGGGAGAAAAAAATAGGCTGAAACTAGAATAGACTGATCTAAATTGTCTTAGGAAAAAGAACTAAAATCTTTTGCCAAGTAATGAGTGTTCTTTCTGATTTAGAAAAAGTTCCCTCTGGAAGCACTGTGTTCTACCAACACGTTCTGAGGCATTATTTAAATGCCATCCCATATGGGAAGGACACTCAATCCAGATCATAAACTCCTGCCTACCATTTCAGCAATACCGACTCTACTTTGTTGTGCCATATAGTGATATTTTTCCTATTCAGTGTATGTACATTTTTCCTCCTTTTTTTTTTTTTTTTGGTGGGGCAGTGCGGGTTAAGTGACTTGCCCAGGGTCACATAGCTAGTGTCAAGTGTCTGAGGCCAGATTTGAACTCAGGTTATTTTGAATCCAGGGCCAGTGCTTTATCCACTGCACCACCTAGCTGTCCCCCCTCTCCTCCCATTTTTTTTTTTTTTAGTGAGGCAATTGGGGTTAAGTGACTTGCCCAGGGTCACACAGCTAGTAAGTGTCAAGTGTCTGAGGCCAGATTTGAACTCAGGTACTCCTGACTCCAGGGCTGGTTATCTATCCACTGTGCCCCTTAGCTGCCCCCTCTCCTCCCATTTTTAAAAAAATGTACCTATCATTATTATTATCTTATGTTTTTGCATCAGATTATTTCTAAATAAATACCTCAACCTTTTCATATCCATAGAGCAATCCCTTGCAACAAAGATTTAAAAAGGGGAAAATTTATTTTAACAAAACTAAAGATAATTGTATTTGACAGTATATGTAATATACACAATATTCTATATTTATAGTCTCTACTTTTGCAGTGAAGGAATTCCCATCTAGTCTCTGTTGAAGAAACAATTCTGTTAAAATAAATTGATTAATAGGAGAAATTAGGTACACAATATACAGAAACAAAGAAACCTAGAACTATTTGGTAAACCCAAAGATTTCAGAGTAAGGACTCATAACTTGAGAAAAACTGCTCTGAAAATTGGAAGGCAATTTGGCAGGAGTTAGGTTTAACGTAGCCTAATATTTTATACCATATGCCAAGATTAGCTTCAGATGAACACAAGACTATATAAAGGGTTACTTCATAAGCAAATTAGAGGAATAAGGAAGAAATATCCTTTCAGATCTATAGATAAGGGAATAGTTCATGAACAAACAAGGGAGAGAATGGATCATAGATGATAGAATGAAAAAATTTGTTTACATAAAATTGAAAAAGTTTTGCTCAAACAAAATCCATGTAGCTAAAATTAGAAGGGAAATAATTAACTGGAAAACATTTACATCAAGTTTCACTTCTAA
This sequence comes from Dromiciops gliroides, assembly GCF_019393635.1. NCBI lineage: Eukaryota > Metazoa > Chordata > Mammalia > Microbiotheria > Microbiotheriidae > Dromiciops > Dromiciops gliroides. The sequence goes on from NC_057861.1 coordinate 532,205,286, forward strand.
GGTATGTAAAGAATGGTTTAAAATGTATAATAATAAGAGACATTCCCAACTGATAAATAGTTAAGGGATATGAACAAATAGTTCTCAAATGAAGCTATAAACAGCTATGTGATAAAAAATACTTTGAATCACTAGTAATTAGAAAAATGCAAAATGAAGCAGTTTTGAGGTTCTACCTCACACCCTTCAGATAAGCAAAAATGACAAATGTTAGAGGGTCCTTGGGAAATCAGGCATGTTGACTGTTGGTGGAGCTATGAATTGGTCCAGCCATTCTGGAAAACAGTTTGGAACTATGCCCCCTAATTCACTAGACAGTGCATACCCTTTGACCTAGAAATAACATTACTAGGCTTATATCCCAAAGAGATCAAAGATAGAGGAAAAGGGACCCATATGTGCAAAAATATTTATAGCAAGTTGTTTTGTAGTTTCAAAGAACTGGAAAATAAGGAGTCATCACTTGAGGATGGCTAAACAGTTATGTTATATGAATATAAAGGAATACTACTGTGCTTTAAGATAAGATGGATATGAATTCAGAGAAACCTGGGAAGCCTGTATGAACTAATGCCCAATGAATTGAGCAGAAGCAGGATATCAATTTATATGATAACAACTACATTGTAAAAACAAATAACTTTGAGAGTGTTAGAACTCTTACTACTTACAGTGACCAACAGTAATTCCAGAGAACTGATGATGATCTGTGCTGTCCATCCCTGACAGAGAAATGATGAACTAAATAGACAGTGATATATATTGTTTTGATATTATGTCCAGTATGGAAATTGGGGTTTTTTTTGACTGTGCATATTTGTTACAAGGGTTGTTTTTTTTTTTATTTTATTTTAGATTACAGAGGGGAGGGTGGGAATGGGAGGAAGAATCTAAATGTTTGTTAATTGAAAAATCAAATATAAAAATCAATTATTCATCAGGTTGCAAGTTATATACTTAGCTAGTTAGAAAAGCTAGTTATAAAAACTTTTTTGTGGGGCAATGAGGGTTAAGTGATTTGCCCAGCATCACACAGCTATTAAGTGTCAAAATAAAACTTTTTTTTTCCTTTTTTTTTTTTTTTGCGGGGCAATTGGGGTCAAGTGACTTGCCCAGGGTCACACAGCTAGCAAGTGTCTGAGGCCGGATTTGAACTCAGGTACTCCTGAATCCAGGGCCGGTGCTCTATCCACTGCGCCATCTATCTGCCCCTAAAAACTTTTAATAAATTGTAGGAAATTCAGTTTAATTTTGCCTTTAAAATATGCTTTTCCCCTCTCTTCCTTCAATCAAGATCTTTTAAAAATCTTTTAAATAAGTGATAATTAAGACATCATGAAGCATCATTTATATATACACATACATTTTGTTATTTAGTAATAATGATGTTACAAATTGAGTTCCTAGGAATACAGACATCAGAAATCTAAATTATTATTAGTTATTGTGAATGCTGAGTGTCATAGCTTGTGAAATACATTTTTAATTTTTATCATTCAAATTCCTTAACAGTTTTCATGCTATTTATTACAATGTCTTATGTTTCATAGGGCTCAAGGGTTCTAGTTGATGCTCGAGACAAGCTTGGTATTCCTTGGCAGTATTCAGAGAATGAGAAGCATGGGATGTTCTTAATGGCCTTTGAAAATAAAGCTGGGATGCCTGTTGAACCTGCCACTTTCCAACTATATGTACCTGCTCTGACTGCTCTTTGGAGGGATTCTGGCATCAAGGAAGCCTATAGCCGCAGGAGTGAATTTCAATTGGTAAGTAAACCCATCCTGTAATAGAGATTATGACTGGAAAATAGACTTATCATTTTCTTTGAAACTTCAGCATTACTTTCTACAAGACTGATCTTAATGTTTGTTCAGTATAAAGGGGTAGTGTTGCGCATAATGGTTAGAGAACTGACCTTCAGGCTAGGAAGATCTGGGTTCATATCCTAACTTTGACACATACTGGCTGTGTGATCCTGGGCAAATCATTTAATGTCTCGGTGACTTAGGGAACTCTCCAAGACTGTAAGTTGCAAGGACTACTAGCCTACATTGATAGAGGGAGTTTCCTCATCTTGGAGTTTTCTGTACTACTGAAATCACAGGTCCAGTCCCTATCTATTTCCTTAACCCAAGCAAGGTGTACCAGTGCTGTGGATCTCACTGTTTCAACTGTATGAAGGAGGAACAGTTGGATGTACTGGGAAATCTACATGAGAAAAAAAGAGTAAAATGAGTAGTCATAATGACAATAATACTGATGTACAGTACATGTTTCGTTGCTACTCTCTCACACTCCCATTTGCACTGGTAGGCTGAGTCTCCAGAGCAAGTCTTTGATATCTCCCTTTTGGGATCTAGGGGAGTTTGAGGAGTTTACAAGCTCCCACTATGTCTATCAGCTGATATCAATTAACTACACTTAATTAGCTTTTATAAAAGGTATTTACCAAGATGGCCTAGATAGTGAAAACATTAGGTATAAAACATGCCCCCTAAAAGTCTGACACACACTCCCACCAGGATGTGAAGAGTTCCAGGGAAAGTGGGCTCAAGCTTATCTAGCTCTTGTGGCAAAGGGGTAACTCACAGCTCTTGTTTGCTGAAAGTCCTTTTTCTCCCCTTTTGGGGTATTCATGAAGTTACCCCTTGGGTGTGGTGTCCCTTTTGTGCTGAGCTTCTTGTAGAGCCCCGAAGCTACCTTTCCTCAGCGTTTCCTTATGCAAACACTGTTCCTAGAATGACGTTCAGGGCCACTGCTAGGATACTGATGGGAAAAGCCCAACTCCTGTGGCCCCTCACTTTTCACAAGTCCACAAGGGCCTTCACTCATCAAGGGAGAAAGCCCTAGGTTCTTTGGTGCCTCCTTCCACTCAGAAGAGTTCTCAGGGGCTTGGTTAGATCTGCTCTATCTTCTATCACCACAGGAATTGCCTTGGTTCCAAACTGGTTTGTTGTTTTATGTAAAATCAGATGCTATAACTGAATTTCTTCAGCCAATACCAAAAAACTTCTTTTGTGGCATCATTTTGTTTAATCCAAAGATCTTTACTCCTTTCAATTGATCAGAGACCTATTTTTAAATGCCTTTGATTGATTCAATAGAGATGCTTAGGTCTTGTTCACATTTGTTTATAACTGATTCAGTTGAGAAGTCTGAGCTCTGTGTTTATTGGCATAGGTATATGGAACCTTACATTTGTATGGTATTTTATAGTTTTCAAAGCACTTTCATATATTATATTGTATATAATATATACACACCTACATATAATATATATGTATATTATAGATGTGTATATATGTATACATATGTAGTATTGTGTGTACAGTGATATATATGTGCATTTATAGTATTATTTAATGCTTACAACCTAAAAAAATCTATTTGTCCAGGAAATAAGATAAAGTTATCAAACAATTAAGGGTACAACAGAGCCTGTTGATAAAATGTGATTGGTTAATATACCCTTCAAGTTTATAGTTGTCTCCATTGCTATATTCATACTGACAAATCTTTTTTGTATATTGGTCCCATTAATATGTTCACGTGCAAATTATTTCCTTTGGATTATTTGTTTTCCTTTTGAAATCAGCAAGTTTGAAATAGACTGATATCCTTAAGTGACAAACCTAAAAATAAAAACTGTTGGGTGTTCATTCTGTTTGCCATTTGGTTTCTTTTGAACTGACTTTTGACATTGAATATATTCTATCAACTATATCAACTGAAAATTTTTAGGCTTTTTTCTAAAACTGGAAGGCTTTTGTATGATTAATACTAATATTTTTTATAATAAACATGTCTTAATGATCACATTACAAAGAAAATTATGTTGCAGATTTTCACTGAAGAACTAAAAATTACAGGTGAAATAACTAAAGAATTACTGTGTCAAAGAACAAATAAAAGCAATAAATAATTTCATTTCATAGAATTCAACTATGAAACAACATATGAAAATTTGTGGGATGTAAAACAAGGCAACTTTTTTAATGGTTCAAGACTTTTTTTTGTTTTTATTTTTTCCCCAAATTACATGTAAAAAACAATTTTTAATGTCGCTTTTTAAGACTTTTTGTTCCAAATTCTCTCCCTCCTTCCCCCCCCTAAGAACACAAACAATTCAATATAAGCTATACATGTGTAGTCATGTAAAACATTTCCATATTAGTCAGGTTGTGAAAGAAAACAGACAAAAAAAAAAACTTCAAATAAAGGAACTAAAAAAAATTGTGCTTCAATCTGTACTCAGATACCATCAGTTCTTTCTCTGGAGATGGATTGCATTTTTCATAAGTCCTTTAGAGTTGTCTTAGATCATTATATTGCTGAAAATAGCTAAGTCATTCACAACTGATCATCTTCCAGTATTGCTTTTACTTTGTGTACAGTACATTTCACTTTACATCACCTCATATAAGTCTTTCTGGGTAAAACAAGGAAATTTTTTTTTTGTGGGGCATTGGGGGTTAAGTGACTTGCCCAGGGTCACACAGCTAGTAAATGTCAAGTGTCTGAGGTCGGATTTGAACTCAGGTACTCCCGAATCCAGGCCTGGTGCTTTATCCACTGCGCCACCTAGCCACCCCAAAATAAGGCAATTTTTAAGGAAAAAATATACCTAAACGTTTTCATTAACAAAATAAAGAAAATTTTAAAAGTGAAAATCATCAAATTAAAAAGGAATTAAACAAAAAGTGATGAAAATAATAAAATTAAATGCAGAACTCTCATTCAACACTAGGAACTGTTTTTATTTCATTTTATTTTTTTCCACTTTTAAATTTTATTTTATTTTTTAAAGTAATAAACATTTTTATTAATGGTTTTGAGTACCAGTTTTTATCCCTCCTTCCCTCCCTTCCCTCCCCCATCCCTGAGGTGGCAAGCAATCAGACATGGGTTATGCTTTTATGATTATGTAAAACATTACCATATTAGTCTTTTTTTTTTTTTTGTGGGGCAATGGGGGTTAAGTGACTTGCCCAGGGTCACACAGCTAGTAAGTGTCAAGTGTCCGAGGCCGGATTTGAACTCAGGTACTCCTGAATCTAGGGCCAGTGCTTTATCCTCTGCACCACCTAGCTGCCCCCCATAGTCTTAATACTAATATTTATTTATTTATTTATTTTTAGTGAGGCAATTGGGGTTAAGTGACTTGCCCAGGGTCACACAGCTAGTAAGTGTTAAGTGTCTGAGGCCGGATTTGAACTCAGGTACTCCTGACTCCAGGGCCGGTGTTCTATCCACTGTGCCACCTAGCTGCCCCAATACTAATATTTTAAAGGAAAATAACTATTGGTTCCTTTCCCACTAATGGAAATTAGCATTTAACCAACCACTTACTCTTTCTCTTAGTCACTTTAATGTCCAATGGCATTCATTTGCAAGGTCATTGATTAGGGATAAGAAATGCAGTTTGTAGCCATGGAATGTGGTCTATGTGAGTATAGAGCCTGAACTTCATTAATACCATGTGCATATGAATTGTAGTAAAGCTCTTGAGAAGACAGGAAAATATTTTTTTTCTAAGGCACTGTCCCTTTTCCTTCCCTTTTCCTTTTCATAAAATTGAGATAGAATCTCTGAATGTTTTATCTTTATTTTATGTGATTGTAGATCTAATTTAGGGACATTGTGCAGTGTTGTGGTGCTCAATGAAATTAGCACAGTATGATTTGCAAACAGTAAAACTTGAAAGTTTTCATTATCTCTAGGTAATCCCTCTTCCATTTGAACTCTGCACTGGACATTGCCATGACAGTGGCAAATGCCCTTGGCAGACTTGTTTTCCTGGTTTTTGCTTCACTTGATAGTATTAATTATCAAAGGGTTGGTGAACAAAGTTGTTTTCATTACATTTATTAAGGACTGCTGTGATTTTGACAAATGTATGGGAGATATTTTGTTAGAAGAGAGCTATTAGAGTAGTATTTATACCTATCAAATCAAATGCGGGGGGGGGGGGGGGGGCAGGGCAATGAGGGTTAAGTGACTTGCCCAGGGTCACACAGCTAATAAGTGTCAAGTGTCTGAGGCTGGATTTGAACTCAGGTCCTCCTAAATCCAGGTCCCACTGCGCCACCTAGCTGTCCCCTCAAATGCTTTTTTATAGGCAAACAGTAAACACAGTGGGATTTTACATTCTCTGTATCTTTCAACTAATTGTATGCTTCCAATACTACAGTGACTATTGTTTATAAAAAACAGCCTCTTCCTTTCTCATACAATCAAGATTTTGCAGAGATTGGGAAATAGGCATAAATGTTTTAAAATGTTATTAATGTTGTTATTAACTAAAACAGCCAACAATATATTCATATTCATCTTTTTTTTTGTTAGAACATCAGTTTTTCCTGAGTGTTTGATAATCTCTTTTTCAGATATCTTGAGAATCAATCATTCAAAGTCTTCAAACATGTTACATATAGCATAGACTTCTTCTGTGTATATGTAACCTAATATAGCTTCTTTTCCTATCTTTTTGTTTTCTTCAATGCTATTTCTATATACTTCTTCATTAGACAGCCAGTGATTTTATCAGGCTGTATGAAGTGTTAAGGAAAACTACCATGTGAATTTGTCATATGTTAGCTATAAAAGAAGCGTTACAATTACAGAATAACTCAATAGATAATGTTTTTATCCTTAGTTATTATCATTGTTGTTGTTTGTACCACTGTTAAGCTTTATACCAGAGTAGTAAAACTGCCATGTCTTATAAAAGTTGCCAGTATTGTCCATATTCTTTCCCCCACTTCTCTTAAAGTTTTAGGGGTTGTAGTAACATGGTTTACTCAGGCATGGAATGCTGTTTTTGCAAAGCTCTAGGATCAAAGTACAGTTAATTTTACTATGATGCTTCCTTTGAAAACTGATTTTTATTCCAACAAGATTAATATATTAGAAAACAATAAGTATAATGTAAATTTCGCTTTGTAAGCAATTTCCTTCTTGAGAATCAGTGAGAATGCAGAAAACTGCAACACGACACAACTCACAGACTGCAGCCTTTCCAGTGCCTACTTGTATAAGCGTACATACTTCTGGTCTTTTTTCAAGGTAAATTGCCATATTGACCCTATCTTCTGGTGCAGTAGGAACTATAGCTGTTCAACCTCTCTTTCCTCCTTTCTCCTCCCTGCTCCCCTCCATGGCCTCTCTCCGGCCTGGAGGCCTTGCCCTATGGGAACCCAGGCACAGACTGAGCAGCAGCCTGAGATTGCAGAGTCATCACTACTCATTGTAATCTTTATGCACATCTAACCATTTAACATGTGTAAAACTTTTAATTGGGTTCCTATATATTTTTCTATGTGTCACTGGTAAAGTTTTTGAGTGTTGGACCCTTGGCCCCATTTTTGCCAAAAGCTCTGTGGTTTTTACCGTGTGATTTTGCATTATGGGGTGATGTTTAGGAAGGAATGTGCCACACTGTAGCAGAACTGTTTCCCAAACTTCTTTTCTGATTTCCTGAAACAAATATCAATTAATGCTTTGTGGTAATTACCACTATTTTTCTTTGTAAAGAACAAGCTAATCACTTATTCCAAGTTAATATTCATTTGGAAATTTACTTATATTTCTGCTGATGTTATTTTTTCCTGATTTGAAAAAAAACCCTTTTCCTTAGTTTTTCATATTAAACTTCCAAAATATTTGAAGCAGGTTGGGTTCTGTGAAGGATAAAGATGCTTGTAGCTGCAGTGACTTGATATATTTGAGTGTCATGTAAGACAAAATGAACAGTACTAGGCAGCATTGTTTTTCTAACCCTTTAAAGGGCTCTATAAATCTATGGTACTGGTCATTAGCATCATCAGGATGAGGATGAGTTTGAGTTTTCCTGTACATGTGAATATCTTTAACTGTGGCCCTAAACTTCACTGATTTTTAGTAGTTAAGTATGATGTTTCTGCTTTCACTGATCTAATTTATTACTTTGCTCTGGCCTTTTTTATACATAATATCCCTATCATACAGGACCTAATTCTTTGCCAGTTTTTCTACTCATTCATCAGCCTACAGACTGATTAAAAATTATGGAGGGATGGATTCAACTTTTCAGGCCAGTGGATAAAAGTGAAATCTCAGGAAACAGAAGACAAAGCATCATTTATGTTGGTGGGAAAGTTTTATGGTAAAGTACCACCAGCCATTGATTTCATTTCTTACCATATAATTGGTAACTTTTCCAATAGTTCTTTTACTAGCAAACTATCACGGTCTACTGATAAGAACCAAACTGTTACCTGCAGTAAATAAACATTGAAACCCCCTTGGAACCTTTTTCTTCTAATCTTCTCTGTCCAGTAGATATATTAAAGTATATCGTATACATTGTACATGAAATATTATCTAGGTTTCTGGAAATAGAATTACTGTGAAAATTATAACTGAATTTTATTCTAATATTTCTCTAACTGCTTTACTTTTATGATTTAGACTTTGTCTTAAGGAGAAACTCCTTTTCATTTTCCTTACTCCTTTGTGTAGAGCTGAGGTGTCAAATGTGGCCTACAATACTCACAAGGGCAGTCCAAACTAGATTAAAATATAATTAGAAAATATTTAACAAAATAAATAAAAATAAAATAGAACATATATAATGTTAATATGTGTTTTTCTAAGTTATTGTGTGGCCTACAGGGATCTTTATGTATGATTTAGTGGCTCCTGTTTCTATTTGAGTATGATAGCACTGGTGGAAAGGGTACTTGACATTAAAGTCTCTGAGAAAGGAAAAGAACACTACTGTGGACTGTGTATTCCCCTACCACAGTGAATCCAGCAAATAGCATAAAGGGCATCCTGGGGAAGCTGTGAGGCATGGTGGTTGGTGGTTGCAATTAGCTTATCAGATAAAGTTTTGAAAACTCTGGATAGATTGACTGGTTAGGGATTTCTTTCTGTAGGCTATTTCTAAAGCAACAGCTGGTCAAAATTGGTGAAACTTCTCATTTTTGCTTTGAAGAATGGTTTCCAATAAGCGAATAATGACGTACGCACATGTGTATTTATACATACATGTGTACATACCTACATATGTATGAATGTGTGCATGTTTTTGCATGTTTTATGTGTATATATATTGTGTATATACATATACCTGTATTCCTGATATAATGGAAATCATTTTGTTGCTTTACCTTACTTCTCTTTCCTAGGCTGGTGCTTAGAGCAAAGCCCCTTTTTCATAAATTAATAGAAGTGTAAAACTAATGCAATCTGTAGTCCATGTAACATGAAAAAACAGATCCAAGGAGGTAAAGTGATTTGTTCAAAGCCCCCCATCTAGTTTTTGGCAGAATTAGGATTGGCACCCAAATTATAAGATCATAGATTTAGATGGAAAGAATCTTTGAGGTCTTCTTGTCTAACTCCTTCATTTTACATTTAAAGAAAGAGAAGCGTAGAGTGGTTGTAACTAGCTTCCAGTCATATATATAAAATAAGTGGTGCAGCTAGGGTTTGAATCCATGTATTCTGATATTCTGAATGCAAATCATGCTGCCTCCCTTCTGACTCTTGATCTAGTGTTTCCTTTTAAATAAATAATTGAAAAAATAGTAATTGTTCATGGATAGGATTAATAAATATAATTTAAATGACAATACTAACAAAATTAATTTATTTATTCAATGTCATACCAATACATAAATATTACTTCCCAGAACTAGAAAAAAAATGAAATTCTCATGGAGGCAAAAAAAGGTCAAGAATTTCAAGGGAAATAGTAAAAAGAAGTAGAAACAAGAGGCCTGGTAGTGTGAGTTCTCAAACAATACTACAAAACAGTAATTCTCAAAGCAGTTTGGTATTGGTTAAAAAAATAGATCAATCAGTGAAACAAATTTGTTACACAGTAGAGAGGAGCAAATGTATCTATCTGTTAGCCTAATATTTGATAGACACAAAGACCCAAGCTATTGTGATAATGACTCACTATTTGATTAAAAAACAAAACAAAACACTGGGAGAACTGGATAGCAAGATGCAAGAAATTATAATTAGATCAACAGTTCAAAATTCATTCAAAGATAAGCTCCAAATACATATTTGACCCTGATATAAAAGATCACAACATAAAGAAATTGGAGAAACATGTAAAAAATTACCTGTGAGATCTATAATTAGAGAAAAGTTCATGACCAAACAGGATAGAGAATATCACAGAGGATAAATGGATAACTTTGATTACATAAAATTAAAAAGTTTTTCATCCAATAAGGCTAAGATTAAAAAGAAACAACGTGGGGGGGGGCAACTAGGTGACGCAGTGGATAAAGCACCAGCTCTAGATTCAGGAGTACCTGAGTTCAAATCCAGCCTCAGACACTTGACACTTATTAGCTGTGTGACCCTGGGCAAGTCACTTAGCCCTCATTGACCCACAAAAACAAAACAAAACAAAAAGAAACAACTGGGGAAAAAAACCTTTGTAGCAAGTTTCTCTGATAAAGATCTTATTTACAAGATATATAAGGAACTGATTCATATTTATAAGAAATAAGGGCATTCCCCAATATGAACAGGTAGATAGTTCTCAAGGGAAGAAACTCAAATAATCTATAACTACATAAAAATGTTCCAAATCACAAGTCATTTGAGAAATGCACATTAAGGAATTCTGAGATTCTACCTTATACCAATCAAATTGGCAAAGATGACAAAAAGGGACAATGATAAATGTTGGAAAGACCATCAGAAACCAGGCACATTGGGTATACATGTGAATGGATACAACTATCTTGGAAAGCAGTTTTTAAATTATATACAAAAAGTTATTTAATAGTGCATGTTCCTTGATCCAGCTGTTCATTCCTAGGTGTATACCCCAAAGAGATAAATAAATCGGAAGAAGTCCTATATGTGCAAAAATATTTATAGTATCTCTCTTTGTGGTGGCATAAAAGTGGTAACTAAAACTATTACCATCAATTGAGGAATGGCTGAATTAAGTTGTTGGTATATGATGAATGTGAATACTGTTGTGCCACAACAAATAAGGAAATCGATCATTTCAAAGTAACCTGTATGAAATACCTATATGAACTAATGTGAGTGAAGTAAGTATAACCACAAGAACAATTTCTACGGTAACATCAATATAAAACCCAGTAATTTTAAGACTTTTGTAAACTGATGAAGAATGAAATGAGCAGAACCGGAACAGTTTATACAGTAACAACACTAAAAATAAACAACTGTAAGAACTGTGATCAATACAATGACCACCCATGATTCCAGAGGGCTGATATGCTCTCCACATTTTGACAAGGAGCTGATAGATTTAGAGTGCAAGGGACACACACACACACACACGCGCGCGCGCGCGCGCGCGCGCCCAGTAAGGGAATTTGTTTTACTTGACTTTGCATATTTATTATATGGAATTTGTTTTTCTTTTCTCTTTTTCAATGGGATAAGAAGTAGGAGGGAGAGAAAATAGATTTCTGTAATTAAAAACAATTAAAATAGAGCTGGGAGTGCTACAGATGTGGAATGTTGCTTGCACTTTAAGATGAGGTCACTGTATTATTAGTTCTACTTAATTGTTTTATTTTGTTACAAGAAACCTCACAGTGGGATAATCTGTAAGTGTTCATAGTATAAAGAAAAAATAGATTAAAATGAAACTTTTTTAAAACTTTTGAGATTTTTAGGGTGTTTTTTAAATACTACTGTCACTTCCCAGTAACTTTCCATAGACCCATCCCTTGTAATGAAGAAAAATGATTAAGCAAAATCATAACAACTATATCTGAAAGTGTATGTAGCATTCTATGCCTAATAGTTTTTTTGAGAGAAGTATGTATCACTAGTTCTCTAGAACTAAAATTGTTCTTTGATTTTAGTCTGAATTCTGATGTCTTAATGTTGATTTCATTTATGCTGTGGTCATTGTGTGTTCAACTTTTTTTCTACCCTACCAAGACACATATGGGTGAAATTGGGAAAGACATAGGACCCATACAAGTTATAATATTTCTTGGGGGTCTTGATCCCCAACTGAGCAAAGTGGCATGAGAATTGGGAAACAGGAAGCTAAATTATTTGTTATTCTTGGATTACATCTTGGAGAAAATTTAGTTCCCTCCTACCTATAGTGTTGACTTTCCCCCCTCCTTTCAATAAGCATGCATGGTATTTATCCTTTAAATCTCCAGAAGGGGAGGGGGAACCCATCTGCTGTAAAAGAAGAAAAAAAAGTTTGGAGGGAAAAGTGAAGTGCTTTTGCCCTTAAAGCAAACCATCACAGAAAAGATTGTCCTGTGCCTTTCTAGAGGATTTTTTTTTCTATAGAAGTAACTATGACAAATATTAGCAAGATTCTTTGTAAAAGTATTCATGACAAGTGTAAACAAGGTAATTGTAGCTTATGTGGCACCATCTATTACAGAAGATGAAGTATAGAAATTCTACTAAAAGCTTGACGAAATCATCCAAACCAAGCCCATATATATGCTTTGATGATCAGTGGTTTCAGTGAGAAGGTGGACACAGGGAAAGACACTGAAAGATATGGATTAAGAGACGAAACTCGAATAAAAAGGGCGTCCACTAACATGCACATAAAGATCTCTATGAGCACATACTGACTTAGAAAACGATATATTTACATTATCTATCTTTTATTTTGTTTATTTTGTTAAATATTTCCAGATTTCATTTGGGGCCAACTCAAAAGGTGTTGTGGCCACATGGGCTATGTGTGTTTAGCACCTCAGTTATAGATTACATAAAAGCCTGTATATCATTTATACTTTTTTCAGGAAGATAAGATGTTGAATTGACTAATTTCACAAAATACAATTGATTATGCCTTACTTAACAGATAGGAAACAGTTGATTACCTTGACTTCTTCTTTGTCCTCAGATCAGTTGTTTAGATTGAAGGTTAGTAGTAGGAACAAATTAGAAAAATGAGCAGACACTTCATGCAGTAAAAATACTTCAAACCCAACCTATTCAAACAAGCAGTTGCCTCAGAAAATGGGAAATAAATAAAGCCATTCATTCTGATTATCACCATTTAAAAATGAGATTAATGGTGGTAAAAGTCACATCAGAAAGGAGACCAAAAGACCCCCAAAGTCCAAGCCAACAAATATTTACTTAGTTTGTCGGTGGTAATAATGTGTGGCAGCAAGCCCCAGTCCGGAGTTCAAGTTCATTTACAAAACAAAGAGGAGGAGAAGGTTACAAACAGTATCACCGCACCAGAAAAGCAAAAGAAATAGAGAGGGAAATGAGCCCACACAAAGTTTAGTGTTATTCCCAGCTATGTTAGATTAATCCAAGAATATAGATAGAATTGGGGAAAGGGCAGTATCTAGATATGAAGTTCAACAAGTCTGCCCAAGTTTCCATATAATCTATTCTTTGCATCAGTGATAGTAGTAGAAGATCCCATTTGGACTCGGCCACAACCATACCCATACCCATACCCATACCCATACCCATACCCATACCCATACCCATACCCATACCCATACCCATAGTGTTCTGTAAGGTTGTAGAAATAGAAGTTGGGGAGCTGACCTCAGCAATTACAGCCATACTGTCCAAACTAGATGTAGAAGGATTCAGTGCTGAAGACAAAACAATTTTAAGAGAATATAAGATCCCATTGTATTTATTATTGGTTCATTACAAAAGATTTGATTCATTGGAGCAAAGTGCAACTGGAAGTGCTCTTAAAACAAGCTGTGAATATGTTAACATTATACAAGAGCCACAGTTAACTTTTTTCAGGGTCTTCTGAGTATCAACACCTAAGGAGGTTACCTAAGAGTGAGACAGGCTTCCATGGATAGGTTGTAATCACTGTGGTAGTGTATCTACATTATTGAAATCTCAAGTGCATTAAAAGAGTGATTTGTATATTAAGTTATCATCTGAAAATACTCTTTCTTTTATTTGGTGGTAATGAATTAATAATGAAATATAAAAAGTAGTATCTCATTGAGCAGAAGCCCGATAAGTACCATACCTTAAGCATATTTTAAAGGAAACTTTCTTTAAACTACAGATTTAAAGAGCTCTGAAAAAAGCTGAGTTAATTCTCATTGCCCACAGGTATAGATGACATGATAGAAAAATAGAGGGGAGAGGATACCTTAACAGAATCTTCCAGTAATCAGAATGAAAAAAAAAAACTTTTATATTTGTTTTCCCAATGTCGAGGATGGTACACTTGAAGTACTCACTGGAAGTACTTAATAAATGTTTTTTTCCATTCATTCATTCTGATTATGAGCCACTTAAAAAGGATTGCTTTATTAGGTTGATCCACTTACTAAAATCTGTTGCCATTAAATCTCTAGAAAACAAAGTTCCAGTAGGGTTTGGACCTGAAATGCCAGGTATCTTTTCACAAAGGGCATATGAGTACATACACAGACACATCTAAATGGGTGTGCAGATTGATGTTTTTTGCTAATTTTGTATGTGGGTAATTTCCTTTATAAGTGACCCTTTGTGAATATGAACGCAATTATATTCTAGTTAATTGAGAGATTAGATTAAAGCCTAACCAAATGCAATCTCAAAAACACTTTCAGAAGCACAGAAAAATTTTCAAATCATGTATTGGCCTTTACTTTGCTTTCCATTGTGTTTAAAGATTAAAAGTAAGTCCCTAGGGGCGGCTCAGTGGCTCAGTGGATAAAGCACCGCTTTGGATTCAGGAGTACCCAAGTTCAAATCCGGCCTCAGACACTTGACTTACTAGCTGTGTGACCCTGGGCAAGTCACTTAACCCCCATTGCCCAGCAAAAAAAAAAAAGTAAGTCCCTGTGATACAGTAGCAGTGGTTTCCCCAGGGTGTCTCCCTTCCGTCTTCTTTCTTTTCTCCTAAAATCAGCCCAATTAACTCTTCTTTTTCTTGGTTTCCTCACCCCTGTTCCCATGGTTTCTTTCTTGTAGAAAAGCATGTAGGGAGAAGAAAAAAAGTTCCATTATATTTTATATTACATTATCAAGATTTCTTAGTTTAAATTCTTAAAATAATGATTCATTTATAACATGTATGAGACTTTTCCTCCTTGTTTCTTGTACATTTGAATACATTATATTTCTCTCAAAAGATAACAATCAAACATTTATTAAGCATCTATTCTTTTTCCCCCCCTTTTTTTGTGAGGCAGGTGGGGTTAAGTGACTTGCCCAGGGTCACACAGCTAGTATTAAGTGTCTGAGGCCGGATTTGAACTCAGGTCCTCCTGACTCCAGGGCGGGGGCTCTATCCACCGTGCCACCTAGCTGCCCCAAGTATCTATTCTTTGTCAGGCTCACTATTAAATTCTGGGGATTCAAAACCAAAAGGAAAACCACCCCCCTCTCTTCAAGGAGTTTACATTGCATTGAGACAGCCCATACGCATATAAGTATATAAAGACTATATTAAAAATCAATACAATGCAGTTTGGTGAGGATAGAAAGACACCAGTAAGCTAGCCATTGAAGTGTTTCTAGCCCCTGGCAAGTCATATAGTAATGATTCTCTGTTTTCTTTATTGTTTGACATTTCTCACACACACACACACACACACACACACATTTAAAATCTTGTGTAATGGTAACTGTTATAAACTAGTAAGTTCACTTTTATACATCACTAATTTTAAAGGTGCTCTTTCCTTGATTGAATCTAAAATTCTTAGAGACAAAATAAATAATGGGTTTTAAGCCTTCTTGTTGCTTTATTGTAGCCATGTGCGCCAAGATTTAAGCCCTTATCTCTGGTTGAAACTTGTTTTGATTAAATTGTTGCCCTCACATCCTTAAGCTTCTCTGGTATAAGTGGAATACAGCTTGAGTTGCTGTCTGCTGGTTAGTAATAGCATTGAAATCTGCTGAATCTAATTTTGGAGTAATCTAAAACTACATTATTTCCAAGTAACTTGTTTGGCTACATTAGCATATCACATAGATCTAAATGAAACATAAAGACAAATTAAACTTTCACAAACAGTTCTGATTTCATTTCTTCCCTGGCTTGGACTGCTGCATGGCATTCCTATTTTGATTCTCTCTCACTTTCCTCCATTCTTCCTCCACTGTCTTCTAGTATTCTAGAGCTGGAAGGGACTTTAGAGATCCTCTGATTATTGGGGTTGCCTTTTATTTTATAGATGATCTCTGAGGGCCAGAGGGATTAAGTGACTTGCCCAAGATCACACAGGTACTAAAGCTTCAGGGGAAGAATATTGTTTTTTCCATTGTACCATGTTGCTTCACTCATCTTGTCCAACTGTTGACCAAGCACAAACCCCCTATGTAGCATCTCTGACATTTCATTCGTTTCCTGCTTAAAGACTTTTCATTATGGGGAACTCACTATCCCCCCACGGCAGTCCGTTCTATTTTTTATTAAACTTTGATTGTGGGGCGGCTAGGTGGTGCAGTGGATAGAGCACTGGCCCTGGAGTCAGGAGGACCTGAGTTCAAATACAGCCTCAGACACTTAACACTTACTAGCTGTGTGACCTTGGGCAAGTCACTTAACCCCAATTGCCTCACTAAAAACAAAAACAAAAACAAAAACCTTTGATTGTTAAGAATGTTTTCCTTTTATTGAAATTTTATTCCCTATAACATCCACTCATTAGTCCTAGTTCTCCCCTCTAAAGCCATGCAGGTTAGGCTAATCCCCTTTACATGGTACCTTCTACAAATCTGAAGACAACTGTCTTGTCTCCCCTCAGATCTTTCCCTCTCCAGGTCAAAGAGCTTTGATTCCTTCAACCAATCTCCACGTGGCATAATTTTTAATTTCCTGACACTCTTGTTTCTCCCCTCTCTTAATGCCCACTCCTGTATGTCAGTGTATCTGTAAATGGATGCAATACTCCAGATGTGACCTAAAGATGCCATGGTACCATGGGAATACTGTCTTATTTTGAATATTCTACTTCAGTTATTGCAACCTGAGATCACTTTACTAAATAAATAAATGAAAATTTAAAAACCAAAAAGATAACGAGTGGTTAGTCTGGCATGGCTTCCTTTTTGAATCCATCTTCACTTTTAATTATTACTTCCACCCTTTAAAAGTGTTGGTAGACCGTCCAAAATTCTGGAATTTGTCAAATTCACTGACCCATAGTTTGAGCAATGATTATCCAGCCCCTGTGCTATGGCACCTTTCTGTTTTGTCAAAATACCTTAGTCACTGTTAGATGTTTAACAGTTACATATTTGACTTCTCTCAGTAATCTGGGATGTATTTCATATGGGCCTGGTTATTCAAAGTCATTGAGCATAGCTAAGTTTTATGTTACTCTCTCCAGTCATTTTGTTTCAATTCCCCATTAATCATTTTTGTTAACTTCCCAGTTAGGCCTGGTTTCTACTTTTTCTTTGTTGTATATGACTTCCTCATCTTCCCCAAAAGGGTCTTTATCTCTTCCTTGGTCTTTGCCTTGCCCCCACCATCACCTCTTTATCTTTGGTGTTTTTCTAAAACTTAAGCTTGTACTTTGTCTTCTCAATACCGTTTAATAGCATCTTGCAACTTTAAAAAAAAATTCATCCTCAATTTCCTGCCCTTCTTTCTATCTCCTGTTTATGTCCCTTGAAATCCAAGTTTATGCACATGCTACCTGTGCAGTCATATTTGTCCCTTTAGACACCGTCCCCATAGCTTCTCCATTAGAATCAGTTGTGGCAGCATTGACAGAATTTCATTCCAGACTACCATTGTTCTCATTCATTTTCAGTTGGTTCTGGACCTACCTTCTCTCTGAACTCTTTGAAACACACTCTCATAATATTTAGGTGATATAACAGAATATGTTAGCTGTTCCCTTTGTTACCTGTTCCAAATTCTAAGATGGCACAGTTACTGCCTCACAAGAAGGTATTTGTCATTCCATTTTATGAGCCAGTTTCTTTATAGATTAAAATCAAGTCCAGAATAACAGCAGCAACTGTGCCACCTTCTGAACTCAATCAACAAGCACTTATTAAGCACCTGTTGTGTGTCAGACACTGTGGCTACAAAGAACAAAAGCGAAATAAACAGTCCTTGCCCTCAGAGAGCTTGAATTCTTTCAGTGGAAATAATAGATGTACAATAAATATAAATCCTGAGTATATGCTAGGTGAATAGTAATAGGAGGACGCTAGAAGTGGGTAGAGGGTATGAATCAGGAAATGCTTTATGTGAGAGATTGCACTGGATCTAAAAGCATTTTAAAAAGCCAGAGATTCTAAATCATGGGGGTAAAAAAGGAGCATGTTCCAATATGAGGAATAGCTTGTGCAGAAGCATGAAGATGAGAGATGAAATACCCAGCATGAGGAACCGCAAGTAGACCAGTTTGGCTGGAAAGTAGAGTATGAAAGGCCAGTAATATGCAATCATTTTAGTAGGGTAGGCTGGAGACAGATTGTGAAGGGCATTAAATGACAAAAAGAGAAATTTCTATTTAATCTTAGATGCAGCAGGCCTATCTGGAACTTTTTGAGTCAAGGAGTAACCTGGTCAGGAATATCAGTGTTGTAGATGGAATAGAGAGGGAAGAAACTTGATTCGGGGAGACCAATTAGGAAACTGTTAAAGTAGTCCAGGAGGGGGATGGTCAGGACTTCATTAAGGTGGTGGCCACGTATTTTAGAAGTTGGAGACAGATTTGAAGGAAAAAGAAATTACAGGCATGGGAGAAAGTCCATCAGAATGAACAGTGAGAGACAGTAAGGAGAGCAGTGCCATTGTATACTAGAAGGGAATCCTGTAAAGGATCCTAAATGCAAAACAGAGAATTTTATATTTTATCCTGGAGGCAGTAGGGTATTAATTGAATAATGGGGGTCGTTTGGTCTGCCTTGCTCTTTCAGGAGATCAGTTTGACAGCAGAGTAGAGGAAATAGTAATAACTAGTATTTTATGACATTTCAAGGCTTGCATAGTACTTCTCAAATATTATCTTATTTTCTTATCACATTGCCCTCATTTTACAGATGAGGAAATTGAGGCAGCAAATGAATGACTTGCCCAGGTTCGCTTACACCTAGGCAGGATCGATTTTCTAGGCCCTTTTGGCTTAGAAGTAGGTACAGTTCCTTTTCTGATGATTATTGGCACACTTCTGTGTTTGCCTCCAGAACCTCTGAAAGAACGTAAGGCCAACAAGGCTGACCTTGCCTCTGTTTAAGTAAGGCAGCCTGAAATCATCATGAGAAATGAAAACAAAGAAACAATTGGTAGACTTGAGTATTACTTAGTCTGATCAAACCAATTGCACAAAGATCTCAATAGTTTAGAATAAAGGAGAATGAGATCTATTTAGCAAAGTAGAAAAGTCTGAATTGTGGAATATTCTTAAAGAAATGTAACTTTGTTACTTTTAAGTCCTGTACAAATGTATTTACTGTTAAAACTAATTATTTAGGGGCAGCTAGGTGGCACAGTGGATAGAGCACCGGCCCTGGAGTCAGGAGTACCTGAGTTCAAATCCGGTCTCAGACACTTAACACTTACTAGCTGTGTGACCCTGGGCAAGTCACTTAACCCCAATTGCCTCACTAAAAAAAAAACTAATTAAAATTACAGCTAATTTTAAAAGTAGTTATATTAGATCATTCAAGTGACAAGTGTTTTACAAAATAATTTCTATTGCTTATTTGTAGTTTTTTTAACTTACTAAGTATGACATATACCATGTCTAAATTATTACACATTCCAAATAGAGGTTGAATAAATTGTCTTATTTTAGCTGATTAAATATTTTTTGAGAGTTTTCTTTGAAGGTAGGTAGAATACATTTGACATTCAAAGTAAAAAAAATTACCTGTGGAATTTATTTGTGCATTGTCCATTTTCCTGTTCTTAATCTTTCTCTCAATTTTATCTGTCCTTCTATCTTTAAGAAGTTTAACTAGAATTGGAAATAAAAGGAATGCCCATCAATTGGGGAATTGGCTAAACAAGCTGTGGTATATGATGGTGATGGAATATTATTGTGCTTTTAAGAAATGACAAGTAGGATGATTTCAGAAAGGCCTGGAAAGACTTGTATGAACTAATGTATAGTGAAGTAAACAGAACCCAGAGAACGTTGTGCACAGAGACAGCAATATTGTTTGATGAAGAACTGCAAGTGACTTAACTATTCTCAGCAATACAATGATCCAAGATAGTCAGTCCCAAAGGACTCATGATGAAGCATAGTATCCACCTCCAGAGAAAGAACTGATATTGATTGAACACAGACTGAAGCATGTTATTTTTTCACTTTCTTTCATTTTTTCTTTTATTCAAGTTTTCTTGTACAAAAGGACTAATATGGCAATATTTCTCATAATTGTACATGTATAACTTATATCTGATTGCTTACCACCTCAGGGAAGGAGGAGGGGATGGCAGGGGGGGGAGGGATAAAAATTTGGAATTCAAAACAAAAGTTGAACTATGTAAATTTAGATGCCTTGAAGTTCCCAGCTTAAAAATATTTTTGATTTGTTGGAAGTTGTTTTATCTTTCTGTTTTTCAGGAGTACACAAAAGCTAATCTTTTGGATAGTAGTAATTTTACTTAAGTTGGAACATTTGGGTAAACTCAGTATCATAGATTTAGAGCTAAAAGAAATCTTAGAGGCCATTTGGTCCAGCCCCTTAATTCTCCAAGGAGGAAACTTAGACATAAAGAGGTTAAATGATTGACTGCTCTACTCAAAAATTATTCTTTTTTTGTGTAAGTAAACTGGACACTAAATATTTCAACTTATTTGGAAATCTAAGCACTTTCATTCCTCACTTGTAGAGTGGGTGTAATATTATTTGCACTACCTACTTTGTATAGGGTTGTGAGGTTCAGATGAAATAACATATGTAAAATGCTTTTGTTTAACGCTTAACTGCTATATAAATGTTGTATATTAATTAGTGTCAATATTTTGACAAAGAAATACATTTTGGAAAATAAGATATAACTTTTTAAAGTATATGTACTGGGGGGGGGCAATTGGGGTTAAGTGACTTGCCCAGTGTCACACAGCTAGTAAGTGTCATGCATCTTATTCTGGATTTGAACTCAGGTCCTCCTGAATCCAGGACTGGTGCTTTATCCACTGCGCCACCTAGCTGCCCTAGATATAACTTTTTAGAGTTTTGTTTCCAACATTTAAGTGTAAATATCCATTTCAGTAAGTTATAGCAGTACTAGCAGATATAAAAAAGGTAAAGTTGTAAGTTAGAATTCTCAGCAACACGAACATAAGCAAAGAATCTTCTTTATGTAGCAACAAAAGCAAAACCATCTACCATAATGACTACTTGACAAAAGATTCACCTTCTAGTTGTTAAATATTTTAAATAATAGCAGTTTTTAAAATGACATAGGGAGAAAGAAAAATAAAAAGGCAACCCTTTGTACCCATCAAGTTGTTCCTTTGATTTTTAAGCAAAACATCTTTGAAAATGGTTTACTTAAAGAAACAAATGTTCTTTATACCTAAAGAGACTGTGAGTAACAAAGAAATATTGACATCAAGTTTTTAACCTAGAGTATTCCATGAATAAACTGTTAAAGCCAAGATTGGTGAGCCTTTGAAAATACAAGGCAGGAGTTGTGAACATTATCATCATTAAGTACTTATTGAAAATGGTGCTATTTAATGAGATGTTACACCAAATTGTATTTACTCTTACTCTTTACTAATGTACCCTAAAAACATATACATTATTTATTTTTAGCGTTCTTTTCTTTTTAAATTTTGAGTTTCAAATTCTCTTTCCCCCTCCCATTCCTTACTTACCCACTTAGAAAGGCAAGCAAAATGATATCAATTATACATGTGAAATCATGCAAATCATATTTCCATATACTAATGTACTTTTGAAGAAATAGCAATTTTCTCTTCCTGTATCATGAATTAATGTTTTTGTGAAATGTAGTCCCAGATTTGATCTCAACCTAGGGCAATTTTATATTTCTTTGAGTAAACTCAGAAAAGAATGCTATTCATTCACTGAAGATGTTTATATAGAACAGATTTTGAATCAGTGCCATGCAAGAAAAAGACACAAAGGAACTCACCTAAATAATTTTACAGTTTTCATCTTGTAATAGTAATAAATGCAGATTACTTTACCCAAAGAAAGTATGATAGCTTAATCCATACCTGATTTATGTGTGTGCTGAATCATTTCTTAGAGGACATTCCTTCAGTCTTCAAAAAAAAAGTTATTATTGGATCCCATAAATAACTCCTTTATTTAACTTTAAATGTTTAGCTTACAAAAAATGTACTAATATGTAAGAACATATATTTCCCAAAGTACTTTAGGTTGTCTTTACTTGCTAGAGGTGGTAGAGCAGTAACTGTAACAGAATATGTATCCTTTAAATAGAATGGTATGGTTTGGGATTTGTATTTTCCAGCACATATGTTATGATTAAAACTTGAATAATTTGAATTTTCTTGATACCCCTTAATTTTTTGTGAGGTGGAACTCGGAAAGGAGTGGATAAATATCCAACAAAGAAATATAGAATTTAATAGATGGAGGAACAGAAAGGTGGTTAGGGGAGCAAGACTTTCCTAAATAAGAGCTTATAGCTTCTTAGGCAGTCAATACAAAAAATATTGCTGCCTAATTTCTGCCCCCCCCCCAACTCTAGGCACAAATAGGGATGACACATCATGATATTTGCCTCATGGTGAAATTCATTTCAGCAATCTTTTTTTTCCCTTTTTTTAAATCAGCAAAACTCTTTTCCTTGATGACATCCATTCTGGTTCTTCTTTGAACTAGACAGCTTTCTGTTGCTCTCTGTGTGGTAGTAATTTTCATTTCTTTGGAAAGCATTGTGCTAGACACTGGGATATATGTAGATTGTATAAAGTTTAGATAAGATTCTATCCCTACCCTTTAGTTTAGCAAGAAGATTTAATGCATGCATAATTTTAATATGTCAGAGGTACATAAGAAAGGCGTAAGCTGGCTCAAGGTAGGGAAAGGTAATTATGAGAAAGAAAGGGGAAAACTCCCTGGAAGAGATGGAATTTAAGTTGGTTTAAAGAATTAATAGAAAGTCAGCAGTTTGTGAGTGGAGATTGGGGGGTGTTCCTGGCAAAAGGAGCACTTATAAATAAAGAAATAACAAGGACTCTATTTAGTTGTAATGTAGAGTATATGAATGATAATAGAATGAGATGAGCTTGGAAATGTGGCACCACATTTTGGAGACTCTGTACAAAGGTGCAGGGTCACTCAAGATAATATGTAGCTCATGTCAGAGATGGAATTTGAACTGGGATCTTCCTGATTTTTTTACTCCAGCTTTCTGTCCAGTATGCTGCACTGCCTCTCTTGATGATCTATTATATTTCTTTTATGTGTTATATTTTTCATTGTTTCTAATGCTGTGTGTTCCTACATCTGTCATTCAACTAAAATTGCTCTCTAAAGTTACCAATGATCTCTTAATTACCCAATTTAATGGGCTTTTCTCACCCCTCATCCTTTTTTACTTTGACAGCCTTTGGCATCAATGATCACCCTCTTCTCCTTGATACTCTCTTCTTTCTAGGTTTTTACTGGCTTTCCTCCTACCTGTCTGACCACTCTCTCAGTCTTCTTTGCTGGATCTTCCCAGGCCTCACCTGCAAGTCATGGGTGAGCCTTCCCTCCCAAGGTTCTGTACAGGACCCTTCTCTTTTGGATTATTTTGCAGATGACTCTCAGATCTGATTGTCTAGGCCTAACCTCTCTCTGAGAAACCAGTCTCACTCACATCTCCAACTGCTTATTGAATATCTGGAACTGTCCTGTAGACATTGGTGTCAAAAACCCAAATAGAAATGGATCCTGGCAGCCACATATTGACTTAGAAAAACACAAATTAACAGTCTCTATGTTGTACTTTCATTTAATTGTTAAATATTTCCAAACTACATTTTTAATCTAGTAAGGGCTTTACTCAGGAGTTTGATAGGCTGTTTCCCACTACTTCAAGTTTGACATCTTTGGCCACAAACTTAAGCTCAGTCTGTCCAAAAGTGAATTCACTATCTTTACCTCACTTCTCTCTTCTTACTTTTCTTACTACTGTCATGGGCACTACCATCTTCCCAGTCACCAGGCCCTCAATCTAGGTGCTGTAGTAAAAATTATTATGTATGCTAGGCAGCTTTTGAAGGACCTCCCCTTTTGGGGAAGGAAAGATTGAACGCTCCCTGAAGGGAGGTGAAGGGCTGCTTCTGGAACGCTAGGCTTCTTCCGGAACAGGAGCTCACTCTTGGCTCTCTCTGTCTGGCGACTCCCCTTGCAGTGGCGCATGTTTGTTCTGTCTCAGCGTGGTTTGAGCAACTATAGACTGTCTGGAGTTAGTGAGTTAATTATGGAAAACCCTAAATTCCTTTGAACTAGCTTAATTGGTAACGGTCTGGGCAGTGAATAGGTTAAGCTTAGAGTTAAGAATATCTATCTGTATTTCTATTTTCCTATTTCCTTATCTTTGATTTTTATTAGTTTCACTCTTGTTGTTTAATTAATTACGAAGTAATAAAATCTGATCCTTTTGTGAACTAAAGCTTAGAGACTCCTTTCTTATTGGCCTGGGAGAAATATCTAAAAAGGGCAGTTCAAAGGGGAGGGTAAACCTAAAAGGTCCCTCATTTCCAGGACCCCAATATTAAGGCAAGCCACCCAAATAACACTCCGTATATCAAATTTTGGCCCTCAGTGCCATCTTCAACTTCTGACTTTCTCTTACCTCCTATATCCTATTGCCATGTCCTGTCAATTCTATTTTTACTATATCTCTCATATACTCTCTTTTCTTCTCTGACATAGATACCAGCCTCATATAGTCTCTCTTTATCTTACACCTGAACTCTTGCAATAGCCTGCTAGTTGGTCTTTCTTCCTCTTGTCTCTCAACTCCAATCCATCCTCCAATAAGCTGTCAAAGTGATCTTCCTAAAGTGTGGGTCTAATAACCATGATACCTCTTCTCCCAAATCAGTCAACTCCAATGGCTCCTCATTAACTCTAGGATCAAATATAAAATATTCTGTTACTTTTAAAAATCCTTCATAAAAAGATCCGATCATTCTGGAGAACAATTTGGAACTATACCCAAAGGGTATATAGAACTGTGCATACTGCTATCTTTAATCAAGCAGTACCACTCCTAGACTTATATCTGAAAGACATCCCCAAAAAGAGAAAAATACCTATTTGTACAAAAATATTTCTAGCAGCTCTTTTTCTGGTAGCTAAGAATTGGAAATCAAAGGAATGTCCATCAATTGGGGAATGGCTAAACAAGCTATGGTATATGATGGTGATGGAATATTATTGTGCTATAAGAAATGACAAGCAGAATGATTTCAGAGAAGTCTAGAAGGAACTGTATGTACTGATGTATAGTGAAGTGAGCAGAACCAAGAGATTGTTGTGCACAGTGACAGCAATATTGTTTGATGAAGAACTGTGAATGACTTAACTATTCTCAGCAATACAATAATCCAAAATAGTCCCAAAGGACTGATGATAAAACATACTATCCACCTCCAGAGAAAGAACTGATATTGACTGAACACAGACTGAAACATGCTATTTTTTACTTTCTTTCATTTTTCCTTTTATTCAAGTTTTCTTGCATAAAATAACTAATATGAAAACAAAAAAAATAAAACAAAAAGAGAGCAGCTTGGTGGCACAATGGATAAAACACCGGCCCTGGATTCAGGAGGACCTGAGTTCAAAGCCGGCCTCAGACCCTTGACACTTACTAGCTGTATGACCCTGGGCAAGTCACTTAACCCTCATTGCCCTGCAAAAGACAAAAACAAATGACTAATATGGCATTGTTTTACTTAATTGCATGTGTATAACATATCTGATTACTTGCCACCTCATGAAGGGAGGAGGGATAAAATTTGGAACTCAAAACCATTAATAAAAATGTTATTTAAAATAAGTAAATAAATAAAAACAATAAAGTCCTTCATAACCTGCCCCCTACCTGCTTTTCCAATTTTCTTACCTCCCCTCCACATACTCTTCAATCCAATGACACTGACTACTAGGCTGGCATTTGATCAAGACACTTCATTTCCTGACTTGAAGAATTTTCAGTGACTGACCCTCATGCTTAGAATGCTCTCTCTTCATCTGTTTCCTGGCTTTCCTGTCTTCCTTCAAAACCCCACTAAAATCACATCTTTTATAAGAAATGTTTCTTTAATTCTAGTGTCTTCCCTATGAGATTATCTCCAATTTATCTCTGTGTTTGTATAGACATATAGACATAAATGCTTATATGTGTATGTGTGTAGACATATATACATGTATATGTGTGTATGTATGTATACATGTAAAGAAATAAAATTTGTACATATTTGCATGTTGTCTCTCCCATTAGACTACTAGCTCCTTGAGGGCAGGGACTTTTAGCGCAATAGCTGACATATAGTGCCAGACTAGTGGCATAATTAAAGAGTAATAGTTCCTATGTCCTAAAAATTCTTCTTCTAACAACTTCGTATGGAAAAAAGAGGAATTGTAAAGCCATGGAATATGGATTGTAACTGGGGCTTTGACAGCAATTACCTGTATGAAGTATCACATTTCCTTTCTGGGCCTTAATTTTTTTCACCTGTAAAATGAGGGTCGCAGATGCGTATTTGAAGAACTAGAAAGCGGAATGAGGGCTAGATTTGTTCTTCTTGACTCAGAGGATAGGATTAGGAAAGATAGTTTAACTCTGTGACAGCAGATTTTGGCTTGATATAAGGAAGAACTTCCTAACAATCAGAGCCATATGGAAGTATAATGAGCTCTCTTAGAAAGTAGTTGGGGGGAGCAGCTAGGTGGCGCAGTGGATAAAGCACTGGCTCTGGATTCAGGAGTACCTGAGTTCAAATTCGGCTTCAGACACTTAACACTTCCTAGCTGTGTGACCCTGGGCAAGTCACTTAACCCTCATTGCCTCCCACCAAAAAAAAAAACCAAACAAACAAAAAACCAGTTGGTTCCTCCTCACTGGAATTCTAGTAGATACTAGATTACCATATGGAGCAATTCCTATTCCGGAAGACCTATAGTTTTCAGTCAGACTCTTGAGTTTCTGTGATGCTGGTTCATTTCTGTCAGTGGATTTCTAATTCAGCTAGTTCTTAAACTTATTTCCCATTTGTTGTGAAATAACATATTTGGGTAAGGCCTCAGTTTGCTGGGGTAGTACCTCAAAGAGGAAAGTTATTCATCTTTCTGCCTGGTAAATTAGATGATGGTGAAATAGCAAAAATCTCCTTCCCAATTTGAGTGTATATAAAGTACCATTGCAAATAGTATGCATTTTAGTTTTGCTTTATTAATTTGCTGGTCAAGTGATTATGGTAACTTCTCTTGCTCATTCATACAAGTGTGGTTATCATATCTGAACTGTTAATATGGTTACTTTTGGATTTTTCTCATTTTCTAAGTTAAATTTTAGCAAATTTCTTCTTGATGTATAATCCATCTATGAACTATATATATATATATACACATACATATATATATACATATATATAATTTTATTGGTTTTTTTTAACTTCACCATAGGTTCCTCCAGTATTCTTCTCCCTCTCCACTTTCCCTCTCAGAGTGCTATCCCTAAAACAAATAATATTTTTAAAGGCAAAGAAAAAGTTAAAAAATTAGCAGAATTGTTCAATACATTTAAAAAGTTTGAAAATATGTGCATTGTACCATGCCATCTACCTCTGTAAAGAGCAGGATAGAGGTGTCTTCTTTTATTTCTCTCTTTCTCTCTCTCTCTCTCTCTCTCTCTCTCTCTCTCTCTCTTTTTGTTTTTTTGGGTGAGGCAATTGGGGTTGTGACTTGCCCAGGGTCACACAGCTAATAAGTGTCAAGTGTCTGAGGCTGGATTTGAACTCAGAGAGCCAGTGCTTTATCCACTGTGACACCTAGCTGCCCCTTATCTCCTTTTTTGAAGCCACGTTTGTTCTTTGGGATTTTGCAACATTCATTGTTGATTATTTTTGTGATTGTTTTAAATGCTTATATTGTGTGTATTCATGTGTAATTTCTTGGCTTTGCTTACTTCAGTTCTGCATCAGTTCATGTAGATTTTTCTATCCTCAATATTCATTGTATTCATCATTTCATACAGTATGGTATGAATTCTATTCCATTCATGTACCACAGTTTGGGGTTTTATTGTTATTGTTGTTCAATTGTCTCCATCATGTCTGACTCTTTGTTGACCCCATTTAGGGTTTTCTTGGCAAAGATACTGGAGTGGTTTGTTGTTTCCTTCTCTAGTTCATTTTACAGATGAGAAACCGAGGCAAAGATGTTGAGTGACTTGCCCAGGATCACACAGCTAGTAAGTATCTGCAGCTGGGTTTGAACTCATGAAGATGAGCCTTCCTGATTGAAGCCCAGTGTTTATCCGCTGT
This sequence comes from Dromiciops gliroides, assembly GCF_019393635.1. NCBI lineage: Eukaryota > Metazoa > Chordata > Mammalia > Microbiotheria > Microbiotheriidae > Dromiciops > Dromiciops gliroides. The sequence goes on from NC_057861.1 coordinate 532,233,716, forward strand.
CCTATCTAGCTACCCCCACAGTTTGGTTAGCTATTCCATAATCAGTGGGCATTTACTTTTGTTTCCAGTTCTTTGCTATCACAAAAAGTACTGCTATAAATATTTTGTTGTATGTGGGAATTTCTTCTTATCTGTGGCCTTGGGATATAAACCCAAGGAATGGAATTTCTGGGTCAGAGGGCATCTATGAACTCTTAAATAAGTCAATTCTTATTGTCTACCTTAAGGTTGTGATTTCATAATTAGTATTTGGGCTGTTTTGATTTTTTTTTCTTCTTAAGTACTTATAGATTGACTTGCTGAACGTAAAATTTCCTTTTATGCCATATCTCTTTATTTATTTGCTTTTATTTAGGCAGCTGAGCAATGCAATGGATAGAGTACTGGACTTGGAGTTAGGAAAACCTGAATCTGAAACCTCTGTCTTACATGTATGAGTCGTGTGACCACTGACAAATCATTTAACTTCTCTCCACTGTGGTTTCCTTATCTGTAAAATGGAGATAATAACACCAGTCTCAACATTGTTATTAGTATCAAATGAAATAGGACATGCAAAGCACTTTGTAAGTCTTAAAGCACTGGATCAATACTGTTAATACTTTTTATTGGCTATGGGAGTCACTGAACTGAATAGGATTTAAGAATGGACTCTTTCTAGGATTTAGAGGTGGAAGAGAATTTAGAATAATCTAGCTCAGTCCACTCATTTTACAAATGAGGAAACTAAGGTCCAGAAAGGGAGCTGATCTACCACATGCCACACAAGTAGTGAGTAGCAGAGGCAGGATCCAGACCTATGTCTGTGGCTCCAAATCCTCAGTGCTTTCTGTTATAGAGAAGACAGGGCCTGGACTCTCCCAGCTCACTTTATTCAGCATCTGAGGCTTCAGCTCCACAAAACAAACTGCCCCTCAGGTTAAATTTATCACTTCTACTCTCATAACCATGCTAGTAACTCAAAGCCTTAACCAACATCACCTCCCTTAGCCTCCTCTCCTCGGTGATTGGAGGACTAGAGAGTGAAGTATCAAACTCCTCCCACTCCTTATAGAGTGCAGAAACTGGACTTAGAGCTCATGCCACTCTACCATCTGCTGCTCTGCCTGATTTCAACTGCATAGAACAAGATCCCCCCCCCTTCTCTCTCCCTCCCACTTTCCTGCCTCTTTTTTGTGTAGTGGGCTTTCCTTCTCCCCCATATTTTGCAGTTCTTAAGGGCAGGAAGTATTTTAAGTTCATTATATCCCCAGGACATAGCACATTTCCTGGCACATAGTAAGTGCTTTGTACATGTTTATTGGATTGGAAATTGTGTATTCTTTCCACTGTCTCACATTGCCATCACTTCCTACCACTGGATTATTTGATGTTGTCAGTCGGATATATTTGCCATTGTAGTTTTTACTCAGGGGCAGCTAGGTGATGCAATGGATAAAGCACCGGCCCTGGATTCAGGAGGACCTGAGTTCAAATTCGTCCTCAGATACTTGGCACTTACTAGCTGTGTGACCCTGGGCAACTCACTTAACCCTCACTGCCCCCACAAAAAAAAAAAAAAGTTTTACTCAAGTTTTAAGATAGGCGATGCTAAAATTCCAGGGGTTCCAACTTTTGGCAAATTGCTTAGGGTTTCTTATTTCCAGATTTCTGGGTTTATGTTCCCTCTTCCTCTCAGTGGAGAGGTTTATTTGTGATACAAATTGCAACAGACCTACCGTAATACTTTGTGCATTTAGGTTTAGCAAAAGTGTTTTAAATATTTAATTAATGATATAGCCTAAGTCTCTCAGTATTTCATTGAATAAAAGGATTTGGTCCAAGCCAATCCAGTTGTAATTAATCTTTTCATTCCCATCAGGATTCATTGGCACATGCTGTGAGAAATGAGGGAGGAAGCCTCAGATCTAACTCTTGCTGAACTAGTACCCAACCCAGCTCTGGCTGAAACCACTAGGGTAATCTCAGCTCCCTTACAGTTTTCAGAAAAACAAAGGAAAGCTCAGTTGCATGTAGATATATCCTCATTTTAGTGGGTGGATCCTGGCTTTTGATTAAACTAAATGCCATGTACAGTATTACAAATGTTTAGTTTCTTTTCCCCAAGCAAGATTATCAGAATTTAAATCTCCTAAACTGCTGATTTTTAAGGTTGTAGGTTTAAGAAATATATTTTAAGTGTGAGAAAAAATTATTTGGCATTAAATCAAATAAAAGTATTAATTTTGGCTCCTAAGCCATAGCAGGGAAAAGTCCATTTATATATTCAAAACAAAACTAAAACTTGCTATATGAGTGCCAACTGTTTTTTTTTAAAAGGTCTAGGTTTAAACACAATAGAAGCTAAACTTCTCCAGCACGTTATGAAAGCAATTAGTTATTTGACTATTAGTCATTTCCTATGCTATCCCACAGTTTGTCCACCATGGCTGGAATTCACTTCCTTTGTTGAAATTCCCTTCCTTCAAGGCCTAGTTCAAGTGCTACTTCCTTCATGAAACCTTGCCTGACTCTCCCCTGTCCCATGCTGCAAGTGATCTCTTCTTAAGACACTCCTTTTTCTATCTCCTTGAAGGCAGAGGTCATATCTATTCTTTTTCAAACTCCCTTCAGTGTCTAGTACAAAGTAAATGCTTATTAAATGTTGAATTGAATTGTGCTTAGTTGTAATGAACCAATTAAGAATTTATTAAACACATATCAAATACCTACTTTGTGCCAGGGACTTTTCTAGGCAATACATACAAAAACAAAAGTATATACAAAGTAGATTATACAAAATATAAATTGTTGTTGTTCTCAAGAGGACCAGCATTGGGAAAGTGATGTCATGACTTGCAGTAAATTGGATTTAAATGAGGGAGGGCTGTGCAAAGTCACCAGCCTCACTCTCTGCTCCAGTGCCGTCTGGGTCCAGTGGCAAGATATATTATCAGGGCAAATGGAGATGGCCCCATTCAGTGGGAGACCTTGGCCTTTTTTAAACTAAGGTCTTTCATAGGTCTCAGTTTGCATAAGGCACAGCCCATATAAGTAGTATATAACAAGTACAAAGGAAGGGTAGGACACTCAGTGGGGTGAGAAGATCTGGAAAGGCCATGCTGAAGGAGACTCTTAAAGGAGACTAAGCATTCTAAGAGGCTGAAGTGAGGGTGGAGTATATTTCAGTCACTGAGATGTGTATCATGCCCTGACTCCAGTTAGATTATATGGTTCTTAAAAGCAGGAACTGTATCTTATTTCTTCTTTGTATCCCCACTACCTGTGCTTTGTACACAGTAAGTATGTTAATGAATGTTAGATTTGACTGTTCTTAAGGTATTTTAGCATTTGAACAAATTGCACATGATATCCCAATTAAAATATTTTCACATAAGAGATATTCAGCATGTGAGATAACTTTAAAGAGAATTACTCTGAGAAATGTCAGTTTGACTCAATAAATATGTATCAAATATTTAATTTATATAAGATACTAGGTTAAATACTAAAAAGAGTCCAGAGAAAATAGTGTAGCCCCTGCCTTCAAAGAGTTTACAGTTTAATATTATTCTCAAGTGGATCTGTGATCCCATGGGTTCAGCAATTCCCTGCATTGATACAGTTCACAGCCTATCCGTGTCTGCCCATCCAAAGTAGCTGTTGTCCATGCCCTCCTGTAAGCTCAAGACAGGAGAACCCAACAAGGTAAAAGCTATCCTCCCTTTATCCTGACATCAGGCAAGTGCCAGAGGAGCTCTGTCTTCTTGTCATTCCTCACTTACTCCATGTGACTAGCTCATTTCCTCTTCTAACCCCACATTTCTTTGATGACATATTATACTCCTGTTCTTCTTTGAAGTCCCTAATTGGTTATATGTTGCAGCCTGCTCACGCCCACTGAGTACCTTTCTGTTGCTCTCTCTATGCTATTGATCTTAAATTAGTTTATTATAGCTTCTCTTGCTGCCACACCACATCAACATTACTTAGATTGCTCTCATCTAATTTACTAAACTCAAAGATAACTTCATGTTAGGAAGACCTATGAAACTGACAATTTATGTTCACCTTCAAATATAAAACTTCATGTTACCAACGTATAACTTTATGTGCACCTTTTGCAGTATTGACCAAGAAAGAAAAAGTATGAGACCTATTCTTTAGTTCTGACCTTATCCCTGAAATATAACTACCCAGACGTATTAATTAAAACACTTATACAACAAGGACCCCTATGGAGGTAAACTTAGGGTGGATTTGTAAGAGATTGTCTTTGGCATTTCATTAGAGGAAGCTTTGTTGAAATACTTTCAGAACTAGGAACAGGGGACCTTAGAGTGAGAATCTTCTATATTCCCTTGAAATACATGATTTGCACAATGCTAATGATATATATTCTCAGTGTGAAGATACTTTAGTAAAACAGTACCTTTGGTTTGGATCTGTGATTTTATCAGACTATGGAGACAGTCGTGTCAAAACTTTTTTTTGTTGGGGGTTGGGGGGGCAATGAGGGTTAAGTAGCTTGCCCAAGGTCACACAGCTAGTAAGTGTCAAGTGTTTGAGGCCGGATTTGAACTCAGGTCCTCCTGAATCCAGGGCTGGTGTGTATATATTTACTTATTTGTAAATCATATGCATGTACTACTATGCCAGTTGAGTTCATTATAAATCTTACATGAAATAGAAATTTTAAAGAGTATTAGATTTAAAAAAATGAAATATTTGATTCTGTAGTCTATAATAGAGAGCCACTGGAGTTGAGTGAGTAGGGAAGTGATAAAGACCTTTGCTTTAGGAAAAATCACTTTGGTAGCTGTGTGAAGGATAGCTTGAAATGGGGAGAAACCTGAGGCAGGGAGGTCAATTAGTCTACTGCTATAGTCCAGGTTAGAAATAAAGCGGGTCTGTGCTAAAAGTGGAAAGAAGGGGACCCATACTAGAGATAGTAAAAAAGGACATATTTGGCAACTAATTGGTTATGTGAGATGAGGGAAAGGGAATATTCTGATAATACCTGAAGTTGAAGTTATAAACCTAGGTGACAGGAAGGATAATGGTGTCTTCAACAGTAATGGGAAAATTTGGATGAGCAGTGGGTTGGGAGGAAAAGGAAGAGATGTCATGAGATTTGAGGTACAGATAAAAACATGCCTACTCATTCTTTGTAACTCACTGTCCTTAAAAAAAAAAAAGGCAAAAGGAAGAACTCTTATTTTCAAACCATCTGGCATAGCCATGAGGTGAGCTGGGGAGAGGGTTCCCAATTGACTGCTGCTGTGAGTGCCCAGAATATCCTAAGGGTCTTATGTTTTATGCAGAAAAAGGAAGTTGGGAACTTTCACTACATAGGAATGCAGAATGAGGGAGTATTGGGGAGATAAAGGTGGCTTTGCTTATTTTGAAGGCAAGCCCCAGGATTTGGCTATGGAGCAGGTGGGATGTAACCCATCTTCCATTGGTTAATCTCATCCTTTAGGGACATATCCTGAGCCTTCATCGGGGAGGCAGCTAAGTGACACAGTGCTAGGCCTACAGTCAGGAAGACCTGAGTTCAAATCAGACTTCAGACATTGAATAGCTATAACATAGCCATTAAGTGTCTGAGGTTGGAATTGACCCTGGGCAAGTCGCTTAACCTGTCTGCTTCAGTTTCTTGAGTTGTAAAATGGGGATAATAATAGTATCTGCCTCCCAGGGTTTTGTGAGGTTCTTAATAAATGCTGGTTCTCTTTCTTTCTAATTTTGAAAACACTTAGTCTTAGAGAATTACCTGCGTCACTACACCAGGTTGCCACTTCTTGTTGGTCCTTCATTCTCAAAGAGAATCAGTTGCATCATGAGCATGATGTCTTGACTTGTAGGTGAATTCAATTTGAGTGAGGCAGAGCTACACAAAGTCAGCTGCTTCAGTGTCTCCTCCAGTCATTGGAGTCCAGTGGCAAGATAAAGGTAAAGATGACTGTCAATGGCCCAGGATGCAGCGTGTGACATTGGCCCTTTCTAGATTAAGGTCTTTCTCAGGTCTCAGTTTGAGGCCACCCCCCATTCGATGACTGACAGCTAGGTGAGAATTCAGACAAAAGATGACCCAGTTTACCATCCCAAAGATATCAGTCTGAGGGAAGACCCTCAGAGTTTTTGGCCAGACCAGAAAACAATTTAGTTACCACTTAGCTTGTACATAGTAGGTCCTAATAAGTGAAAAGGTTTGACCGACTTCCTTGGATAAAAACTAGAATTTATTAAATCATTAGGTGTCCTGGTTTATGACTCTGGTTTTGTTCCTTGTTAGTTACATAGAGGTAGAATCGTGTAGTCAAATGAGTACTCTAGACTTAATTATGTTCATGTAGTTTCTGGGTTTGTCTTGGCAGGCATATGCCCAGGTATTTTATTGTGTCTATGATTATTTTAAATGGGGTAGCTCTTCTTGCAGGATTTTGTTGATAATACATAGAAATGCTGGTGATTTATGTGCATTTATTTCATATCTAATTTTTAGGATTTTCATATTGGTGTTTAATTGGGCATTTTAAATTTGGTTTTCTAGGGTTTTTAAATTGCATACCCGATTCATTGGTCTGCTCATTCTTTGTTTTATTGATGTAAGCATTTAGAGATATAAATATCCCTCTGATTACTGTTTTTGCTGCATCCTGTAGGTTTTGGTATGTTGTCTCATTATTATCATTCTCTTTAATAAAATTATGTATTGTTTCTAACCTACTTATTCTTTAAGATAAGGTTATTTAGTCTCAGCTAATTTTTAATCTGTTTTCATGGCCCCTTATTAAATATAATTTTATTGCATTATGATCTGAAAAGGATGCATTTAATATTTCTGCTTTTCTGCATTTAGCTATAAAGTTTTTAGACCCTAATATATAGTAAACTTTTGTAAAGGTATCATGTACCATTGAGAAAAAGGTATATATATTTATATTCCTTTCTATTCCCATTCATATCTTTCCAGATATTTGTCATATCTAGCTTATCTAAGATTCTATTCATCTCCTTGACTTACTTTTTTTAGATTTATCTAGTTCTAAGAGGGGAAGATTGAAGTTCCCCACTATTATAGTTTTGCTATGTTTTTCTACCTATAAGTCATTTAGCTTTTCCTTTAAAAATGTGGATGCCATAGCATTTGGTACACACAGGTTTAGTATTCATAATATTTCATTATCTATGGTACCTTTTATCATACTATAGTTTACCTGTTTATTTTAATGAAATTTATTTTAGCTTTAACTTTGAGATCATGATTGCTACTTTTGCTTTTTTTTGCATCAGCTGAAGCATAATAAATTATATTCCACCCTAAATTTTTACTCTATGTGTAGTTCTCATTTTTAAATGTGTTTCTTATAAACAACATATTGTAGATTCTTTTCACATCCCTTCTTCTGTTTCCATTTTATGGGTGAGTTCATTCCAATTACATTCAAAGTTATAATTACTAGTTGTACATTTCCCTCCATCCAATTTTTCCTTACTGTTTATCCTTCTCTCCCTCTCTTTTTACCCTACCCCTCCTCAGACATCTCTAATTTACTTAGCACTGCCTCCCAAATCCACATCCCTTCTAAAAATACCTCCCATATCCTCTCCCCTTGCCCCCCTATTCTTTAATCTACCCAACCTTCTAAGAGCCCCTTATCCTTTCCCTTTGCCCTCTTATTTCTTTATCTGCACATCCTTTTAAGATTTCTTCCCTTATTCTGTAATTTAAGAATATTTTTACACCCTTCTAGATATGTGTTATTACTTCTTAAACACAGTTCTGATGAGAAAAAGATCCTAGCAGTACCAGATCTCCACCCTGTCCTGCTCTGAGCTGAGACCAGAGCCCCCAGTTATGTTGTCACCACAAAAAGCAAAAAACCTTATTCCTTGCAGTCCCTTGAGCATTTGCAAGCTTTAGCTCACCTTTCTACCTTAGAACCAAAAGCCAACAGGGTCCCTGTGCCCCTCTGCAACCACACTCACCAGCATGTACTCACTCCTCACCCATAGCCACTGCCTATGACCATATCTGGTCAGTGTACCTGGGCCAATGTAGGGTCCTGCAATCCTCCCCTGATCAGTCCTTAGATCCCCACACTGTGAGTGGGGGGAAGGTTCCTAAACCTGAGGCTGTCCCCAGGGCCTGTTGTTTGTTGATTAGGGTATGTGCCTTGAGTTTTCTGTACTCCAATCAGATCAGACCACCACCCTAGGAGGTGTCATGATTTTCCTAGAGTTCTCCCAAGTTTTCTTAGACTGGAGAACTGCTTTACTCTGGCTTATAATTATTTCTGCCACTCTAAAGTTCACGCTGAGAAATTAGTTTAAGTTGTGGGAGAATTTCATAGAGCTAGGTAATTTCCTTCCTTATTCTACCATTTTCCCAGAATCCTCTCCTATAATTGCACTTTGCGAATTAATATTAACCTAGCTACCTTTTAAATGGACTTCATAACCTTATAACTATTACTAGTACTATTATAACTATTCCTAGTACTATTTTATTAAGTAATGTGGGCTAATAGAAATGGAAACAGTTCTTAGAACACTTTGTGATTAGAACTTTGCATTTCAAGGACCTGAAAATCTTGAGCCTTCAGATAGGTCAGCTTATACTTAGTCCTAGCCACTGTTAGTCTGGCTCGAAAGCGTTCGATGTAGATGATTTTAAATTTCTGGAACCATAGTTATATAGAGAAATTAATAGGATTCTTGAATTAGATATGAACTATAGAACATTCTCTCTCTCTCTCTCTCTCTCTCTCTCTCTCTCTCTCTCTCTCTCTCTCTCTCTCTCTCTCTCTCTCTCTCTCTCTCTCCCTCCCTCCCTCCCTCCCTCCCTCCACAAACACACAACACAGTTTTTAGTATTTGGTATTTTCTTTGTGATTATAGTGCCTAGACTTCACACTAGCTTTTTTTAGGGACCCCTACTCCCAGTTCTTCATCATATATTACCTCAAGGGTGTCCTTGTTAGAGATTTTAGAGAAAACTTGAACTAGTGTCTTTTCCGTGGTCATTGTTCATTCTGTTCTTCAAATATTAAGAACTCAATTATGTAATGCATTGTCAGTGAACATTTATTAAACTCTTACTATGTGCCAGGCACTGGGCCTACAAAGAAGGCAAAAATGCTGTACTATGCTCTAGAGAAGATTTTTTAAAATGATAATCTTATCTTCACTTTGTTTTTATAACATTTTATCATTTTTAATACTTTTTTCCAATTTTGAGTTCCAAATTCTCTTCTTTCCTGCAGCCCCTCCCCTGCCCATTGAGAAGGCAATCAATATGATATAATTTATACAGTGAAACATACAAATATAATTTCCATATTAGCCACGTTGCCCAAAAAAGCAAGAAAAATAAAGTGTAAAAATTGTACTTCAATTTGCTTTCAGAGTTCATTATTTGTCTCTTTGGAGATGCATAGCATTTTTAATCATGAATCCTTTGGATTTGTCTTGGATCATTGTCTTGATCAGAGTAGTCAAGTCTTTCACAGTCATCATTGTACAATATTACTTTTACTGTGTACAGTGTTCTACTTTGTTCTGCTCACTTCCCTCTACATTAGTTTATATTAGTCTTCCCAGGTTTTTCTGAGTCTGTCCCCCAATTCATTGCCTATAGCACAGTAATTTTCCATCACAGTCATATACCACATATATGAATGTAATGGAATACTATTGTGCTGTAAGAAATGATGAGCAGGCAGTTTTCAGAGAAACCTGGAAGGACTTACATGAACTGATGCTGAGTGAGAGGAACAGAACCAGGAGAACATTGTACACAGTCTCAAAAACATTGTGTGATGATCAGCTGTGATAGATTTGACTCTTCTCAGCAGTACAAAGGTCCAGGAGACTCATGATGGAAAATGCTCTCCAAATCCAGAAAAAAAAAAAAAGAACTATGGAATCTAGATACAGATTGAACTATACTGTTTCTATTTTTTTTTCTTTTTTGAGGTTTTCCCTTTTTGTTTTGATTCTTCTTTCACAGGATGACTAATGCAGAAATGTGTTTAATGTGATTGTCCATATGTAACCTATATCAGATTTCTTGCTGTCTTGGGGAGGGAGGGAGAAAAATTTGTAACTAGAAAACTTATAAAAACAAATGTTGAAAACTATCTCTACATGTAACTAGAAAATAATAAAATACTTTTATGATTTAAAAAAACATTCAATCATATACCACAATTTGTTCAGCCATTCACAGATTAATGGGCATCCCTTCAATTTCCAGTTCTTTGCCACCACAAAAAGAGCTGCTATAAGTATTTGGGGGGGGGTGAGTCAATTGGGGTTAAGTGACTTCCCCAGGGTCGCACAGCTAAGTGTTGAGTGTCTGAGGCTGGATTTGAACTCAGGTCTGCCTGAATCCAGGGCTGGTGCTGTATACTGTAACATCTAGCTGCCCCTATAAGTATTTTTTTTTTAATATAGATCCTTTTTCCTTTTCCTTTGAACCTTTTTTTGATACAGACCCAGTAGTGGTTTTGCTGAGTCAAAGGGTATGCACAGTATTATACCCCCTTTGGACATAATTCTAAATTGTTCTCCAGAATGGTTGGATCTTAGCTGTGTGACCCTGGGCAAGTCACTTAACCCTCATTGCCCTGGAAAATAAAAATAAAAACAAAAACAGAATGATTGGAACAGTTTACAGTTCCACCAACAGTGCATTAGTATTGTCCCTATTTTTCCACATCTCCCCAAGCATTTATCATTTTCTTTTTCTATCATGGTAGCCAATCTTATGGATGTGAGATAATACTTTAGAGTTATTTTAATTGGCATTTCTCTAATCAGTAGTGATTTAGGGTACTTTTTTATATAACTATAAATAGCTTTGATTTCTTCTGAAAACTGCCTGTTCATATCCTTTGATCAGTTATCAGTTGAAAATTGGCTCTTATTCATTTATTTATTTTTTGCAGGGCAATGAGGGTTAAGTAACTTGTCCAGGGTCACATAGCTAGTAAATGTCAAGTGTCTGAGGCTGCATTTGAATTCAGGTCCTCCTGAATCCAGGGCCAGTGCTTTATCCACTGTGCCACCTAGCTGCCCCTCTTATTTTTTTTAATTTGACTCACTTTCCTTGTTATAAAATTTTTCCCCAGTTTACTGCTTTCTTTCTAATTTTGCTTGTATTGGTTATGTTTGTGCAAAACCTCTTTAATTTCATGTAATCGAAATTAGCCATTTTACTTCCCATCATCTTCTCAATCTATTGTTTGGGCATAAACTCTAACCTTATCCATAGATGTTACAGGTAAAATTTTCCATCCTACCCTAATTTGCTTATTGTTGTTCCCATTTTGAAACTTTTTGTTTTATAGATCCTCTCATTTTTTTTTAAACAATTTAAGATTGTATAGGTATCTTAATGATGGCAAGTTTTAAGAGTTCGGGAAGATTAGCTTCCTTAGAATAGGATGCTTTTCTTTGTAGCCAGGTTTGGTAAAATTCCTAGGACAGAATTGTACATTCGTTAATTCAGAATTAGTTTCCCACTATGAGATGTTATAGTAATAATGCTCTCTTCTCAGTTGGTTCACAGTTTTAAACTGTAGGTGAAATTGCTAATTTTTAAATTTAGTTTTTATTGATGTCTTTTGTTTTCACATTATTTCACATTTATTTCCAAATATGTCCCTCCCCTTCTGTTGAGTTGTACCCTTGTAACAAAGATTTAAAAAGAAAAATATGTTCTAATTTCAAACACAAATGAAACTTGAATTGGACCCCAAAACTATTTTTGGTCTTTAGAATTTCACCTTTAAGGGTCATTTTGGAAAAAAAGTTTAATTTAAAGGAAAAACTTCATTCTTTGGTTATTCAGAACATGGTAAGATATCTTCCCCCTCTTAGTTTGTAGTTGAGCTTTGAGAAAATAGACTATGTGAAATAAGCATAGAACCCTTTTGTTTATTTAGCATTAAAAAAAAGCTTTTGGAAATATCATGCAAAACTTTCTGTTTGAAAAGGTGGAAAACATGTTGCTTTGAGAAGCAATATATTGACACCTTTCAAATGTCTCCTTTGTTTAAGTGGTTCCTACTGCTCAGACTGTGGTTGGTTGGTGCTTAGCTTGGCTCTTCTCCTGAACAAATCATTAATGTTGTTCTAAGAAAGGGCACCCCCCCTCGTCCCCCAAAACAGCTTGACCTTTAAGTTTATGCTTTTTCATATACTACTACTTGGGGAATTATTTACTGAAGTCTCAGGAAAAAAAAACATTTTTTATTGTAAAACATTATCTTAGTTGTATATCAATGTTCAGAATTATTTCTTTGAATCATTAGTCAGTGTGATGTCATAGAAAGAAGAGGACTTGAAGTCAAAAGATCAGGTTTTGAATCCAGGTTCAGCTACTTACTAGGTCACTCTGGGCAAGTCCCCCTCTCGGAGACTCAGTTTGGTCAACTATAAATGAAAGGAGTTGGACCAAATGACGTCTTAGGTGTATTGAATCTCCCTTCCAGCACCATGAGTTTATACTTTTTCTTTGGACTTGAACGTATGCAATTTTTTTTTCTTTAGGCTGATCATTGTAGATTTCTCCAGCAGCATGACTCATTAGGGGAGACTTGTGTCTTCTCTGTCAATCAGGAATCTCTCTGGAGAGTTTAGATTAAAGTACATTATATATTTCAGTAGTATTGACATGTAATGCAGTGATTCAGAAATGCTGAGTGACCTCCTGATGGGTTTTTTATTTAGACAAGTTTACCCAAGTTACTGCTTAAATGGAATAGTTTTTCTTTACTAAATACTCAGAAAAAATTGTACAAAACAACATGTTTGCCACTCTGTGCTTTTTAAATTCATTCCTAAAGGATCTAATGGAAACAACATTGGACTTAGAGTTTCAAGATAGAAAATGGCTTCCAGGTCCTGAATCTTATTAGCTATGTGACCAGTTGTCAAGTCATTTCATCCCTTTGTATCTCAGTTTCTTCATCTATAAAATGGAGATAACAATACCTATATTATCTGCTTCATCAAGTTGTTGTAAGGAATAGGAATGCACTTCGTAAACTGGTAAGTGCTATATAAATGTAAAGTGGAAACCTATGCAACTATAAACTTCTTGAGGTCTTAGAATGGTTTTACGTTTTGCCTTGTATGGTTGTGTCATTCTTGGGAGCACTTTTATTGAGTTGTCTCTATTTTATTTTACTACTTGTATGTCTTGAAAACAAATGAAAAAATAGCCAATCATTGTGCTAATAAGCATGTGTACACTGCAAAATATTTGAAGGCATTTTGAGTTTGCCAAGTGGCACATTGCCCCAAGAGATTCAAGTTCAAAGTTCTTTAATAGCTAGCCTTAATCCTGGTTTAGTCCTAAAAAAGGAAAATTAACCTTGTGTATTTTTCCTACATTCCATTATCTAATGAGAAGGCAAAGCGGAAAGGGAATTAATTAAGGAGTTTGGTTGTCCTGTGTTATTTGATTTCTAAATTGCTTGATAAATCAGTTAAAACAAAATATTTCATAAGGCTTCCATTATCTGATTTGGATAATGCATTGGTTTTTGCACGTGATATTTGACAACCAGTTCCTGCATTAAGATTATTTTCTGTGATGATCAACCAGGGCTTAAAGAGCAGGATCTCTATATGGACCATGATTTGATTTATGAAGGAGAAAAAGGAAAGATACCTACATGGTACTAAGGATCTTTTAAAAAATAGTTTGAGGGGCAGCTAAGTGGCGAAGTGGATAGAGCACCGGCCCTGGATTCAGGAGGACCTGAGTTCAAATCCGGCCTCAGACACTTGACACTTACTAGCTGTGTGATCCTGGGCAAAGCACTTAACCCCCATTGGCCCGCAAAAAAACCCAAACAAACAAACAAATATACACACACACACACACACACACACACACACACACACACACACACACACAAAGTTCTTATCCCAAAAGACCTTACTTTCAAAAGGAAAGTTTTGTTTTTTAATCCAGTCCTCAAATCCTGTTAAATTATTGTCAACAAAGGATTAGAAAAATAAGTGAGATGATGGCTGTCAAGAATGTTGCCTATCTTCTCTCCTTTTCTAGAACAAGTTCCATTATCTTTGTAGTATATAGTAATTCATCCAGCGGTTTGGAACACTGGTCTTCTCTGCCTGAGTTCAGTCTTAGCAGTTCTGTTACTAGACAAAACACAGGAGCATTTATAATAGTTATGACACTATCCTTTGCTTACAGAATACTGTTTAAGAGCATCCTTGCTCCATGTTTCCTACACTCCCACTTCTTCCCCATAGGCAGGAACCGGAAGCCAGTTCCATGAGAGCTGGACTGAAAATGATGTATGACTCAGCTTTTGGCAGCTAGATGGCTACTTTGAGTACTTTTTTCCCCCTTTACTCTATGTGAGTTTTGGAAGGGGAGGACACAGAATGGTAAATATTAAGTTGAAGAACTCTTTAGCCCCTTCCCTCTTGACATTCATCTGAACATTGCAGGTTATTGCTTCAAAGTTTTGCTCATTTGAGATGATGAATCTTCTAAGTATCATGCTATCATATCTGCAGGTTTTTTAAAATAATTAAATGATATAAGGGAATGACATTCTTGGCCCAGTTATGATTTTTATTTAGCATTAAAGAAATGATTTGATATTTATCCCTAAATTTAAAATGTGATATATACTATATTATGTACACAAAAATTATGCTCTCAACCCCACCATTCATGTACTCAATTGTTAATTCAGTACTGAAGATTTAAAAAAACAGCTGAAAGGGACTTTGATGCTGATCCACCCATGTTCACTCACTCATTCTGAGTCTTTCATTAATTCATTTAGTTCTTCAGTAAACATTTATTAAACACTTATGTCCTTGTGAGTCTGTGAATTTATGATACTGGGTATGACTTTGCAAGTAGAGTTGCAGGCAAGTTAACCTCCTGTAGTAGAAAGAAAAGCAGGACGTTGGACTAACTAGCTTAACCACTTGCATTATATGGTCATGGTGTAACCATAGATATAATACTTCACTTACTTCTGAGCCATAGCTGTATCTGCAAGATTGCTGTGATAATACTCAGTTTGATCCTGTTCATTTAGATTCTGGGCGAAACACAGTGGGATATTCATGAGTCATTTCAGCCCAATAGACAGTGATCCTTTCAGACTTATACCACCTACCTCATAGAGTTGTTGTAGACCAGCATCCTCTTAGTAATGAAGCACTCACAAGTCACTGACATGTGATTCACAAGTCACTTTAACAAAAAATGAGGTTTACTTTACCCTAACATAGCAACAATGCACAGCAAAGATGCTTAACTTCTCTGCAGGCATTGTCCTCATCTCCATCTGGAAACTGCATCTGGTCAGTAAGTTACCCAGATATGGTAGTTCATATGGTCACAAGAGCATTCACCAAGTCTGAGAGGCCCTGACGTCATATATCGGGACCTTTGATGCCCCCAGACCAGGAAGCTGCTTCTGGGAAGCTGTGGCCAATAAGACTACATGGGAGAAAGTCAAGGAAGCTTCATCTGGAAACCTTTGTCAGGAAACCACTGATCCTATCACGGTTGTGAAACAAATGTTTTGTTAACTTTAAAAGCACTAGAAGTAATAGAATAAAAGGAACAAGAATCAAAGGGCGTGGTGTGGTGGACAGAGCATGGGAGTGGGTCATGAAACCCTGGCTCTAACTTTGTCTCTGTCGTTAACTCACCCGAATGACCTTAGGTAAGTTACTTAATACTTTGGGACTGAATTTCCTTACTTCTAAAATGGGAAGGGAGCATTGCACCAGCCAATTAACAAGCATTTATTTATTTATTTTAGTGAGGCAATTGGGGTTAAGTGACTTGCCCAGGGTCACACAGCTAGTAAGTGTTAAGTGTCTGAGGCCAGATTTGAACTCAGGTACTCCTGACTCCAGGGCTGGTGCTCTATCCACTGCACCACCTAGCTGCCCCTACTGCTCTATTTTCTTTATCAGGCAAATTTGTAAATTAAACACAAGCTATAATATATTGGAACACAATGATATAACCAAATAAGCTGACCAGTTTTGGTGAGTAATTATAATCTAAAAGCTTCCTGTCATCTCCAGGATCAAATAAAAAATCTATTTCCCCTTCAAAACCCTTCGTAGCACCCTCCTGCACCGTTCCAGTACATACATCTCTTACCCCCAATGTACTCTGCAGTCAAGTGACACTGACCTCCATGCTTTTCTTGGAACTAAATGCTCCATTTCCTGACATGGGGCATGTTCATGGGCTCTCCAGGCCTAGAAGGCTCTCCCTCCTCATCTCAGCTTCCTGAGTCACCTGATGTCGTTCAGTGTCTGCTAAAATCCCACTTTCTATGTGGAACTATTCTCAAACCTTCGTAATTCCTTCTTAATCCCTCTCTTCATTATTTTTAATTTATCCTGTATATAGCTTGTTCATACATAGTTATTAGCCTGCTGTCTCCCCCTATTAGATTGTGAGGAGAGACTATCATTGTCTCCCCAGTACTTACCATTCCTGGCACATAGTATGTGCTTAATAAATATTTATTGAATGATATATTAAAAATGTTTGAGGGGTTATTTCCAGAGATTCAAACCTTGCTGAATAGGGTATTAAACATAAAGTATGATGTGGGTTTTTTTTTCTTTGTTTTTTTTCTTTTGGTAGGGCAATGGGGGTTAAGTGACTTGCCCAGGGTCACACAGCTAGTAAGTGTTAAGTGTCTGAGGCTGGATTTGAACTCAGGTACTCCTGAATCCAGAGCCAGTGCTTTATCCACTGCACCATCTAGCTGCCCCTGATGTGGTTTTATTAATAATTATTATTAATCTGAACCAGTGACTGCTACTTACAGCTACTAATACACCAAAGTAACTTTTTTGTTTGATGGTTTGTTTGTTGGTTTATTCTTCTCAAAGTAATATTGGGGTCTTTTGTTCTTCGGTAACAAGACTGTTTTGTATTTTGGGAATAAATTATTAAGTATATATATAAAACAAGAAATGATAATTGTCAAATTAAAAATCAGGCAAAATTCTATTAGGATACACTCTGCTCCTTGAGCTTGTTAGGCTATCTTTAGAGATTACATTTGTTGTCTAAATTCTTAATTAAATATTTTTAATAGCATTTGTCCTGGACATCAAGGTAGGTTCTAATAGGTATGTAGTGAATGTAACCATTTTTAAGTTTTCCTCTGTGGTATCTTTGATGGTAATTGGGAACAAGCATCCTTTGCTTTCTCAAAGACTATTCACCAGTCCAATCAATAATCATCTATATATAAATTTACAGCATAGTTATTTGTCTCCAGAAACTAGATTGTGCTTACCAATCAATGTCTTTTCTAATAACTGCTGATGAATTGAGCTTTGGATTTTTTTTTTTGAGTTGGTTCTAAACAAATAGATTAAGGTAAAGTTTTCAGGCAAACAAAACAAAAAGTTTAAAGGCTCTTCTCTTCCTTCCTCTTTCCAACATTGAGACACAAGTCCTATGGCAAAGCATCAGGGATTTGTGAAAGCTATGCTACTAAAAGGCTGTGCTTCATATGAGAGAAGAAACTTAAATTCCATTGTTTTGAGACCAAGATAGCAAGCAGCCTGAAAAACAGACAGGTGTTGTAAGACCTCCAGACCAGACAGACTTTGTCAGGGGAAAAGGGAAAACTTTGTTTAGAAAGAATTTTGTGTCATCAGCTAAAAAAGAAGTCGTTTGTTAGGGGGAACTTTCAGGCAAAAAAAGAATACCAAAACACAAATTGACAACTGCTTTAAAGAAGTAAAGTGTATTACAAATTTTATAATTATCCTTCAAATTTTTATTGATTCTTATAATATTGTGTAAGCATGTTAGTGACTTTTAAAGGCCATTTTGCAGCAATCAGCCCCAAGAAATATAGCACTTGTTATTGTCCCTTGAGGAAAGATTTTAAATAGTGATAGCTAAACTTAGCTCTGGGCAAGTGTGTCTCTTGAAAGAAAAGCCAGTGTAGTGGTAGATTGGGGGAAGACTTAAAGAGGAGCAACAATTGTCAGGAACTTTTTCTTGTAACATACCAGATAGTTGAAAATACTATATAGAGTTTCTAGTCTGTCTACTGTTGGAAATGCCTTCTCTGACTATGATATTCAGAATGGCAAGGGCCTTGATTTTACTATGTTATATTGACATTGGAATTTCCCATTATTCATCATGAGTTCACTGTATACCACTCTCAGGCTACATACTGTATGTTTGCAGTATACAATATATTTTACTTAGTGGTGAGCACAATAACAATTTTGCATTTGATCTCAAATTGGTAAGCTCTTTCATGCAAATTGTATACTGTTGAGATTTGTGTTCTTAGTTGAGAGAATTGTATGCTAACTACAATAGACCATAACAGTAGTTGGCATAATACAGATTTGTAGGT
Organism: Dromiciops gliroides; assembly: GCF_019393635.1. NCBI lineage: Eukaryota > Metazoa > Chordata > Mammalia > Microbiotheria > Microbiotheriidae > Dromiciops > Dromiciops gliroides. Next base: position 532,252,132 of record NC_057861.1, read on the forward strand.
CAAACGATAAGAGAAAATATATGTATATATGGAATTTTAATTACTATTGATTAACAACAGTAATTTAAAAGTTGAAAAAGTGACTTGAAAGAGGTCTAAGTACATTTTTATGTGTTTTTTGATGAACAACCTTTTTTCTTTTCCTTAAACTTTATTAAACAAGATGGGGGGAGGGCAGTTTGGGATAGAAGATTCAGAAATTGAAGGTGGTATGAAACAAAAATGAAGGCGATATATTAAAAGATATATATGAAAATTTATATTATACAACAATCTTATTGCCCCTATTTTACAGATGAAGAAACAGAGTCTGAGAAAGATTAAATGACTTTTCTGGAACAACTAAATGTCTGAGGGAGGATTTGAACCCTGGTCTTCCTAATTCTAAGTTTAGCATTTTTCCTAATAAACCACCGTAGCTGATTCTTATAGAATGGAAATGAGGACTAGAACTGTGATTTCACTGTTACAGGGAACTTCCAGAGTAAAAAACAAAAAAAACCTCCCTCTACTAAAGCAGGTCTGCATCTCCTCTGTAAATTACAGTATTAGTGAGTTACATAGATCAGGGTTTCTTAAACTTTTTCCACTCTTGACCCTTTTTCACCTGGGATATAGACATATAAAATAGGTATGCATAACCTTTTACTGTTGGCAAATTTTTTGCAACCTCCACATTCAGTTATGTGACCTGCAGTTTAAGAAGCTAGGACATAGGTCACTAAGACATTAAATGTCTTACCCAAGGTTACACAGCCAGTATGTGTTAAAGGCAGAACTTGAACTCTGGTCTTCCCAGCCCCAAGGCCAACTCTGTCCACTACATAGCACTGCTTCTCAAAATAAGAAAATTGGTTTGAATAACCTGTTCCCTATAACTGATCTTTTTTTCCCACATCGAAATGCTAAAGAATTCAGAAATCATTGTTTAAACACATAACTTGACATTATTCTTCATTCAGGTTTTTTTTTTAAATGAAGAAGTAGATTAATGGAGGACCATAACAAAAAGGATTTTTTAAAACTTGATATTTTTCCTTTTTCTCTTTGTTATGTATGATGATCATTTTGAATGCATCTGCATTTATTTGTCTCTATTCTTCTTTATTTGTCACTAGCAAGGCCTTTTGCTACAACATGATTTATCAAGAACATGGTTCTTTGACATACCATTTTTCTAATTTTTATTTGAAAATGCTGTTTATGGTTTTGTGGGGGTGTCGTTTTTTCTTTATTTTTGTTGGTAATTAAGTGACAGTGGTCAGTAATTTGCCATTGGCACAGAAGGGATTTTTGGAAACATGTTATCTATCATAGAAGTGCATGCCAACAGTCACTTTAACTCATGTGAGAAAAGAGATTGGGTAGGTATATTTTATAGTGAAATATTCATGTTTTTCAGAAATGCCATTTTGTGGAATGATGCCCTTAAGGTCCACCTGTGATTTTTAGGAATCTGTTATTACTCTAGAAACCTCAGTGGGTATGTTTCAGTACATATTTTTTTTTTTAAACTGTTAAGGAACACTTAGAGTGCATGTCAATCCCCCCAAAAATATGCACCAGTTCATAAAGGTAGGCCTTAGAAGGTCAAAATGACTTAATTGAAATTAGGCATTAGGGCAGCTAGGTGGCGCAGTAGATAAAGCACCAGCTCTGGATTCAAGAGGACCTGAGTTCAAATCCGACCTCAGACACTTAATGCTTACTATCTGTGTGACCCTGGGCAAGTCACTTAACCCTCATTGCCCCACAAAAAATTTTTTTAAAAAAGGGAAATTAGGCATTAGACCTCAAAATATGAATCTTTCATACCTACTATGAATCTGTCATCATGCAGACATTATCTGTCTGCACAAATTTATTTAAACTCAGTATCTATCAACAAGCATTTATATACGTAATTTAGAAGATGGCGGAGGAGAGGCTGTGACTCCCACAAGCTCCAGATAAACCCGTCCATTCACGCCCAAATAATGCGGTAAAAATCAAAACCCAGAACAGCCTAATGCACATAAGAACAGAGTGAGACTGTTTCTCCGCAAAAGAGGGCAATTCTGATCACCTACTGATCAGACTGAACAGCTCAGCGCGCGGTCCGGACCTAGCCAGGGACAGTGCCTCCAACACGTCAGAGTCTTCAGCACCAGCAGCTTCTGAGGCTCCGATCATGGACTGGTGAGGGGGTTCGGAGGTAGGCCGGGGTGAAGTGGAGGCAGTATCTGCTGGAGTTGGGGCAAAGCGCCCTGGGTCTGAACCAGTGGGCTGAATCGAGTGGTGGTGGCCCAGTGGGGGAGGGGTAAGAGCACGCCAAGCTTCCGACCATAGAGAATCAGAGTTCAATCAGACTTCTGTTTCCGGGTCAAAGAGAAAGCAGCTGTGATTACTCACAAGCCAGGCAGGCTGAGAAGAAGCCCAATCACCCCCTGGGCCACGCTGTAGCACGAACAGTGTGCCCGGGAAGCAGCGCTACACTTTAAGGAGTAAAAAGCCAAGAAACAGTAAGCCAGGATGAGTAGGCAGAGAAAGCAGAAGACCATCGAAAACTTCTTTGGGGGAAAGGTAGACCACAATACATCCTCAGAAGAAGAAGATAATAATAGGGTCAAAGCTCCAACATCCAAAGCTTCCAAGAAAAATATGAACTGGTCTCAGGCCATGGAAGCTCTCAAAAGGGACTTTGAAGAGAAAGTAGGAGAGATAGAACGAAGATGTAGAGAAAGAGAGGAAGGAATGGAAAGAGAAATGAGAGCAATGCAGGAGAGTCATGAGAAAAAAGTCAACAGTTTGAAAAGCCAAATGGAAAAGGAGATTAAAAAACTGTCTGCTGAAAATAATTGCCTAAGAATTAGGATTGAACAAATGGAAGCTAGTGAGCTTATGAGAAACCAAGACACAGTAAAGCAAATCCAATTGAATGAAAAAATAGAAGGCAATGTGAAATATCTCCTTGGAAAAACAGCTGACCTAGAAAATAAATCTAGGAGAGATAATTTGAAAATCATTGGACTACCTGAAAACCATGACCAAAACAAGAGTTTAGACACCATCCTCCAAGAGATTGTGAGGGAAAATTGCCCTGATATTCTAGAAGCAGAAGCTAAAATAGAAATTGAAAGAATCCACCAATCACCTCCTGAAAGAGATCCCAAAAGGAAAACCTCCAGGAATATTATAGCCAAATTCCAGAACTCCCAGGTCAAGGAGAAAATATTGCAAGCAGCTAGAAAAAAGGAATTTAAATACTGTGGAGCTCCAATAAGGATAAAGCAAGATCTAGCAGCTTCTACATTAAAGGACCGGAGGGCATGGAATATGATATTCCAGAGGGCAAAGGAACTGGGACTACAGCCAAAAATCATGTACCCAGCAAAACTAAGCATCCTCTTTCAGAGGCAAACATGGAACTTCAAGGAGAAAGAAGACTTTCAGGCATTTGTTATGAAAAGACCTGAACTGAATAGAAAATTTGACTTTCAAATACAACACCCTGGAGAAGCATAAAAAGATAAACAGGAAAAAGACTTCATGAGGGATATTAAAAGATCAAACTGTTAACATTCCTATATGGGAACATAATACAGAGGACACAGGTCTGAACTGAATACGGAGGGAAGTTATGTTTTGTTCTTTGTGGGGTGTCTTATGTATGGGGCCGGATTTGGGCTTGGGGCCTCCTGGGTCCAGGGCTGGTGCATTGTCCACTGTGCCACCTAACTAACCCATAATGACATCCTTAAAATAGGGTTGAGGTGTAGGAGAAATAGACTGGGGGAGGGGGAAGGGGAATGATGGTCTGGGGAGAGGTTGTTCATATGAAGGAAACAAGAAAAAAGCTTATGGAGGGGAGGGGAAGAGGGGGAAGGAATTGGGGAGTGTTTGAACCTTAATATCATCAGAATTGACTCAAAGAAGGACTAACATACATACTCAAGTGGGTATAGTAATATATTTTGCCCTGAGGGAGGGGAGGGAGATAAGGGGGGGGGGAGGGGAAGGAGGGAAGGGCAGATTCTGGGAGAGAGTAGTAAAAAGCAAAATACTTTCAAGGAAGGTGAAGATGTTCTGCATAACGGCACAAGTATGAAATATTGAATTGCTTGATTTCATAGGGAGGGTTGAGGAGAGAAGGAGGAAGAAAATTTGGAACATAGAATTAGCTCAAAGACCTTAAACTCATCAGAGTTGGCTCATGGAGGGAATAACATTCACACCCAGTTGGGAGGAGTAATCTATTTAACCTTACAGGAAAGTATGAGGGGAAGAGGATAAGGAAGGAAGGGTGAAAAAAAAAAAAAGGGAGTGCAGAGTAGGGGAGGGGACAGTCAGAAGTAAAATACTTTTGAGGAGGAATAGTTTAAAAGAAGATGGAAAATAGAGTAAATATCATGGGAAGGGAATAGGATGGAGGGAAATAGTTATGATGACTTTGCTGGGCTAATACGAAGAAAATTCTTTGTCAAGTTTAAGGTACATTATTTAGGGTATGATGAACAGGATACTATTAGAAAAACCTGGAAAGACCTACATGAACTGAAGCAGAGTAAAATGCACTGTATACAAAATAACAGCAATAATGTAAAATGATCTGCTGGGAAACATGTGGTTATTTTCAGCAAGGCAATGGTCCAATATAACCCTGAAGGACTATGAAAATGGCAACCCATCTACAGAGAAAGAAGTGATAGTATCTGAAATAGATGGAAACACATTTTTTTTCTTTTCTTTTTTTTTCTTTTTTGGTGAAGCAATTGGGGGTGGGTGGCTTGCCCGGGATCATGTGGCTGGTGGGTGTTGGGTGTGTGGGGCCGGATTTGGGCTCGGGTGCTCCTGGTTCCAGAGCCGGTGCTCTGTCTGCTGCACCACCTAGCTGCCCCTGGAAACACATTTTTTAAAAAAATGTTTTTTCTCTTTGACAATTCCTTAGTCTGAAGTTTTGGGAGTTTTTTGACTGTTTTTTTCTCACAACCTAGCTAATGTGGGAATGTTTTCCATGACTACTCATGTATAATTTATTTTGAAATGCTTGAGTTCTAGTGGGTGGGGGTGGGAATAGAGGAGGAAGAGAAGTTGGAACAATTTTTTTTTTAATTGATGTTAAAATTTGTTTTTACATATATTTTGGAAAATAAAATTCTATTCTAAGAGAAAAAAAAACAAGCATTTATTAAGTGCCTACTGCATGACAGTTACTGTGTTAAACACTGAGGGTACAAGTACAAGCAAAAAGAAAAGTCCCTGCCTTCAAGGAGCTTGCATTCTAATGGGAAAACAACCCATAAAAAAGGAGCTAAAAAGCAGGGGAAGAAAAGGGAGGCCATACCTGTAATCTGTGTCTTTCTTCAAAATGGGAGGTTCCAGGAAAAAAATCACAAGTAAGAAAAAGGGTCTGAAGAAGCTAAGTCAGGAAGCTGCTGAGTTATGATGTCATCATTAGGAGACACATCTCATCAGGATCTGTGTTTATCTTCAAGTCCAGCTCTTCTTTACCCTATTTATATTTCCAGTCTTAAACCCCTAGGAACAATAAGTTCCATGTATTTATTACTTTATGAATAGACTTCTTTTTATTCATCCTAAAACCATCCCCTTTTCAAGTTTTAGGAGGTACCTTGTGAAATTAGAGGGTTTGGGAATCTGATGAAAATCTCCAAGTTCACAACCTCCTCACCTTTCATGGTTTTATAGAATTGGATCCTATTATCAATATAATCTGCCCTGGCATCAAAACCCTCTTCAGTCTTACCTAACTTTACAGCTAACTTTAAAATGCTTTAATTGCCTACTACATGCACTCACTGGGAGCAGGAAGATCAAAACCATAGTCCCTGCTCTCGAGGCACTTATGGTCTCAGTAATAAGAGGGAGGAGGAGGTGGGGTGGGACACGGGAAAGAGGTTTGGATTTAGAACCAAATAATCTGGGCTTTGTTCCCATTTCTGCCACTTAATGTCTTAAAAACATTAAGGAAATCATTTAACTGCTCTGTGCCTCAGTTTACTCATGGTCTAGATGACCTCGAAGGTCCTTTCCATCTCTAAATCTATGATTCTATGCTCTCTTTCCACCCTTATATCACACTACTCCTCTTTTTGATGTGTTCAGACCAAACTGAGATAATAGCTATTCTCTTAACTTGATCCGCCTTCTTTTTTACCTACATACATTTAGGGTTTTTTTGAAAACACTCTTCAATTTTATTCTTGTTCTGAATTTGACAGACACCAATAAACATGAACATTTCCATATGAAAGAACAGAAAGAATATTGTTTATAAAACTGTGAGTCGGGGCAGCTAGGTGGCACAGTGGATAGAGCACCGGCTCTGGAGTCAGGACTACCTGAATTCAAATCCGGCCTCAGACACTTAACACTTACTAGCTGTGTGACCCTGGGCAAGTCACTTAACCCCAATTGCCTCACTAAAAAAAAAATTTTTTTAAATAAAATAAAACTTTGAGTCTCTATAAATTTCAGCTACTTGTAATGTGTATGGTCAGTCAGTAAGCATTTTTAAAGTGCCTACTATGTGCCAGACACTATGCCAAACTGGAGATACAGATTTGAAAAAGAAAGAAAACCTCCTGCTCTAAAGAGCTTTTAAATCTAGTGGGAGAAGACAACACACAAAAGGAAGCCAGAAAGAGGGTGGGGAGGAAGGAAAGTACCTGGCAGGAAGCACGGTGGCCAAGTCCAACAAGAGTTCGGCTGGGTGGGGAATGAAGAGATGGTTGGCCAGGGCCCCCTCCTTAAACAGAGCCTCTAGGAAGAGCACTCTGATCCACCCTCCATCCAGAGGGCTTCCAGACACTGAGGGTATTGATGAGGTCTGTTTGATGAGTACTGAGGCTGATACGTTCTTGCAGGAAGATGAGGTTCCTGGAGACATGAGGAAGTCCAAAGGAGCACAGACAGATGGAAAACCAATATTTACCATTGCTTCTGGAAAGGGAGTGTCACTTCATTTTCCTGTGCCTTCCCAAACAAGAACATCCTTCCCTAAGGATGAAAATGGTACCTTATGGATTTTGTCTTTCCCTTGCCTAGAATTGTAGGCTTACTGAGAAACAAGGACAGGTTTGGGGTTTTTTGTTTTTGTTTTTGTTTTGTTTTTTAGTATTTGTAGCCATGGAGCTTGGCACATAATCATTTGATAAATTTTTTTCATTTATTTCATTTATTTCATTTATTATTTATTAAATGAATTCCTTTATGTATGTACATATATACACATATATGTGTATGTTCATAGAATGCTCTAGTTTTTAATCAGGAAAGTTACTTATCCCAAGTCACATGAGGAGCCAGTTTTAGAATTAGGGATATAGAGATACCATATGGTCCAACTGGAAGAAGGCAGCTGGATGACACAGTGGACAGAGCATTGGTCCTGAAGTCAAGAAGACCTGAGTTCCAGTGGCCCCAGATACAGCCTAGCTGTGTGACCTTGGACAGGTTACTTGCCTTAGTTTCCTCATCCATAAAATGAGCTGGAGAAGGAAATAGTAAACCACTCCAGTTGTTGTTGTTGTTGCTGCTGCTGCTATTTGGCCTTTATTCTGGAAGATAACCATGACATCAGGACATATGGCTTGCAGTGAATTGGTTTTAAGTGAGGCAGGGCTGTGCACAGTCACCAGCCTCACTCTCTCCTCCAGAACCATCAGGATCTAATGGCAAGATACACATCAGGAAGAGTGGAGATGGCTCTGGATGTAGTGGGAGACCTTGGTCTTTTAAGCTAAGACCTTTCACAGGTCACAGTTTGCCTGCAGCAATGCCCACTCAGTTATTACATACTCAGTATGTAAGAAATGAAGCAAAGAAAGGCTTTTTTTTACCTAGCCAAAAATGAATGAATGAATGAATGAACGAACCGCTCCAGTATCTTTTGCCAAGAAAACTCCAAATGGGATTACTGAAACAACTGAATGACAGAAGTTGAAAGAGCCTGGAAACAAGTAACTTGTAGTTATTAGTCTAAGCCCTCTCTACCACTAACTCATTCCGACCTTGACCAAAACCATTGAATCTCTCTTGGCACCTCATCTTAAAAATGAGGATAATACCCTTACCACTTATCTCACATTTGTGATTAAAATGAGATAATCTTTGTAAAAGAATTTGGTAAAATGTAATCTACTCTCGTGTAATGAGATATGTAATATATAATTTACTCTCATAATATAAACTACATATCACACAATAATATGTTATATATTGTGCACAATAATATATTACATAACAATTATGTAACATATATGATATATAATATATTTTTATGTAATAGGAAATGTCATTGATGTCATTATCAACTGCAAAATTTACTTATGTAGAAAACCTTTGCCCAATAATGTAGAATAAATGGGGTATCATACGGAGTGTCCCCCAAAATGTATACATACTTTATCAGCCCTTAACTTTGTAGCATCTTTTCTTTTCCAGAAAATAAACATAGCAGTTATAACAATTAAAATGAGTATACATTTGGGGGGTAATCCCATAAAATATTTTTGTATATATGGGAAGTAAAGTGTGTATCTCCCCCAAATATATGTGTGGAGGAATACACACATTTTTTGTGTATATATTTTTCCCTGTTTGTAGGAAAGTAATTATGGGAAGCACTTTGATAATAAAACCAAAATTACTCAGTCATGGCGTAATCATGAAGTAGCCTAGTAAAAGTCAAGCTTTAAAAGCCATAGACAGTTCAAATGTTCTACTGTAAAAAGGACAAAGGACTGTTATACCTGAGAGTATTAAAGTAACAAAGCACAAGCCTCTAAGACTCATCTTTTTGCAACCAAATCTGTGTTTAATGGTAAAAAGGTTACTTGTCGCATGCCAAAATCCTAAAAATTTGTCTTAACTAATGTTTGTTTCTCTTTGATTTTTTGTGTAAATAGTTATAAAAATTTGCTATCTGTAATTTATTCATATCACCACTAATGGTTATATATTTTTAACCAGTGTTACTTGGCACAAACTACTACCCTTATTAGCAAGAAGAGTTTTGTCATTATCTTTACTAGCTTTGTGGTTAGTACTTTCAATGTGAAATATTTTTTGTTTCTAATTCTTTAGTGATACTAACACATATCAAGAAAAAAGCTGAGATTGATAGACCAACTTTAACCTACTATTTTTTATACATTTTACAGCTTTCTGCCCCAGTAATTTAAAATAGGAAAAAGAAAAAAAATTATGTAAGAATTTATCCACCTTACACAGGACCTGGCATTCAGCAAGTGCTTAATTAATTCTTGTTGATGGGCCATGTATCTGTTTTCTGAGAACCAACCTGGAGAATCTGAGAGAGGCTCATTACCAGAAGATTGGTCACAAGGTATTGGATACTTTAGTCACAGCAACTCAGGAAAACATCTGCCAAGGCGGGGATTGGCATTAATATGGGGAATAGCTACACTGATGAAATCCTAGGCTTTTTGAAATATTGAACAAACTTTTAAAAATATAATTTGAAACTCAGAATTGTGGAGCATTGGCCTCATTTCATGCCTGCTGTTTGCATTTCTAGATTCTCCATCTCCCAGATGTCAGATGACTCACAATGCTGCCAAACAATGGAGCATCATCCCTTCTTTCTTTGCTGGGTCCCAGTTGGCACAGTCATGACTCACAGGCTGTGTTTTGCTGTGGAAGAAGAGTTTTTCACAACTAAAGTGACTCACTCAGAACTGGTGATAACTTTAGTTTTGTCTAGCAACAAAACATTTCAAAAATAGTAGGCTCAGATGGCTTAATTTACAAAAATGATATTTTTTCCAATAGTTTGGTTATTTTAAGTTGGATCTTTTTTTAAAAAGTTGAGTGTTTTAAAATCACTAATAGCTATGATAACTCCCTGAAGTGTGGTAGAAAGTGTAACTGACTTTGTTGGAGCCTGTGGATCAGAGAAGATACATAGGACAAATAGCTTAAAGGGACGGCAAGGTCAATAAATTTTGTTGTTGTTTGTTGTTTTTATTTTTAAGATGGAAAAGATCAGGACCTGTTTTTAGGTGTCAAGGAAAGTAATGAAAGGCTCAAACTTCTGGTGGCAGTGGGAATATGGGGTAAAGGGCACAGGAGGAGTAGTTCATCTTAACAAAGGGGAGAACAACACATTGTTCTGAGACTAGAGCAAAGGAAGAGAAGAGAAGAGAAAAATTTAGAGTACTTTTTGGTTGTGAATAATCGAAGATGATAGTCTCATTATAGGTTTAAGCTCTGCTGTAATTCACTGAAGCTGTTAACTGAGTTTTAACAACACAATCTGGCTTTTGAAAGCTATCAGTTCATAAAAAGTCAGGATTTTAGTAGTATATCAAGAAGGCCCTTTTTGTTTGACTCTTTAATTTCAGCAGTGTATATTCTCCCTATACCCATGTAAATTGTAGCCTCACCACAAGTTTTAACTCATCTTGTGCAATGTTTGTCAGTTAGTCAATAAACATTTATTAAGCACCTACTCTGTGTCAGGAACTGTGCCAAGCAGAGGGATTACAAAGAAAGACAAAAGACAGTCCCTTGACCTCAAGGAACTTGCTATCCAGTGGGGGAAGACAGCCCATAAAAAGAAGCTGAAAGAAAGGGTTTACCTGGAGGCATTTCCCAGCTCTAGGACACGATAAAGTCCAGAGGAGTACAGCTGGATGGGAAAAATTCATATCACTATAATTAGTAAATAAAATGCTGGACTTGGAACCAGGATGACTTGATTTCAAATACTGCATCATATACTTTCCCAGGCAAAGTGACTTAAACTCTCTGGACCTCAGCTGTCCCATGTTGTAAAATAGGATTTATAATAATCCCTATCTCTGGGATTGTTGTGATTAATTACATGAGAAAATTTAGGAAAGTACCTCCCAAACCTTAAAGTGCTGCATAAGGGTCAGCTGTTATCAGTATTAATCTACCCAGTGCACTAGAGGCCTTTCTCTCGTTCTTTCATTATGTGAAGGTACAGATGTGTCACTGTCACCTGTCTCTTGTTCTCAGTATGTGACCCACCTACCTCCTTTTCCATATTCTCGATGATGTCTTTTATTCCTCTTCTAGAGCATATACCTTTCTTGATGAGATGCCACAAACTATTTATCTAGACTGGTTAAAATAGAATAGTTTTTAAAACACAATCTGAGGATCATAAATAAGTACTAACATACAGGTACATCATAAAGTTGAACATTCTTTTCATAATAATAATTTACACTTGTATGAGCATTTAACTTTGTTTTTCAAAGTTCTTTCACATTCATTTTTTTCATTTTGTTTTCACAACACTCCTGTAACATACAGACTTAACCAGTAAAATCTGAACTCCTAACTAGTATTGCTGGGAGCTTTTTGTTAATTTTGTTGTTGTTGTTTTTGTTTTTGTTTGGTTGGGGTTTTTTTGTGGGGCAATGGGGGTTAAGTGACTTGCCCAGGGTCACACAGCCAGTAAGTGTCAAGTGTCTGAGGCAGGATTTGAACTCAGGTACTCCTGAATCCAGGGCCGGTGCTTTATCCACTGCGCCACCTAGCCGCCCCCGCTTTTTGTTAATTTTTAAAACAGTTCATCAACAAACATGCATTGAGCATTTTTATGTGCTAGGCATTATGCTCGGCACTAAGGAAGCAATGACAAAAATGAATCAGCCCTTGTCTTCCAGGAGTCTACATTCTGAGAGAGGGGAGAGGAGACTATATATGCCAATACATACCAAATAAATACAAGATGGAGGATATGCAGGGCTAACAACTTGGCCCTAGATCAGAAAAGTCTTCACTTGGTAGAATTCAGAAGAAGTAAAAGGGATTCTCAGTGGCAGAATTGAAGTATACCAGGTACGGAGAATACCTAGCACAAAGATGTGGAGATGAGAATCAGGTCACCATGCATAAGGAATCGCAAGATAGCCAGGATGCCTGTGTCACAAAATGCAGGTATGGGGAATACTGTATGATAAGATTGGAAAGGTGAACTAGGACCAGGTTGTGAAGGGCTTTAAAAACTGAAGAGTGAGCTATAATTTGATATCCAATGCAATAGAAAGCATTGGTGTTTATTGGGGAGTGACAAAGTCAGAGTTGCACTTCAGGAAAATCACTTTAGTGGCTGTGTGGAAGATCAGTTGGAGAAAACAAAGACTTAAGTAAGGAAATCAATTAGGAGGATATTGCAATAATCCAGGTGAGTCATGATGGTGGCCTGAACTAAGGTGATACTAGTGTTGAGAGAAAGAAGACAGTGCAAAATATTGTGTAGATAAAACAGTATTTGCCTGCTGATTGGATATGTAGGATGAGGGAAAGTGAGGAATTATGGATGTCAATTTTGTGAAAATGAGTGCATAGGATAACAGTACTCTCAATGAAGAAAAATAGAGAAATTAGGAAAGGAAGTGATTTTTAAGGAGAAAGATATGAGTCCAGTTCTGGACATGTTAAAGTCGAGAATGGCTAAAGATGTGTTTTTTGGGGGGACAGGGCAATGAGGGTCAAGTAACTTGCCCAGGGTCACAGCTAGTAAGTGTCAAGTGTCTGAGGCTGGATTTGAACTCAAGTCCTCCTGAATCCAGGGCCGGTGCTTTATCCACTGTGCCACCTAGCTGCCCCCACTAAAGGTGTATCCTATTTGGTCCAGTATGTATTTGTAGATACACTACTGGAACCCCAAAAAGATCTGTATAGAAGGTGAATGAATGAAACATATTTAAGCATTTATGTGCCAAGTATTATGCTAAATGCTGGGGATACAGTTAGAAAAGATGAGACAGGAGTGCGAGCTGTAATTGGGAAAGATGACACATAACAGAATGTTCATCTGCAGGGGAGGTCAAAAGGCCCTGAAGTCCTAAGGGTGTAGCAGTAGGGCAGATAACAAGGCCCAGAGTTGTCTTTAGGTTACATAAGTAGTCAAGATGACAATTCTGGGCAGGGCCTTAGATTAGGATAACAGTGCTAGGAGACTACAGGACACAGAGGCAGGGCAGATGGCGATGCCTGGAGGATCTTAGGAGGCAGTGGCAGACATCATCAGCAGGTATGGAATTAACTCCCATTGCAGCCAAGCCCTGTGAGCTGTCAAGCTGCTAGGAATAAGGGCAAAAGACAGAGAGGTAAGGATCTCTTGATAATGTCCACTCTGGGTCTTTACAATCACTGCTTTCTATTCTAAATGTATCCCTCTCTTTTAATAATAATTTTGCCAGTAATCAAAGTCAAACTCAGTGACCTAGAGTTTGCTGACATTTAAAAATCAGGACAATATTTGCCCTTCTCCAGTCCTGCAGTACATCTCCCATTCCCCCTAAGCCTTCAAATATCAGTGACATCTGCCTGTTCTTTGTCATGTAGTTCATCGGGATTAGGCCATGTAGATACTTACTTGTGTCATTTTATTTATGTTGGCTCTCTACATCCCATCAGCCATGCTTGTCCTATTCATTCTAATCCAAAGGACATTCTCTTTGACAGAGAAAACAAAAGCAAAATCAGAATTGAGCATCTCTGCCTTTTTACTCAGGACATTACCTAAGCCCATACACAGTAAGCTGCAAACACCACAGGATGAAATCCAGACCTTCTCAAAGGCCTAGCTCAAATCATACCTACTTCATGATGCAAGAAAAAATGCTACAAAGCTGAGGGGCTGGCAAAGCATGTACATTTTGGGGGATACTCTGTATGATGCATGGCTGTATAAAAACTCTGGATGTGTTGAAGAAAATGGCATTCCCAGTCTGACTAGAGCATAGAGTGTGTGCATTATGAAGAAGCACAGCATATGAGGTAAGACTGAAAAGTTATTTTGGAGCCAGTATATGGTGGACTGCGTTGTTTGTACTTTTAATCTTGACGAGCAGTAGAGAGCCATCTAATGCTTTTGAGCAGTGGAGTGCTAGTAGTGTGCACGAGGAATATTCATTTGGTTTTCAATTTTCTAATATTAATTGGAATGGAGGGAAAGATTCAGAATGAACAAACCCATTTAGAGATAATGGCCAGGGAGAAATTTAGGCAATATAAAAACAAAACATATAAATAATATTTTATTTGATTTTTTTAAAAAGAGGTGCTGGCAATAGCCTAGGTGAAACATACTGAGGGGTCTAAAACAGAGTAATGAGTAGGAAAATGTAAGAGGTATTGTAGAAGAAAATTCTAAAGGATTCACTAACTGGTTGATACAGGAGAGGAACCAAAAGTGGTTCAAGTTTTGAGTTTGATTGAGTGGCTAGTAAAGGTATTTGGGAGGACAAAGTGATCAATTTGTTTTTTTGATATGTTGAGTTTGAGATATTAGCAAGGCAACGAGGGGTCTAGTAGGTATGAATGAATGAATGAATAGCCAAATGCTGGATAAGGAAAGAAAGAAATACAAAAGCAAAACTGTTTATCCCCTCTAATAACTTACATTCTAAGAGAATACACATATAGGGGAGTAGTGGTCTGGGAAGTCACTAGAATGGGGGTTAGCTCAGTGGTGCAGTGGATAGAGCACTGGCCCTTCAGTTGGGAGGACTTGAGTTCAAATCTCAGCTCAGACATTTACTATCTGTGTGATCTTAAGCAAGTCACTTAACCCCAGTTGCCTTAAAACATCTAGGACCGGGGGGCGGCTAGGTGGCGCAGTGGATAAAGCACCAGCCCTGGATTCAGGAGTACCTGAGTTCAAATCCGGCCTCAGACACTTGACACTTACTAGCTGTGTGACCCTGGGCAAGTCCCTTAACCCCCATTGCCCTGCAAAAACAAACAAACAAACAAACAAAAAAACCATCTAGGGCCATCTCAAGACATCCTGATGGATATCTTGTCACTGGACCCAGCTGGCTCTGGAGGAGAATTTGAGGCTGGTGACTTTGCACAGTTTTCCTCACTTAAATCCAATTCACTGCAAGTCATGACATCATCCCAGTACCATGGTCCTCTTCGAGAATGAAAGAAAAACAACACTGCCCCTGGGATGGGGAATTGTTGGGCAGACATCCTTTCTAGAGACAATAGTGATGTTGAGTTGATTGCAGTTCCTAGAGCAAGAGAGGTAGGAAGAATTGGGGGGAATTTGGGGGCAGCAAAGTGAAAAATTATAGAGGTGAAGATAAGGATACCTGGGCCCAGGAAGCTCAGGACTGAGTGACTTAGCTCTTCCTGCCTGGGCAAGACATTTGAAATTGTATCTCTGGAATTCAGAAAAGATTTGAAACGAGATATTTAAACATGAGAGTCATCCAGTAATAGTTGGAACTATGAAAGTGAATGAGATGGGCAGTTTACTTCATCTCTCGTTATGTGAAACATAAGCATATCACTAAACAGAATTATTCCTCTCCTTTTGAGACTGATGACCCTTGTTCCCTTTATCTTTTTCACTAAGGGGGTAGGAAAGAGGAGGAGGAGGGAGAGACTATTGAAATTGGCAAACCCATCTTCCTATCCTGAGTCAGTAGATTTGTCAGTTCCACCAAGAAACTAGTATTCTACTTCTTTAAATGGGAGATGGAAAGAGAGCTGTGTTCTCAATTATCCTGTTCATAAAGCTTTTTAAACAATTGTTTCACTTAATCTACTGCATAATAGATACTCAACCCAGTGGGGGAAAACTTAGAAAAATTTTAGTGTACTCTCTACTATCACATGTCGTATATGAAGAGATTTCTATAGTATGGACTTTGACATCCCTCCCCCCCCCCTTAGGTACTAAGTTGTTATTTCCATAGAAACAACACAGCTTCAGCTATAAGCATTCATCAGGAGTGTTGTTTGAGTTTTCACAGTGTTCATTTTATGTTAAAAGTATGCTTGAATCTTAAAACTGGTCACTTTGATGAGCTGATGCTGTGGGAAATGTGAGTCTGTTGTAGATGATTATCCTGTAGGCAGAATGCCAAGTCCAATGATCATTCAGACTCTGATGTGTTGTATTCAGATTCAGTCCAGTAGAATAATAAAGTGTATAAACTTGTCTACCATTATAGAGTAATCTCGGGTTTGAATCTAAATGATTCATACCCTCTTTACAGCTTCCCCCACAGTGTTTAGAGACCCTTATCATGTCATTCCCAGTGCAGATTACTTAACAGAGTTTTAATGTAGGACCTGATCTATCCATATAGTTGAGACTGAGATTGAATTGACATGAAACTAGAGGCCTTTCCTCTCTAAGTATGTAGTCCTTCCTGTAATGAGATGATGCCACCAACCGCACAAAATGGAAAAAATAGCACAAATCAAAATCTATAAATTCAAGGTTACAGAATACTGCTGGGTTAAATGCACGGTCCCAATGGATACAGCCCCAGAGGACAAAGACAACTAAGGAAAGAAGATTTATTTTGATATTTGGGGACATTTTAAGATGCTTCCAGGTTGGACAATTTTTAAAGATTATTTCTGGAGTTCAGCCACCTCACTCCAGTATCTTTGAGTAAATCTTTGAGGTTCTCCTCAACAAAATATAGATAATATATTCTCATGTTGGTGATGTTACTATTTTCCACTTATTCTATACAGTTAATATTTCATAAAAATGGCATGGCCTATAAGTACATAACCCAATTCACTGGTGACCTTGCTGTTTGGAAGAGGGATTTGATAGATCTTACAGCAGCCAGTTTCTTCCTCTGTCTTTCTGCATAGTAAAAGGAGATAAGAGTGAAATGGTTTGTGAGTTGCTGCATTTGTACCGGCTTCTTCTATTTAGTTTATTTATCTCTCAGAAGTAAATGGATAAATACTAGGTCTGTACTTCAAAGAGATTTTTTAAAAGGGAAAAGAATATATAGCAGTTCTTTTTGTAGTGACTAAGAATTGGAAATTGAGGGGATGCCCATTAGTTGGGTAGTGAGCTGAACAAATTGTGATGTATGAATGTAGTAGAATAATGTTGTGCCCTAAGAAATGACGAGCCCAATGATTTCAGAAAAACTTGTAAAGACTTACATGAACTGATACAGAATAAAGTGAGCAAAACCAGGAAAACATCATACACAGTAACAGCAATATAATGCCATGAAGAACGGTGAATGACTTAGCTATTCCCAGCAATACAATGATCCAAGACAATCCCAAAGGACTCATGAAGAAAAATGCCTTCTGCATCCAGAAAATAGCATCTGATGGCATCAGAATGCAGATTGAAGCATATTGACTTTCCCTCCCTCCCTCTCTCCCTTCCTTCCTTCCTTTAGAGGTTTTTTCCCCTACAAAATGACTAATGTGGAAATGTTTTATCTTATTATACATGCATAACCAAATCAGATTTCTTACTGTCTCAGGAAGAGAAGAGAGGAAGGGATAGAATTTGGAACTTGAAACTTTACAGTGAATGTCAAAAATTGTTTTTACATGTAATTTGGGGGAAAATAAAATTTTAATAATATTTTATTTTAATTTATTATAACATTTATTTTATTTTAATTTTTAATAATATTTTATTTTTTCCAGTTACATGTAAAGATAGTTTTCAACATTCGTTTTTGTAAGATTTTGAGTTCCAAATTTTTCTCCTTCCCTCCCCAAGAAAGCAAGCAGTCTGATATAAGTTATATATGTATAATCACATTAAACATGTTTCCACATTAGTCATGTTGTGAAAGAAGAGTCAGAACAAAAGGGAAAAAACCTCAAGAAAGAAGAAAAACCAAAAAAAAAACTAAAAATAGTATGCTTCAGTCTGCCTTCAGATTCCACAGTTCTTTTTCTGGATGTGGAGAGCATTTTCCATCATGAGTCCTTTGGAATTGTCTTGGATAATTGTATTGCTGAGAAGAGCTAAGTCTATCACAGCTGATCAGTAAAACGGTTTTTTTAAAGAAATAAAGGGATATCTGGAATGTCCACAGTCCTTAAATCTCTTAAAATATGACAAATTCTGTGGGTGACTAAATATCAGTTACTGTAATTAACCTCAGAAACTTGTAGGAAAGGTGGATGGAGGAAAGTTTAATGCTTTTAGGAAGCTTTTATTAAACTTACATTTCAAGGCCTTAAAATTGTGACTGGTTATGGTATAGTTCAGTGGGAGGTAAGAGAGGAAGGGATTTTAGGGGAAGGTGTAAGTAATAAATCAGGTAAGTTTGTTATCCATCCCAACAACTTTAACACTTGCACAGCTGTTTCCTGTGTTGAACGTGGGAGGAGGCAGGATGTGCAGACAAAGCAAGAACATTTAAAGCAGCCAAAGGAAAGAGAACGAGTAGCCTCACACTGTACCAAATTATAGCTTTCTTCACATTCAACAGTATTTGTATGGTAGAGAGATGAAAAGGCAGAAGGGCTTGATTAGTCATATTGGTAAAGAGCCTGTAATGTTCCAAAGGAAGTAGGATTTTATCCTTGAGATCTTTAATGTCTTTTCTATTCTTGATAAACATATAGGCCCTTTGAGTAGATAGCGTCTTTTAAAAGAGATTACTGAGAAATGCAGGAAATTACATTTTTGTTCAAAATGTACTGTGGGGAAGAAAAGCTTAATTAGCATTATTCCTTAGGCTCTGCCATAGTGGAGAAATATGTGTTTCGCCATTTCTTTTCAAAACACTTGAAGATTACAGAGATGGTTATTGTCACTGCTTTTACTTCAAAATGTGATAGTTGACTTAACTGAAGGTATTGTTTTGCATTTCGGACTTTGTGGTGGAAGTAGGGTTAACTGGGAATAAGTTTCTGTCTTCATTCTAGCCTTCCCTTATGAAATATCTTCTGAAACCCTGATCACATAGCCTATCACATAGCCCTCCTTGCTTTATTTTGGAATGCCAGCCTGAGCTGGTCTATATGTATCTTTTCTATTAGGATGGTCAGTCACCTAGCATTTACAGCAAGCATCTGCCAGGTACTGTGCCACAATGAGAGGTAAAAATAGCCCCTTTATTCAATAATCTTACATTCTAATGGGGAAGACAACTTGATAGGGACCAGCCTTGTGATTTCATTGGTATAGGGAACATGGGTGAGGGTGCTCTCCCTACCAATACAATGAGGTACCTTCTGTGCAATTTATTGTTTTACTGAGTTACCTGGAGCAGGGGAGACCTAGCAGACCTGTCTTTATTTTTATGTGGACCCTAATACTAAGAATGGTTTCTACATTTTTAAATACAGCAAAACTTTATTTTTAAATGTAAAAAACAGGGGCAGCTAGGTGGCACAGTGGATAAAGCACCAGTCTTGGATTCAGGGGGACCCAAGTTCAAATCTGGCCTCAAACACTTGACACTTACTAGGTGTGTGATCCTGGGCAAGTCACTTAACCCTCATTGCCCCACCCCCCAAAAAATGTTAAAAAACATTCTTAGCTCCCATGGGATTTGGCCTTGACCGGAAGGCTATCCTTTGCTGACCCCTGGCCTAGAGCACTTGAGAGATTAAGTGACTTCTCCCAAGTCACACAGCCAGTGAATATCTGAGGTAAAGCTTGAATTTCCTCCTTAAGGTTAGCTCCTTCCTCAAACACTCACTTAAGATTGGACTGCTCATAGTGCTGCATTCTAAATAAACATGATTAAGGCATAGGAATATCTGTGGAGCATTATAGTTAAACTCAGGAAGAGAGTATCAGCATGTTTCGTCTATTGTTGGCAGTGAGATCTATCATTTACAAATAGAAAAAAATTGAAAGTAAAATGCCAATGTAGTATAGGTAAGATAAAACCTTTCCTTCCTTCAAAAATGGGGAAAAATAAATAAATTTGGCCCATGCCTATAGAACAAATTGGAAAATGAAAGTTTCTGGGAAATTTATGTGATTATGCTAGGAGTGATTGAGAAACATGTCATTTAATTGTGTTTGGTGCCTTAATTTGAAATAATATAAGAAATTAATTGGACAGATTTTAAAGGTCCTTTAGATCAGAGGTATCAAAGTCAGAACCATGATCGAGAAATGTTTAACAAAATAAATAAAAAACAATTTAACATAGATAATGCTAATTTGTGATTTTCTAAGTCAGTATGTGGACTGCAGGGATCTATTTCTATTTGACGGTAACACCACTGGTTTAGGCCAGCCTCCTACCTCAGAGCAAGAGCCTAGGTACTGGCAATGTCAAAGAATCACTGCCTCTGAAGAAGAGTTCATTCTGTTGTTGAAAAGCTTTCATAAGAAAGATGAAATCTGCTTTTCATAAACTTCCATTCATTAGTTCTAATTCTGCCCTGTTGTGTTTTTTTTTCCAGTAGGTTCACTAGGGCCATGCCTAGGAGTCTCCTAAGACAAGAAGTCTCTAAGGTTAATGAAAGCAAAGTGATTAGCATGGCTCCCTCCTTTCCTCATTTTTTTTTTTTCTTTTCCAGTGTCTGGACCCATTTGAGGGAGGAAATATGAAAGAAGAGAGGTTGATCACTGAGGAACCATAGACCATGTGCAGGGGTTGGAACATGGATAGTCTACAACATTCAGAAGTTCAAGGATCAGGAGTAGTGAAAAACTGTAGACAGGAATACTTCATTATACTCTATTACATTTTTATATAACTTCCCAGGAACCAGGAAGGAGAAATTATCTCACTGGACTTGGTGAACACTTAAGTCAAGGGAGAAAAGAAGGCCACTAGAGTCCTGGTACCCTAACAGTCCCAAGAGGAATCAATCTGCCACCGTTGATATACCCTTTCAGATAAATACTTAATAATACTTACTCTTGTCTCCCAGAAGTCTTGTTTTCTCCAGATTTTGCTGTTGTGTGTGAAACTTAAAGGGTAGACAAAGAAATATTAATATAGATTATGAGTAAATGAATATTAATAAAAATACATTTGAAAGGGTAGCTTATGTTCTAACTGAAAGTAATAGTTAAAATCAATGTGTATAGTTCAACCTTGAGTATTTTAGTTATATTCTCTGGAGTATCTTTGGTATTCTATCAAATTCTTCTTTAGTTCTAAATTGTGAGTTTTAAAGCTTTTTACTAACTACTATTATTTTCAGATTGGTTTATAATTACATTTATTACTTTTTAAAAAATGACTTCTTGATAAAGTGATAAAATACACTTCCCTTCCTTTGCAAAGGGGGTACTGTGAATGCAAAACCTTGCATATGCTGTCATATTGGGGGTTTGTGTTGGTTAGGTTGCTAAACTACTTTCCCCCCCCCCCTTTTTTATTTTTTGTTACAAGAGATAGCTCTGGCTAGAGAGAGAGGAATGAATTATTTTTGGAAATATGTTGCTATAACATAGGATCAATACAATTTTTTAAATCTAGAATTAAGCCTTTTAGCAAAGTTCCAGTTCTTAAACCCTGTGCAGTATTCCAGTTCATTATGACATTTAGTCTTGAGAGTTGTCACATTTTACACTCCAATATCATATAATGGAATTAAAGCCTTGTGGAACGAGTTGGGTAATAAAGTGTTTTGGAATATTCATGGGATAGCATACCTTGAGAGAGATTCATTGTATTAACATACCACTTAGTGATTTATTTGGTATTTTAAATTAAGTACAGCAATGTAGGATATTTTTATCTGTTCTATGGTATTTATCAGGGTTCAGAAACCATTCATGTTTTGTTGATTGGTATAGCGTTAGTGGTAAAATCTAGACTAAATTGAAATCCTTTATTACTTATCGATATATACCATCACAGTATGATTAGACTACATAATGTTTTAGATTTGCTACCCAGTAACAAACATTGAATATAGACATATGAATTGGTGCGGATAAATCTTGAAACAATTTATAGAAACTGTTGATGCCAAAATTTAGATTCTTTCTTTTACAAGGTACTCTGTTCCTCTACAATTACTCCCCTCCCAGACCCTTGCAACGTAGTAGATTACAGCTACTCTTTTCCCTTCTCCTCTAATGCCTCCGTGAGACTTAGTGGAACAAATTTATATCAAACAATTTCTAATCAACCTGACTCCACTCCATAGGAGTGATCAGTGATCACTCCACATAGTGATCGGTGGAAGTGGAATATAACACAGATGTATAATTAAAGCTAAGTTCCTCCTTCTCCTTGCTAGATTATTACCCATTAAGAAAGTAATTGCACCACAATACTCACTCCCAGGTTTATTACAATCTTGTTTTTTGTTTGTTTTTTAGTGAGGCAGTTGGGGTTAAGTGACTTGCCCAGGGTCACACAGCTAGTAAGTGTTAAGTGTCTGAGGTCAGATTTGAACTCAGGTACTCCTGACTCCAGGGCCGGTGCTCTATCCACTGTGCCACCTAGCTGCCCCGGTTTATTACAATCTTAAGCAAAGACTATTAATACTGGGCCTGATATCTCTGCTGATGAACTAGCTATATAACCTTTGCCAAGTTAGCTAGAGATTAAAATTTATCTGCTTGATCCTAGAGGGGACACAAGTAGGAACAGTTGATGCAAGTTGCAAGATTCCTGGGGGGCAACTAGTGGCACAGTAGATAAAGCACTGGCCCTGGATTCAGGAAGACCTGAGTTCAAATCCAGACTCAGACACTTGACACTTACTAGCTGTGTGACCCTAGGCAAGTCACTTAACCCCTGTTGCCCCCCCCCCAAAAAAAGGAGAAAAAAAAGGTTGCAGGATTCCTATAAATTAAATCTTAGTAGGCAATTAGCACTATCTCAAAATGAAATTGGCAGGCACATGTTAGACTATATGATCTCTGAATGTACTTTTCAGCTCTTAGATCTTATGATCTTACTGCATGTACCTCAATTAACCTAAACATTAATTTCTTCTATTATAAAATTAAGAAGCTCATCCATATAACCTTTAAGACCCCTTTCACTTTTAAAATATGTTCTTTTCTGATTCTTAAATGGTTAGCCAGCTTCTTCTGCCTCCATTTACCCATCACTTATTTCCCTGTTAATCCCCTGTAATTTGGTTTCTGTCCTTACCATTATGTTGTCACTTGGCTTCACTGTGAGTACAGCCAGCTTTTAGAAGAAAGCAAAGAATACAATCCTTAGAACTAACAGTGATTTCATATTTGAGGAAAACTTGCTCAAATCAAGGTCTTTTTAGGAAGAGGAATGTTATCGTGTTGCTTCAAAAACATTCTGATTATGGGATATAATGTAAGATGATCTGGTCTAAACCTCATTTCTGCCGAAATCTTTTCCAGATTCCTTAATGGTTTTTGTCAAGTAGAGAGCCTCTTAGTTCAGTAATTTCTGTTCTTGCGTATATCAGTCACAAAACTGCTATACTCAGTTGCTTCTGAGCCTTGTTTATCTAGTTGGTTCCAATGATCTACTTTGTTTTTCTTTAATTAGAACCAAATAGTTTTTTAATATTTATTTTATTTTTATCTTTTATTTTTCTCAATGACGTGTAAAGATATTTTGGAGTTCCAAATTTTTCTCCCACCTTCCCTTCCTTCCCCCCTCCAAAGGCCAGCAAGCAGTTTGATATAGGTTATACATTACTATCGTGTTAAAACATCAAATAGTGTTTTTTATTATTACTGAGATATGATAATGCAATGTCCCCAACTTATTCCTTTCCCCCCATTATTTCCCTTGAGATTCTATTCTATTTTATTTTTATTTTCAATATATAGAATTTTATTTTCCCAGATTACACGTAAAATACAAATTTTGACATCAGTTTTTTAAAACTTTGTAGTCCAGATTCTCTTCCTCCCTGCTCCCAATTCCACCCCAGTCCCTTGAGGTTCTAGACCTAAATCTAGATGGATACAACTTAAATATAAAAGATCGTGTCATTTTTTTTTAATTGAGAGAAGGGAGAGAATGGATTCATAGGTATGGAATCTGGGAACCAAAATATATAGGCAGTTGACCTAAATATATAAAATAAAAAACTATTTCCCAATACAAACGTGTGAGTCAATATAAACAAATAGTTTTCATAAGGATTCCAAATGATCAGTAACTATATGATAACTGTTCCAAATAAGTATTAACAAGTAAAACTTAAAACAACTCTAAGGATCCCTCAAAGTGACAAAAATGACAAAAAATGAAAGTCAGTAGTGTTGAAGGTACTGTGGGAGGACAGTTGCATTGAATGCACTGTTGGAGCTTTGGATTTATTCAAAGATTATAGAAAGCACTTTGAAGTTATATGAGAAAAACTACTAAACTGTTCATAACCTTTGACCCAACAGTGCCACTACTGGATATATGCTTCAAACAGGTCAGAGACATGAAGAAAAGATTATATATAAATATAGATTATACATATATACATGTGTGTGTCACACACACATATTCAGAGCAGTATTTTTCGTGGTAGCCAAAAACTGGGAGGCATAGTTGAGAAATAGACTTGTCTCAGTTGTGAAATGACTCAACAAATTGTGGTGTACAAATATAATGATCACTGTTGTGCCATTAAAAAAAACATGAGAAATTCAAAGAAATGTGGGAAGACTTATATGAACTGTTCCAGAATGAAGTGAACAGAACCAGGGCAATATAAACAATGAATACAATTGTGTAAATTAAAACATTGAAAGGTTATTAAATCCTGGTACAGTGACTGATCTCAGTTCCAGAGAATTTTGGGTAAAACATGCTTCTTTCCCCTCACTAGAGAAGGGAAGGGAACTATGGTTGTGGAATGTGCTCTTCTGTGCTATTAGAAATGGTTACCTCACCTATTAGTTTTGTGTAAACGTTTTAAGATAGAGGTTTTGACCTTTGTTAAAAGATGGAGTTAAGGTGTTGGTGGGGGGAATCTAAGGGGAAATGACTGTGATGTAAAAACAAAATCATTGAACTGTGTTGCTACTACTACTATTACTACTACTGATGAGGATGATAATAGTAACAGAAACTTTCTGATTCTATGTATCCTCTATATTTACTGATTTGGAATTCAAAAGAGACATTACCAGAAATGCAGGGGAAGCAATTTAGTAGTTAAATTTACTATTAAAATTGTAGGGTTTTTTGCTAGAACTGTTTGTTTTTAATTAAGCATAGCAGAGCTGTTTTGTATTACAACCCACAACTCATTTGATTCCTTCCCAGGCCAAACATCACAAGAGCATCTGTATATTGATGCCTGCTTTTGAATTTTTTGCTTTGCTTTTCTACTTGCAAAGAAACAAAATGAAAACCACTTTAGTTTGATCAATCCCTCTGTTTGCTTTATAGCAGCAAGATTGAGTCACGGATATTTTTCCTTCTTTGACAGGGTGAATCTGTGAAGTATTTCCTGGATAACTTGGACCGGATTGGCCAGCTGGTGAGCAAAGACCCCTGCCACTAGAAATTAGAGGAAAATTTGTGAACCAGAATTAGAAGACTTTCATTTGAGACCAAAGCTCTCAAAGTCAAAAATATTTTATCATGAAATATAGGCTATTTTTGTAATATGATAATATAATAGTATTTCCATAGGTCATTATAGTCTACAGAGTGCTTTGCATTATCTCATTTTATCAACATGAATGCCATAACTTTGGACATCTTTGTATCTATATTTTGTGTTAAACTGGAAAGGGAAATAAGATTTCAGCAGTAAGGACTTCCTCCCTCAAATAGAGGAAATTCTCAGCTCTTTAGGTACAAAACTTTAGTCAGTGATGAATAAAGAAATTAAGAGGAAAAATAATTTTTTCTTTTAGAATTCTTTTGCTCATAATACTGTAAAAAGGAGTTCAAAGTTAAAGTGCCTTAAGAGTACAAGAAAGGCTAATTACAATTGTATGGATGTGCTGATGCCCACTGCATGGTCTTTTCAGGGACAATATTGTAAATAGATTGGAAACTTCAAACCTAAGTTGGGGGGCAGCTAGGTGGCATAGTGGATAAAGCACCGGCCCTGGATTCAGGAGAACCTGAGTTCAAATGTGGCCTCCAACACTTGACACTTACTAGCTGTGTGACCCTGGGCAAGTCACTTAACCCTCATTGCCCTGCTTAAAAAACAAAACAAAACCTAAGTTAATACCTGTTGGTAAAGCATTTCTTGACAAGAAAATACTTCTGGATGTTTGAAATGTAAAAGGATGCCTGGCTCAGAAAAAAAGATGGAATATTTTTCTCAAAGGCAAAGAAATAAACAAGCCTTTTGTCTTAATAGTGAGATGAACACTCTTCCTCAAACTGAGCCTCCATCTTAAGTGAACCACTTAATTCCATTCATTCTAGTAAATTTGTATTTCATGGCATTTAATATTGTATCTTTGTTCAGCTTCATTTAAATTCTTATCTAATTTTCTTTTTCTTCCTCTCATCCTTCTTTTCCCATGTTTCTCTCTTTCTCCCACCCTCCATAACCCCTATTCTTTTCCTACCTCCATCCCAAATCCTTTATTTTACAGAATTATTTTCCCAGTAAACAAGATATTCTGCTGGCCAGAAAAGCCACAAAAGGAATTGTGGAACATGACTTCATTATTAAAAAAATACCTTTCAAGATGGTTGATGTGGGTGGGCAGAGATCTCAACGTCAGAAGTGGTTCCAGTGTTTCGATGGAATCACCTCAATCCTATTCATGGTCTCCTCCAGTGAATACGACCAGGTTCTCATGGAGGACAGGCGCACCAATCGGCTGGTCGAATCAATGAACATCTTTGAGACCATCGTAAACAACAAGCTCTTTTTCAATGTTTCCATCATTCTGTTCCTCAATAAAATGGACCTCCTAGTGGAGAAGGTGAAGACCGTCAGCATTAAGAAGCACTTCTCAGACTTTAAGGGTGACCCTCATAGGCTGGAGGATGTTCAGTGCTACTTAGTTCAATGTTTTGACAGAAAAAGGCGGAACCGCAGTAAGCCACTCTTCCACCATTTCACCACTGCCATAGACACTGAAAACATCCGCTTTGTGTTTCATGCTGTGAAGGACACAATCCTGCAAGAAAACCTGAAGGATATTATGTTGCAGTGAAGGAGAAAGTCCCCTTGCTTTTGTCATCCTTAAACGGACTCAAGGGCTATGGATCAGATGCTGTGTGTCTGTGTGTATGCGCGTGCGTGTAAGCACATGTGTGTATGTGTGTATGTATTATCTATATGGCCCTTGCATATGTTTCTAAGATCCATGCCATTATTTACCCAGCTCAGGAATGCTGTAAAACTAGCCAGGCCAAACAGATGAGCTCTAGGCAGAAGGACTTGGAAACTTTGATGTTAGCTACTGAATTATGGGGGACTAGTAAAACTACTGAAAAACCAAGTGGTCGCTTTGCTATAAAAGCCTAGTTTGGCATACTGAGGAACATAGCCTTCTTTTTGGAGAAACATTACTTTTTTTACACTTTTAAAGAAAATAATCTGAAAGAAGGTTTTGGTTTTTTTCAAGAACAAACTCAGTAGCCATATGTATTGCTTTATCTCTAGCTTTCAGGTACTCAGTGAACAGCTAACCTGAAAATTTTGCTCAGATAATAGTTGTACTAAAAAATAAATTCCAGCTGATACTGTTAGCTCAAAGCACATGAACCTAAACTGACACTCTCTACCCAGATTCTGCACACTGCCTTTGGCTAGGAATCTAAATGCCACTTCCCATGATAAATGCATAGTTGCCCTTTAAGACACACATGCCAATTTTCCAAAAGACATGAACCTAGATGTTGCGAATTAAGCCAAGTTGCCATGCGTAAGAACTCGTATATGTGGCCTTGTAAAACAAAGAATTTTTTTAAATAAAAAATCTTGGGCCCTAACTGACATGGATGGGACTAGGTTTAATTTTTGCATTACAAATAATAGTTTTTCTTGCCTCATAAGCAGTTGAACCACCTGTAATGCAACATGTAATGGATTTGTGGTGCCAAAGCACGCTTTGACAGGGAATGTTTAGCTACCTACATGCACACAGTGTGGGTGTTTTTTTAGCTTCTTTCTACTTTTCTTGGGGTTTTTCCTTCTGACACCTTGGTCGGCAACACTTGGAGAACTTCCTTCTTCTAGAAACAACAGCTCAACCTCCTTCCTATGGAAGCTCCAATAGCTGGCAAAACTCAAGCAAAGCTTTTGTTAATGCAGCAGCTGCTTGATAAGTTCCTAACAGCTGACCTTACAGGAAGCCCCAAAACTCCCTGGAGAAATCCCAGTTTCACAGCTGCACTTATGCCTTTGGACACTAGGGCCTGTTTCAGCCACTCCTTTAAATCTAACTCTTGTAAAGGAGCCCTGTTCTGTATTAGTGCATATACATGACAAGTAAACAGTATCAGATCCAGCTATCTAGTTCAAACTGCAGAATGCTGTAAATGTACTGTGAACTGGTTAAACTTGTCTAGTTACCTGCTAGGTGCCTTTCACTATTTTGAGATATATATATATCAAACCTGATTCACTCACTACTATGCATTACGTTACTTAAAAGGTGTATCTGGTATATTCAGTTAGTTTTCCAACATCAGCAAGTTTACTGTGCTGCTGACACCAGTATTTATATATATGGGGCTCTCATCATATAAACTGAGTGAACAGGATCCTTGATTTTTGTGTCCCATTTGAAACACCATCCTGGTTTATTCAACATACCAGATAAATTTCTATTTCACTTTTGGCCAGTTATCTTGTGGTAGATATTGATCCAATGGGGGGGGGGGGAATCCTACTGTGCTTCTAATTAGCACAAATTTATAATGCTTTTAATTAGGAGAAAACCTGAAATTCTCTTCCTTTCTGGTATTGAAGAGCTTGTATCAGGATTTGCTGGGTTGGGTTTTCATTGTGATACAAAAAAAAAAAAAATCTTATTCTGGTGGCTCCTTTTAATTCTGTGGGTCTTCATAGGCTAGGGGTTAGCCTTCTTAATTTTTTTAATGCTCCTAATATTGTTCCGTAGGATGGAATTTAAGATCACATTTCCATTATTTAATAATTGTTATGATTACAAAATGATTAACTTGCTTGGACCAATTTTGTATCTATCTCATGAATTTTGTCAGGTTCCAAAACAAAGAAGAAATGCAAACTAGTCAAATAACTTAGGAATATTCTGTAACAGTTTTGATGTTGAATCTATGTTGTAGCTGCTTTCATGAAGGGGTAAAGCAGAGTATTCCCAACAGCTGATGGAGTCATATGAAATACCTTTCTGAAAAGATCTTCCCGCTTGATTGTTTGTTTAAAGAACTGACAAGATATAAAGCAACATTGCAAATGAGTATGAAATATTTTTAAACAACCAAAAAATGTTTACTCACTTACTCTTAAGGAAGTATAAAAGTAATAAGAACATTGTGAATGATATATTGTTCTATCATACTCACCCAAGAGAGTGAAAAAAGGTTAAGTGACTTGGGTTCTAGTATCGTCTGTTCTACCAACTAGCTGGCCAGCCTTAAGCAAATCTCTTAGCCACTCTGAGCCTTACTTTCTTCTTTTGTAAAATGCCTAGATGGTTTCTAAATTATATGATTTCAGGATTACATACCTTACAATTCCACATTTTGGGGGGGGGGGGGTTAGTGGCAATTTGCAAGGCCGATTTAAAACAATTTGCAACATTTCCGCTCCTTATAAATGACTGCATTCAGATTTGCAGTGGTTTTTAGCTCTAAAGGAAAGCTTTTGAGCTATTACCTTTTGTAAATTTCATACCTTTATTTGCAGTGGTTATTCTTGCTGCTTGTGTTGTGTTTTTCATTAATATGTTGGAGAGGTAGTAGGGTAAACAAAATACCCTGATTATAGTGGTAAAAGAATATACACTACTTCTCACAACTATGCTTGCTTTCTTACACATGAAGACTTATAGCTTTGATGAAAAGAATATAGTTTTTAACTCATCTGTTTATAAAAGAAATGAGTTTTTTTAAACCTTGAATCCTTAGCTTGGTGTTTTATAATACTGTTTTGGAATACTTGGGCATAATAGCTTTTAAAACAGCCCCTTGGCACAAAAAAATGGATTATCAAATTATATTAGCTACAAATTTAAATGCAATCTTGAATTAATGATTTTATTTATGATTGAGTAGGGGGAGGAAGTTTCTGAAAATATACCCTCTCTAATTCTTTTGATATTGTTAAATTATGGCACCTGTTAACATGTTGATAGTTGTGAGTGACTTGGCCATGTCTTACCCCTTTGTGGTATGTTACTCTTAGCTAAGAAAGACAGATTGAGAGACTTGGCACATTCCTTTAATCATCTTCAGACTCAGAATGAATGTTTGTTTAAAATTTGATCCTTAATTTCTTTTTGTTTTCTTTATTATTGAGTTTCGCTCAATAACCAAAAGTGCTTACAAAACAATAACGCAAAAAAACACCACCAATCTGACTCATAGAGCTAAAAAGCTCAGAGCAGATACACATCATCTTACTTTGGCTTGTTAGGGACTGTACTTAAATGACAAATTGTTAGTCTTTCCATGTACCCAGTAAAACCTTAGAGCCACAGCCTTGGGAAATGCAGAATCATCTCATATTCACAGCAAATGGCATTTTGAGGAATGCTACAACATTCCAAAACCTATCCCTGAGGATAAATACCCAATGATCACAGCTTGGTTAATAACTCCCAGAAAATACCAGCAGGAAGCAAAGGGGAATCTTTCTGTGTAAAACCTGTTGCAGCTCCCTGGGGTTGTCTCAGCCCCCAGAATCAGAATTTTGGCATCATTTGTTTTCCATGCATTTTCCTGGCAAAACTACTGTGGACTATTTCAATCCTCGTCCTTTTGAATAATTGTAAACAAGGTTATATAGTACATTTATATAAGACTATATAGTACACTTTAGCTTTTATCCATAGCAACAGGCAAGGTGACAGTGTATATTTCCATGTACCTACAATATATTGGATATGGCAACCACCCCATCCAAAGACCAAAGAGATCTTTAACATGGATAGAACAACAGTTTGATTAGACAGGGTAACATTCAGTAATATGTGCTATTCCATAATGACTCTTGGCCAATAGCTTGCCTCAAGCAAAGTTTCCCAGTGGCACAGGAAAGGGTAGTTCTTAATTCCAAGTTTTATTGGTGATTTGAGTAGGTGAATAGAGTAATCATAAGTATACTTTTCTTCAAGAAGTTGGAGAAATCTTTCAGCTCCTTTAGTGAGAAGTCAATAAATTACACAGGATATGTTTAACCACCCTATTTTAAATGATGCTTGCTTAAAGAGGAATATAAAACATGCTTACAGGGAAGTCATTTAAATTGGCCTCCATTATCAGTTCTAATGGAGATACACAAGATTGAGGTGGAGATAGTTTGATCTATTCTCGTTAGCATTAAATAATGTGGTTCTCGTGTTTCTTATGTGAGTGAGAAGCACTTGTCAACTTTAAAATCATTAAACTCTTGTTTAAAGGGAAATACTGAGTTCCAAAGCTTGGGAGGGTTGGATACCTTTATAAAGGTAGCTCTGAAGAGGATAACTTGTACAAAATGAATTAAAGACCAGTTTTTGCTAGTTTTTAAAAATATAGCCTTAGGCTGCATTTATGTAATGATGTGTTTTGGGCCTTGAAGGCAAAGCTGTCAATTGAAAAGAAACTTGGAAAGCTGATGATGCTAAAGATCCATTGTATTGTTAATGTTTTACATGACAGGGTTTGAAGAAAGTTGAAACTCTAAGTGTGCATTATGGGTCAGAAGAAGAATTTAGATTTGAATTTTAACTGTCACAGCATCTAAGGTGGCACTAGCCAAACATGAAAACAACAATAATAATCTCACCATCTGAGGACAGGCTTTAAGGTGGTTAGGGACCAGCTTCTAATATTTATCATTATTTTCCTAATTAATCTCCCCCTAACTAGCTTCCTAGAAATTGAATTACCATTTTGTGTTTTGTACATTCTTTTAAAATACTGAATCCAATTTACAAAATACAATACAGGCCTGAAGGTGTAAATGTTCTTTACCTTAAGGCATAATTGAAAGCATGAATATAGATCTAGCCTTGGAAGGTTCAAACCCTACTTCTGCCACGTGCCAGCCGTGTAACCCTGGACAAGTCACTTAACCTCTTACTGCCCCACACAACCCAGACCATAAATTGCAGAGCAGTTGCCAATCTATGTTGGTAGAGGGAATTTTCTCACCTGGAGTTCCCTGCACCAGTGAAATCATAGCTCTCATCTCCACCCCACTTCACCTTCCCCCAAAAAGTATAATGACTCTGTAAACCTACAATATTCTCCAATCCCCTCTCTCTTGATTGAATGTTATAGGATACCTCAAATTCAGAGTGGCTCTTTAGAATAAAAGCATGTATAAACTAGCTCTGTTAATTAAAACTTGAAACCTGCCCTGGGGGTGGGGGACCAGGAAAGAGTGACTTGGGCCAGAATACTTGCTGGTTATGAAGTGCCCAGTACATGAAAAATAATCTCTGTTTTTACATTGCTTCTGAACCAGGCACTTAGAGCAATTGATGTAGCTTCTCTTTTCTAAACATTTAGATATGAAGTTTCCTGGACAAATAACATGATTCCACCAAGCAATAGGGGGAAGAAAAAGCCAAGAAATCGCCTGTAACAAACTCATATTCTCTAGACCTATTCCTGGTATACCAGAACCTCATTTGGTTTGGTGATTCATAGTGCTTCCTTGAATGAATGAGAGGGGGACACAGGTTCTCATAGGCTAGACAGATTTCTCTTGCCTGGGCAGGGTTTCTTGTTCCCCTTTATTATCGCTAAGTACTTTAGAGGGGTGTAGGTTCAGTAGTAGGCTACATTGTTCCTAGAAAAATACAGTAGGGGGGCAGCTAGTTGGCACAGTGGATAGAGCACCAGCCCTGAATTCAGGAGGACCTAAGTTCAAATCCAGCCTCAGACACTTGACACTTATTAGCTGTGTGACCCTGGGCAAGTCACTTAACTCCAATTGCCCCACCAAAAAAAAAGGAAAAAGGAAAGAAAAATACAGTAGGACACCAGACTTCAGATGATGAGCAAGTTTGACGATGACCATAAGATTTTATCTTGACTATTTAAACTTTTCCTTCTCAGAAAGATTCTATAGGTGTTGAACAAAACTACCTTGAAATGTCTGAGATTCTCATTTGAAAAGAAATCCTATAGTCTTCATTCATAATGAACTCTGCAAGGGTAATATGGAAACTTAACCTTGATTACTCAAATTTAGTCAAATTCCAGGCCTTGTCAAACCAGAAAATCCAGTCACATCCCTTGAGCAAGCTGGAAAGGGTATTTGTTCTTTGAAAGATAGTTTTCTTACCCATTCGTTGCACTTTTTTTGGTTAACCCAAGTAAGCTGCTCCAAGTTTTTACTTTGGTCTGTCATTTAATTAGGATTTCTAAATGAAATCAAAGCAACTCAATACTTTGGCAGTCGATTGCTTTAAAAAATAATCCTGAGCCCCATTTGTTAGTATTGTCAGCAAAGAGGCCAGTGGACCAAAGAACCAAACCAATCCCTGCAGAAAAGAAGTTGTTGAGTTGGTGATTTGAAGGGAGGCTTTTCCTTTTCCTGGCCTGGGCCTGTTCTCTGAAAATAAAGGGCTACTGTTCCCAATGCTGTTACTGTGGCGCCTTTTTATTAGCACTGAATTCACTTTATTTTAATAATTAAAAAGCTGACGTGTTTCACCCAAGTGGACAGAATCCCAGCAGCTCAGAGTCAAGGTAGATGTTTTCCTGTGGAAACTCCCAGAGCTATATTTTCCTGAGGATTCTCAGAAATCCTGTCTGCTCCAAATGACCCCAGCTTTTGTCTGCCTGGGTCATTTTAGACAGTGTTTCTCCAGGTAGACTTGGAAGTCACAAGAAAAGTTCATCTGTGAACACACAACAAGATGTTCAGTATGTATTTGATGCCAAGTAGTTAAGAGGTATGGAGCTTTCTGAGTAGACTGTATAAATAATTACTACAATCTCAGTCTTGGCAGGAGTCCAGGGTTTACTTCTAGTTGACTTTAGAATAACCCCAGTCAGAAAGGAAGAGGCACATCTACCTCTGAGAACAGGCATGCTGGGGAAAGGCCAAACTATCCAACAGGGAGGATCCATTTTCTGACCTGCTCTCCTAAATGCTGCTCCCTAAAATCTTAGCCTCCACCCTGAAGCAGAATTTTGTCTCTTGCTTAGTCTGTACCTTTCACTGAAACCGCCTAGGAGAGTTCAGCAGCTGGATAGTTGCTACATATCAGAATTGCTAAAAATGCCAATATCTCCATTGAACTTTTTTTGTCATAGAACATCCCGTAATAAACTGGGCCATTTCAAATTCTCCTACACAGCTTTGTGATGACAAAGATCGTTACCACGAAGCAATTTTTATACTTTTTTTTTAAAAGGAATAATGAGCAAAGAAACTTGATCATACTAGAGACAGTGACATTCAGTTTTCAAGATGAACCAGACTCAAGTCTGAAAATCAAACCGTAACTAATACTTAGCCCCAGTTTTATATGCATTTGGCTGCACATTTGCCAAACCTGCCTTGCAAATGGATTGACAGACACATTCATCTATCATTTCAGTATGTGTTTGGTAGATTGTCACAGGTTACATAATAAATCATCAACACCAATCCTGTAGAATCCCTGAGCTTACAGGATAAATGTGCATTGCCCTAGCATATATGCCCAGTTTTCATTTTGCCTGGTAAATTACAGCGGTTGCTAACAAGTCTTTGCTGGGTAAATGAAAACTCCTAACTTGCTCTCTGTTGGATCTGTTGAACATTAGAATTGTTAATAATGACACTTTGAACTATTATGTGAATTCTTTACACACTTGCATAATGTGCTTTTTCTCTTAACACCATTCAAACCAAATAAAATTGACTGGCATGCTGTTCAGTGTTGACACACAACTCTCGCCAGGAAATTCAGTGTTAATATGCTCCATCTTCTATTCATTGCCACCCTGTCCTTAACTCACCCTATCAATCAGTGCTTTGGTTTTGTAGCATTTCCTATGCAACCGCGCACACTGCTCTGAGCACTGCACAATATTCTTGCAAAAGGGGTGAGTTAAAAGATGACAGTTTAGCCTTAACACTTAAGTATTCACAAGGGGAAAACATTTTTTTTTAAATAAGGGTTTTACATACTAAACGAGAATACCAAGAGATGCATAACGTGAACGCACCATAGCTGACTTCTTATTTTTGAAGTGTCTATGTAGCACCAAAACAGCATCCACGATAGGTGGCCAACTTTGCTGTGATAAAGTCTCAGTTTATGAATAAATACTGTGTACTAGATTAAAATATATATTGTGAAGTGTAAAAAGTGTATTTTATAGCTATGGTGGATTAGTTAATGTGTTTTGTATATATGATTTTTATAAATCTATTAAAACTTGCCTTACATTACTTCTGTGTCTGTGGTATTCCCTTTATTTAAAAATGCAAGGGGTTTTTTTTCTGTCACAAGGAAAAGTTCACTGAGTAGGGGAATGGGGAGAAGGAGGGTTGTATTTAGAAATTACTGTTATATCAAACAAAATAAAACTGAAAAAGTAAAAATGCAAGATGCTAGTGACTTCCCTGAGCTTCACTTGTACAGGAAAACCTATTCAGTGACCACCTGCTGTTATGCCAAAAAGTCAACTTTTTGATAGGTGGCCTTGGAATTGTGAGTTCTTATCTAAGATCCTTCCTAAGAAAAGGTTTTAACTGAGTGCCATTCCACAAGTGGCCATCTCTTCTAGGCCTTGGGGTATATGTATATTTTCTTTCTTTTAAAGTACTTTCCTCCCATGATTTTATAGGTTAAGTATAATCATGTTCACTGACTGCTTTCAAATAAAATAACATAAGGTGGGGCTACTAAGAACAGGACATGAGCAACTTTGACCTAGACCTCAATTCTTTTCTCTTTGTCTATACTGTATTTGTTTTTTTCTTTCATTCCACTCTGGCCTCAGATCTCTTGACCTTCCTTGCCATTTCTGCTGAGCAGAAATATCCTGCTGCTGCTGTTTCCAAAATCCAGTTGTCAGGCATAGAACCCGGAGAACATGGTCATATTTCAACTTTTGGTATTGTCCATTTTGCACATAGATACAGATGAGATCATGTATGTAAAGAACTTAAATTTCAAAGTGTTCCACATATTTCAGTTATGATACATGAGTTTAGATAAAATAATAACAAGCATCTAAGACATGTACATTACACTCATCCACTGAGCCAAAATAATTTATTTTAAAACCCAAAAAATATGTAAAAAAAAAAAAAAAAAGGTGGGGCAGCTAGATGGCACAGTGGATAGAGTACTGGCCTTGGAGTCAGGAGGACCTGAGTTCAAATCAGGCCTCAGACACTTAACACTTACTAGCTGTGTGACCCTGGGCAAGACACTTAACCCTCATTGCCCAGCCAAAAAATAAAAAAAATTAAAATTAAAAAAAGGGAGGGGCAGCTAGATGGCACAGTGGATAGAGTACTGGCCTTAGAGTCAGGAGTACCTGAGTTCAAATCCAGCCTCAGACACTTAACACTTACTAGCTGTGTGACCCTGGGCAAGTCACTTAACCCCAATTGCCTCACCAAAAAAACAAAAAACACTGCAGTGTGATTAAATGGAACCTGTGTAATAGTGCATTTGAAATTCAACTCTCACATAAGGTTTGATTGTTAGAAAAAGCGTCTTGAGGAAAATTCAACCTATCTGATCTGTGAAGAAGCTAGCTGTATAAGCAAGTACAAAGACAGCTTCCAAGCGCAGGGAGAGGAACAGGAATTACTCTGGAAGATTTCAGTTAGATCTGACCTCCCTTGCAAATGTCACAGGCATTGTCTCAATACAGAGAGATCATTTCTTATCTTTAGCATTTAGTTATTGAGCTGCCTGTTGCATGCAACTAACTCTAGTGCAGTAAGACCTTATAAAACTGAAATAATTAAGAAATGGGGAAATGTTCTGATTAATTTTCTGGTTAACTGAGGGTAAAGCAGAACATCCTTTTTATTTCAACTCTCGTTATCACAGATTTTCCTTAAATGTATTAGTCTGGTTCCAGCCTTTTAATGGAATTCAGGGACTGTAATTTAAACACTGGTGTTTGAGGATTTTGCCTTGCCTTGCAATCATCATTGTGAACATCAGTTCTCATTCATTGTACCATACCAAGCTGCAGAGGGACTGATGTTAGGACATATCCTACAGTTTCCTTTTTAATGGAAGTCCTTAGCTTAAGCTTGTTTGCTTTTCATTTGTCTCATTCTCCTAAAACTTAAACATAAAAATGAATTGGTGATTTAATAGATCCTGCTTAACCAAGGATAATACTATATAATGCACAACAATATTATGACTACTAGGCTTCTACTCAAAAGAGATTAAAGAATGAAGCAATGGACCCAAACGTACAAAAATGTTATAGCAGCTCTTTTTGTAACGACAACTAGAAACTAAGGGAGTGGCTTTAGGGGAAAGGCTGAATAAATTAATGGTCTGTGAACTTAATGGAATTTTATTGAGCTATAAGAAATGAGAAGACAACTTCAGAGAAACCTGGGAAGACTTGTATGAACTGTGATGTGAAGTGAGCAGAACCAGGAGAATGATTTATACATTTGTGTAATTTAAAATTCTAAATGTGGGTTCTAATCTGTCCCCCCAGTTTGGGGGGGAAACTGACTAAAATCACTGATAAACGAGTTTAGGTTTTTTTAAGGGTTTATTGAAAAATAGTAAAAGAACGAGAAAGGTTGAGAACAGATTTCCTATAACCTGGCAATCCTAGCCTTCCTAATCTTCCACTTCTGAAGTTCTCTGCCACCATGCTGATGTCTCACAGCCAAAGAGCAAGAACCCTCCCCCTGCATCCACTTTCTGCTTCATGCTCCCCTCCCAGAAATGGGAGGTTCCTCAAGCTGGTTGGCTAGTGTCATTCAAATTCATTAAGTACCCTTAAGCACCAGCCAGATGTGCTTACAATCTAGTACGCCAGTCAGTTGCTCTTCCCCAGCTCAATCAGCCCAGATCAATCTCTATGTGAACCCCAGAGTTCCATTATCCTGACACACATTAAAACATTACCAAAACCAAGTTTGAAAGATTTGTGAACTCTGATCAATAGTACAGTGGCCAACTATGAATCTAGAGGACCTCTGAAGTATGCTACCCTACCCTCCCAACAGAGGTGACATACTCAGCATGCAGACTGAGATAATTTTTTTGGATATGGCCAACACAGGAATTAGTTTTGCTTGACTATATGTATTTTCATGGCTTTTCTTCTCTCCCCTCCCACCTCCACCCAGGGGTTGGGGGAGGAGGAAGGGAAGATATGGGTAGGATGTGCAGGTGAAAGGAGAGAAAATAAGTTTTTTCCATTGAAGAAAATTTTAGTTAGGCAACATTATAAAAGGAAAGGTTGTCTTGACTAGTTAAATCAAATTTCTAATTTTAATAGCTCTCAGAAGGTATGATTTTTAGAGCAAAGGATGTTATTTCCTAAATTACTTTCCATTTGATTACTTATAAATAACAAATTTACACTGTTTTTAAATGTCTGAATTCATGTATTTGTAAACATATAAGTATTTATAAATAATATTTCATATTGTTTTCACTTATATCTGGCTGCCCAATTTTTACAGGTGTCATAAGTTTGTTGTTCCCTTGACTTTTTTTGAAGCAATAGAAGCTTCTATCTATGTAGGTGCCCCCACTTTAGAATGAGACCATGGTTGAATCTAATCCTATTCTGACTAACTGGTCTCTTTAATTATCAGTTTCTGGAGTAGCTAAAGTGATCAGAAGTCATTTTTGGAAAATAGAATGTGAAATACATGAGTCTTGGTTGTCCGTTTTTAATCCTGAAACCAGGCCGCAAAATCCACTTCTTTGCATCTTGCTGTAGCTTTAACACAGCAAATTTATAAGGAAGGTTTTTGTTTCATCATGGCCACGTGTAAGCCTTCTCAAGAACAAGTTTGTGAGACAGCCACACTAAGTCCTCATTCTCTGGCCTTCATGAGGATATAAATATTCTTTGGGGGGGACCTCTCCCTCTTTAAATAAACAAACCAAATAAGCCTGAGCTCCTCAGGGTTTTATTTTCCTTGGCATCTTTGTCCCCAAACCCTGGCCACCCACCCAGTCTGCTCATTTTTGCCAAAAGGCTTTCTGAGTAATCTCATAAACCAAGCAGTATAGGGCTGAGAGAGAGGTATTGCTTTAAAGCCAGGTGGCTGCAGGTTTCCTTACTGCTTTTGAACTTCTTTATTCATTCAATGGCTTCTTTGCTGTCCTGTTTCCTCTCCCATCAGGGCTTGACCAATTTAGTCAAGAACTAACTACAAGTGTGTCTTTCATGGGATCATAGGCTCCGAGTTGGAAGAGAAGGTCCTGAAAGGTAACCAACCTAGTCCTGCTCCTTCATTTTATCAGTGAGGAACAGAGGGTCTAGAGAGCTGAAGGGAATTGTCTAAGATCAGAAAGTGAAAGCTAGGAAGAGGATACCAGTTTTTCTGACTCCAAATCCTGAACTCTTCACATCGTACTACACTGTCGTCCTTAGTGAGACCATCACTAGCATATTTAAATGCTGAAGGCTGCCTTCCCTTTCCAATATCATCTTTCCTTTTTTTTTTTTAAACATCTTCCCAGTTGGAAGATACCTCTTCCTTCTCAGTAGCACCAGAAGTGTTCTTCTGCACAGAATCTGGGCACTTGGCATATGATAGCATCCTCTAGAGCCAATGTTCTCTCCTTTGTACCGTGTTACCTGTCCTGTCCCTACCCTGACAAAGGTACCAGTTAGGCAGTTGCCAATCCAATTAAAATTCTGTGTATATGCCTGCCCAAGTGTCCCAGGTAGCAAGATCACTCATCTGGGGAAGCAGACGCTTTGAAGGTCTTTAGGGCTTTTGCTGGCCAATAACGTGAGAAAATTAGGTAGAATGGTCTTTTTTAGGTACAGAAATGGAAACAAACTGCTAAATGATTCAATTTCATACACTCCCCCTAGTTTCTTGAAAACCAGTGTCTTCAAATGATACT
The DNA here is from genome assembly GCF_019393635.1 of Dromiciops gliroides. NCBI lineage: Eukaryota > Metazoa > Chordata > Mammalia > Microbiotheria > Microbiotheriidae > Dromiciops > Dromiciops gliroides. The sequence goes on from NC_057861.1 coordinate 532,291,961, forward strand.
GTGTTTAGCTCCATTTTATGGACATGAATCATGAATTTCAAGTTGGAAGTGACCTCAGAGATGACCATAATTCAAATCCCTCATTTGCAAATGAGATAATAGGCCCAAAGAGGCTAAGGCACTTGCCCAAGATCACACAGATAATAAGGTCTAACTTGTGTTCCATCCTAGGCCTAAATAACGTGGGAAAGATTTTGTACAGTGTGATTTTTTTTGTGTGTGTGAGAGACAATTGGGGTTAAGTGACTTGCCCAGGGTCACACAGCTAGTAAGTGTTAAGTGTCTGAGGCCGGATTTGAACTCAGGTCCTCCTGACTCCAGAGCCAGTGCTCTATCCACTGCGCCATCTAGCTGCCCCCAGTGTGAATTTATTAGCAAATCTACTGTCTTCTCCATATTGACTGGTTTTATCTTGGTATTTCAAGATCTTAGCTGTCAGCATGAACAAGAACAGGAATTGAGGTTTAGGAGGTTAGTGAGGATCAATCTTGAGGCTTTGCTCCCAGAATATTTCATTTTAAAAACCCTACTCCCCAAAGGTTTCCATGATCTTTTCTTCGTAAGCAACAATGACTGTTGGGAATTGATCCCTTTTTAAATGTATATTGATTATTGCTTCTACCCACCTTCAGATACTCTTCATTTGTTCTCAAAACCACTGGGAATGAAAGGGTGTAGGAAAAGGTACCTATTAGGTACCAGTTGACTGAGTCAGTTGGTTCCTATCTGGAAGTCAACCATTTGACTGATAAGGTAAAATAGCTATAAATTTTCCCCTAAGCACTGCTTTGGCTGCATCCCAAAGATTTTGGTATGTTGTCTCATTATTGTCATTCTCTTGGATATAGTTATTGATTGTTTCTATGATTTGTTGTTTGGCCCATTCATGAAATTATTTAGTTTCCAATTGATTTTCATTCTACTTTTCCCTGGCTCTTTCTTACATGTAATTTTTATTGCATCATGATCTGAAAAGGATGCATTTACTATTTCTGCCTTTCTACATTTAACTATGATGTTTTTGTGCCCTAATACATGGTCAATTTTTGAAAATGTGCCATATACTGCTGAGAAAAAGGTATATTCCTTTCTATCCCCATTCAATTTTCTCCAGACATTTATCATGTCTAACTTTTCTAGTAATCTATTCACCTCTTTCACTTCTTTCTTATTTATTTTTTTGGCTAGATTTATCTAATTCTGAGAGGGGGAGATTCAGATCCCCCACTAGTATAGTATTACTGTCTAATTCCTCTTGTAACTCATTTAATTTCTCTAAGAACTTGGATGCTATACCACATGGCGCATACATATTCAATATTGATATTACTTCATTATCTATAGTACCTTTAAGCAAGATGTAATTTCCTTCCTTATCTCTTTTAATGAGATCTGTTTTTGCCTGCACTTTGTCTAAGGATTGCTACTCCTGTTTTTTTTACTTTAGCTGAAGCATAATATATTCTGCTCCAGCCTTTTACCTTTACTCTGTGTGTATCTCTCTGATTCAAATGTGTTTCTTGTAAACAGCATATTGTAGGATTCTGGTTTTTAATCTACTCTGCAATTCGCTTCCATTTTATAGCAGAGTTCACTGATAAGGTAAAATAACTGGTAATGATCATACATGACATTTTGCCCCCGGTCTCCATAAGACTGTATCATGCATTTTATTATTGTAATCTCCGTTTAATCTAGGAATGGTCATTTATGAACCCGTTATAGAAGAGATTAGGAGGAAATCAGAAAATAGGTAAGATTATGGGACATCAATAAGATACCCAGATAGGAAACTGTGTTCTTGGATCCCTCTATTTCAGCAACACCATTGCATATTGAAGAGTCCTCACTGTAAGGCCTCTCAACACCATAAGACCAAGGGGAACCATGGATTTGAGTGTGTTAATGCTGTTTTTGAGTTATAACATCACTTCCCTAAATTGAGTCAGCATTCCTAGCCTGGTTTTTTACCCGAGGCAGGACTCACCTACAAAAACCACTCTACCTTTTCCTCCCTGCTCACTCTGTGAGCCCTTGCCCCTCTGCATTGAGAAGTCTCTTCCTCATTCTGATTCTCCCACATTGAAAGGCCTCAGACCAGAAGGCTCAGTCTTTACCCTTACTATCTACTGCATTACCAGGGCCCAGACTTCACTGTTGTCTCTTTCACCACTAGTGTTCTGCAAGTTACTTCAGGCATGTACCTCAAGGGCATGAGAGGGAAAGGGTCAAAGTCTTGCAGCATTTTTCAAATCTTTATGCTTGACATCATCCCTCCCACCACAATGTCTGTTTAAAAAAAAAAAACAACTAAGATTTACATTGGACACATTCTTACAAGATCATCATTTTTTTAAAACAAAAACGATTATTTTTGGTGGAAATTGGTTACCCTGTCTGAGAACCACATGGATTTACATGGGGTTAACATTATCCTGTACTTTTATTGATGTATTTGCCATTGAAGTCCCGATCATTAAGACTGGCTTTTGCTTTACAGAGAGAGACTTCATAGAGGAGACTCCCCTTTTGTGGGAGTGGAGACACCTATTATCAGTCTTGGAATGCCAAGTGAATTTGCTACTAGAGGGAGTCAGTGTATCCCTGTTACTCCCCTGCCTGAAATTCTATCAGCCTCTTGAGCTGCTATATATAAATAACTAAACAGACCCAGTGGGCACTAAAATCTCAGCCTGGAATGAGAGACTAACTGAACCATTTCCTTCCTTCAATTGCTGCAGGCACAGATACCTCTGTCAGCAGTAAGGGAGAGGGAACCCATGTCCCGCCCTCAAAGAGATTCCAGATTCCCAAAAGAAGGAGCCCTAGATATGGAGAGCAGATAGGGAGGGTTTCTCCTAAAAGTTAACACGGATGTTGACCCATGGTAGGTCAGCACCTTAGGCACTAGAAGAGAGATGATAAGAGTTGTCATTCCTGCTCCTCACCCAGATACCTTTGTTTAGGAAGCCACAAACATTTCAAGAAGCTTGGGACTCAAGAATTTCCTTCATCTCCTGTGGCATCTGGGTATAATAATAATAATAATAATAATAATAATAATAATAATGGCATTTATATAGCACTTTAAGGTCTACAAGGCTCTTTCCATGTTACTTCATTTGACCTCAGCTCAGCGTCTGGATCTCTAAGGACGTCTGAGGTCTAGAGTTGGGATTTGGGGAAGGGGAGAGGAAAGGTGGGCAGAATAAAATCTGTGAGTTTGAAACTTCCTAACTGTCGGAACTGTCTCAAAATGAAATGGTCTGCCTTGGGTTTCCCTTCACTTTCAGTTTGTCAAGCAAAGGCTATTTGGGGATGGATGAAGGATTAGATAGAAGTTGGATTAGATGGCCTCTGAGTTCTTTCTAATATTGATCTGTGATTCTGTAAAGGAAATGGTAGAAACTAAATCTTATTCTGTAATCTAATACAAATAGGCATTTGTGGGGAGGAATGGAATCCCACTGATACATCCATAGAGCCCTTGGTTACTTTTCAACTCAGTTTTCTGTGTAAATATAACAGCTCTCAAGAGGAAAAAGGGAATGATAAATGGAAAAGAGAAATTTTTTCTACCCGGAACAAAAAAGGAGTCAAGAAAGGTAGGCGTGGTATTGCTATACTAATTGTCTTCCCACTTCCATCTACAAGGGGAGGTTTCAGCTTTGGACAGTTTTCTTGTGCTCAGCTTCCGTCGTAAGGAGGAGAATTTGTCCCCCAGGACTTTTCGTAGCCCTACATTGTCTCTACTGAAAGGCAGGTCCTTTCTGGGGGCTGGGAGTTGCCCTGTGAACATGTCCCACCTAGCGAGGGCATCCACAGCCTCATCTACTTCAGCCAGCTCTTCCTCTGAGACATCCCTCTCCAGGGCAGAGATGCATGTTGCCAGCCACAGTTCATGATCTTTGATGATATCTGAAGCTCCAGCAGGGTCTCCTAGCTGTTGCTGGCTGTCTAGGTCTGCCAGGGAACACATTCCCTCTTCAGGCTCGAGCTCCTGCCCAATGGAGAAAGCATGACTGCATGTGTCAGGGGTGAGGGGCTCCGACAGGCTTGTGACAGCTTCAGAGTCATTCTCACAGCCCATTCCTGAGTCTGAGCTGAAGGGGAGGACATCCTCGGACACAGACGAGTCTCCTGCCTCCTGACTGGGCCACGTCACAGCCACAGTTTGAATCCAAGCATAGAGTTTCTGTGAAGAGAGAAACCAGGGCTTAATTCCCCATATTAATTCTTTTAGACTTGGAAAACTCTGATCAGTGCAAAAACCAACCGTCATACCAGAGGACTGATAAAAAAGCATCCTACCCACATCCTGACAGAGAAGTGATGGACTCAGGGTGCGGAATGCAACCTACATTTTTGCACAGTCATTTTGGGAATCTGTTTTGCTTCATTATACATATTTGTTACAGAAGTTTTGTTTTTCTTTCTCTCTTTTTTTAAGCAGGAAAAGGGAAAGAAATAGATTTGTGTTCATTGAAAAAAAAATTAATTAAAATTTTTTTAAATCCCATAGATCTGGGCAAAGAACTAAGAAGGCTGTTTCCTTCTGCAAATGTCTCCATTATGACTGCAACCTTTTGTTTGGGCTCCCATGAACATCAGAGGGCAGTAAGCCAAGCCCCAGATGGTGTCCATGGTAACTGCCAGAATGCCCAGGAGTAACCCTGATGACAAAGGACAAACTTGATGGAGCAAAGGTGGCGGTAGAATACAGAGAAGGGTTGAGAATTTCCCAGACCACTTAGGAAAAATGCAAATGGGCAACAAGCCTCGTGTATACCTACATCATTTCCTTTCCTGCATGACTCGGCCACTGTGAATGCCAAGAGCTCTTCCATTGTGTTTCCCAAAAGTGGGTTGAGGCTGGAACGGTTGCAGCTCCCCTTCTCCCCACCGTTTCCCTCCCACCCACGCAAACACAGTCCCCTGAGGCCAGAGAAGTCATGCTTCCCTCCTCCTCCTCCTCCTCCTCCTCCTCCTCCTTCTCCTTTGAGAATCCCTTTTGCTATTTCTCCACAGTGATTTATGCATACTGAGAGGAAAGGAGGAGACTAGAGTATATTGAGCTGTCTGGGAAGAAAAGAGAAACAAAATCTCTCTAGCTTAGGGCATGTGAGCTTTGGTCGACCACATTACAAATCTAAAGTCCAGGAAAACACTTTGTCCCCTTCTCCCTCCCACCTCTCTCTCTGTGTCTTTCTGTGTCTCTGTGTCTCTGTCTCTGTGTCTTTGTCTCTCTCTGTCTCTGTCTCTCTCTCTGTCTCTCTCTCTCTCTCACACACACACACACACACACACACACAGAATCTAAATCAGGTTATTAAGTTTACAGTTTGTATAATGGAATGTAAACTACTTGAGGGCAGGACTGTTAAGTTTTTTAAAAAATAAAATTGTATTGATATCTTTTGTTTTTGCATCATTTAAGCTTTCCTGATGTATTTTATACCCCCTCCATAACCTAAAAACAGAGGGGGGGAAAAAAGGTTGGGAGACAGAGAAAAGGGGAAGGTACTCAGCAAACTTAACCAGCACATTAAAAAACACCTGAACTTACTGTGTGACCCTGGGCAAGTCACTTAACCTTTATTGCCCTGCCAAAAGAAAAAAAAACACCTGAAAAATTTTTTTAAAACCAGCTGATATTAAATGCAATAAGACTATTTCATTTGGGGTATCCCCAGGCCCAGCCCAGTGCCTCACACATAACAGATGTTTGATAAATGCTTAAGGAATTAAATTAAACTGAATTTGTTCAGCAATACCCTTAGTATTCTGAGGGATGGGGCTATGCATGATACCTGATTCACCTGGGAAAGTCTCTGTCAATCAATCACATGTCCCTCTTCCCCATTCCAACTGGAGTTGTGGCTTTGGAGTATGGACACTTTGATGGTAGCTTTTCTAACCCTAGCCTTGTCATGCCACATCAGATCCCTTGGGATCATCCACAGTTATGCTTTAAATGGGGTTGACTCTTTATTGGTTTTCCCCAAGTCTCCTTCCCCCCCACCCCCACTCTTCTTTAAGGGAGAAATAGTTCATCTTTCTTTTTTGCTCCATGATGATAGTGTGTTCAGTAAATGTACAGAAAAAAATATCCTTTTCCTAAGCTAGTTTCTCAACTATGCTACCTCCATATATGTGGGCATAATGGTGTCTCCATATGCTTAACAATGCATATAGGCCTATGTTTGGGAACTGCATGTGGCTCATTTGTAAATGGACCTGCCTAGCCTTAGCTTAACAGATGGAAGCTGTCCATGTGTATGATATAGGACTTTTAGAAATACTGAAGTTCATTTAAAAAAAAAAATACTTTGAGTTGAAAATAGTTTAAACACCAATAAATAAAAGAATCACTTTTTGAAAAACTGAATGATGTTTTAATTTTTTAAACTGTTTTTGTACTTGAAGCTTTAAATTTTTTACCTCTATTTTAAATTCTTAATCAAATTTTGTTGTTGTTGTTGTTGTTTTAGTACTTGGGCAAGTCCTAAGTGCCAGTTTGCAGATGGCCAATAACCCTCACTTTTTTGTACTTCGAATTTTAAAACTAATCACAAGTAGCTTAAGTGTAGTTAGTGCGCTAGTTTTCCATGTTGTTGGTCAGTCATTTCAGTCGTGTCTGACTCTCTGTGACTAATTTGGAGTTTGCTTGGCAAAAATACTGGAGTAGTTTTCCATTTCCTTCTCCAGCTCATTTTACAGATGAGGAAACTGAGGCAAACAAGGGTAAGTGGCTTGCCTAGGGTCACACAGCTGGTAAGTATCTGAGGTCAGATTTGAACTCAGGAAGATGAGTCTTCCAGATTCCAAGCCCAATGTTCTATAGTGAACTATTTGTCATCAGTTGGCATGCAGGTAATCTGTTATGCTAACAGCAGAGGGCAGCATCACTACACTCAAACTGATGCATCCAATTTTTCAGGCTACCTTCTAGAATATTTTCTGTTCTAAAATGAGTCTAGGTTTCCTCCCTTCCTCTTTATACCTCTATACCTATAGGTTGGGGGTTTTTTGCATTTTATTTTCTTTTTATACTGAGCTTAGCACTATATAAAATGAGCATTTCAAGGAGCAATTTACAGCTTTTATTTTGTTCCCAACTCTCATTTTTTCCTATTACATGTAAAAAAAAATTTTTAACATTAATTTTTTTCAATTTTGAGTTCTTCCTCCCTCATGGAGAAGGCAAGCAATTTGATGTAGGTTATATTTGTTCTCTTCCTTTTTAAAAAAATTAATTTATGGAATAAAACAAACATTTCCATAACATTAAAAAAAGAGGATTGTACATGAAATTGCATATCCACTATACACAACTTGCTATTTCTTTCAAATGCACAACAAAATTATCATGTAAATTTCTTTTTTCTTCCCTCCCCTCTCTTCCCAGGGATGGCTACCATTAGACAGAAATGGGTGTGAGTGTGTATATATATACATATATGTGTAAAATTATTCTAGACATACTTCTTTTTATCCGTTCTTTCTCTGGATGTAGATAGCGTCTTTCTTCATATGTCCTTTAGAGTTCATTTGGGTATTTATAATAGATAAAATAACTTATTTGCTCAAAATCGTTCTTAATATTGCTATTATTGTATACAATGTTTTCTTGGTTCTGCTCATTTTGCTTTTCATTATTTTGTTCAAGTATTCCCATGTTTTTGCTAAGATCATTAAGCATATCATTTTTTAAAAAAATTTTTTGCAGGGAAATGAGGGTTAAGTGACTTGCCCAGGGTCACACAGCTAGTGTCAAGTGTCTGAGGCTGGATTTGAACTCAAGTCCTCCTGAATCCAAGGCCAGTGTTTTACCACTGCACCACCTAGCTGCCCCCAAGCATATCATTTCTTATACCACGGTAGTATTCCATCATAATCATATACCCCAACTTGTTCAGCCATTCTTTGATCGATGGGCATCCCTGCAATTTCCAGTTCTTTGCCACCACAAAGAAAGCTGCTATAAACTCTTTAGAACATATAGGCTCTTTTCCTTTGCCCTTAATCTCTTAATTTACAAGTGTAATGGTCTTTTTCAGTCCTCATCCCTCTTGACCTCTCTACAGCCTCTGACACTATTCATCAGCCTCTTCTTGATATTCTGTCTTCTCTAAGTTTTCCTGAGCCTACTCTCTCCTGGTTGTACTGCTACCTGTCTGACCACTCTTCTGTCTCCTTTGGTGGATCTTCATCTAGGTCACGCCAACTAGCAGGGGTAGCCTCCCCCAAGCTGGGTCCTCTTCTCTTCTTCTAGATTATTTCACCTGGTGATCTCATCAGTGCCCATGCTTTCTATTCTCATCTCTATTCATATGACTCTCAAACCTACTCAAACCAGTTCCTAGCCTCTCTGTTGACCTCCAGTCTCCAATCTTCAACTGTTTATCAAACATCTTGAACTGGATATCCCATAAACATCTTCAATTCAAGATGACCAAAACTGAACTCATTAACTTTCACCCCAATCCTCCCCTCTTTCCAACTTCCCTATTACTGTGGAGGGTACCACCATCCTCCAGGTTACCCAGGCTCCCAATATAGGTGTCATCCTCTCCTCCTCTCTCTCATCCTCTCTCCATATCCAATCTGTTGCCAAGGTCTGTTGATTTTACCTTTATATCATCTCTCATATATATATCCTTCTCTCCTCTGACACTGTCACCACCCTGATGTAGGCCCTCATCACCTCATGCCTGAACTATTACAAGAGACTGCTAGTTGGTCTCCTTGCCAGAAGTCTCTCCCCACTGCAATCCTTTCTTCTCCTCAGCTGTCAAAATGATCTTCCTAAAGTGCATGCAAGAACATATCATCTCCTTTTTCAATAAATTCTACTGGTTCCCTATTACCTCCAAGAGCAAACATAAATTCCCTGGTTTGGCTTGTAAAACTCTTCAAAACCTGGCCCCTTACTACCTTTCCAGTCTTGTTACACCCCCTACTCACTCCGACATCTTCTGTTGAACCAATGATACTAACTTTCTCGCTGTTCCTCACATAAGTAATTTCACTGCCTCCCATGCCTCCAACATTCTCCCTCCTTTCTGTCTATTGGCTCCCCTGCCTCCTTCCTTCCTTCCTTCCGTCCTTCCTTCCTTCCGTCCTTTCTTTCTTTCTTTCTTTCTTTCTTTTTTTGCAGGGCAATGGGGATTAAGTGACTTGCCCAGGGTCACACAGCTAGTAAGTGTCAAGGGTCTGAGACCGAATTTGAACTTAGGTCCTCCTGAATCCAGGGCCAGTGCTTTATCAACTGCACTACCCTGCCTTCTTTCAAGTCTTAGTTTGTTAAACCTTCTGCAAAGAGTTTTTGCCCAGTTCTCCTTGATCTTAGTGCCTTCCCTCTGTTGATTATTTCCAATTCATCCTGTCTATATCCTGTTTGTACATAGTTGTTTGCAAGTTGTTTCTTCCATTAGACTGTAAGCTTCCTAAGGGCAGAAACAATCTTTTGCCTATTTTTGTATCCCTGGACATTAGCACAATGCCAGGCATATAGTAAGCACTTATTAAGTGTTTATTGACACCATGTTGCATCCTATGAAGTGAAGATGACCTTGTCTCCCTCACTTCCCCCCAACCCTTCTCTCTTCTCTCCCTTGAGAGGGCACTAAGTGATGGACCTTGTCAGGTAGGCAGTGACAGACCCACATTCCAGAGTTTTTCTATCAGACTGAAATCTCCTTGGGGGAAAGAACTAAGTATGTCTTATCTTTAAATCTCCCCCATTAACAAACATGGGGTTCTGTATACAGTAGGCACTTAATAAGTGTTTACAACATCATCTTATTATCTGAGTTTCCCTGAGTGTTGGTGAAAACAATCATTGTAGGTGATGAGACAATGGGAAAGAAAGGAACCTTGGGAGTCGTCCCTTCCACTATTTTATAGATGAGGAAACTGAGGCCCACAGAGGGAAGGTCCCCACATAAAAGCAGAAATAGGACATGGTGAGCAGAGCTGACTGTCTGACCTCTCTTTTTGCCAGTGGCTGGGGACAAGATCAGAGCTTTTCTTGGACAAGAGGTTGACCCTCATATGAAATTCTTGTAAAACTGCCTTTTAAACTTCCCTGTTTACACACAAGAATTTCTGGGGCTTGTCATCTCCCTAGGTTTCTGCAGTGAAGTCAGCTGGGGGCCCTGTTGGCAAAATGTTCTGTCTTAGTTATTCACTTTTATCTTCAAAATCTTCCACTGGCTCCATTCCCTCTGCTTCAAGCTCTGATCTCCCGGCCTTAAAACAATGCTGCCTTCAACCCCAATAAATCCTTCATGCCCCCATCCCTGCCATGGGGCAGTAAAAAGAATGCTGCTCATTACTTCCTGTGCCATACCGGGCAAGTCATTTGACCTCCTGAGCCTCAGTTTCCTCATCTGTAATTTAAGATGGTTGGAGTAGATGACTTCAGAGGAATGATTTCTGGCACTTCCAGCTCTCAACCTATGATTTTATGACATCCTCAGGCTAGCCTCTTAGCTTTCTCCATCAACAAACTTCTCAAAAAAATATGCTTATAATCTCCATTACTTCATCACTTATTCCTGAAACACCTACAATCTGGCTACATACAGCCCCAACCATCCCTTTTCCCTGGACTTTTGCAATCACCTTAACTGGTCTCAAGACTCCCTTTCTCTCCTCTTCAATCCTCCACACAGCTGCCAAACTGCTATTCCTGAGACACCAATGTAACAGCAGCAACAACTACAATTTATATAATGCTTACTATGTGACAGGAGCTGTGCTAAGTGCTTTACAATTATCATATAATCATGCCATTCCCTTATTTTAAAAAATCTTCAGTGGCTCCCTATTGCCTCTAGGATAAAATAGAAATAAACTCACCAACCGGGTATTTAAGGTATATAATCTGGTTCTCATCTACCTTTCCAGTTTTACTTCTTTTTCTATTTTCCTTTTTTTTTTTTGGCAGGGCAATGAGGGTTCCTCCTCCCATAGTACTGCTCTCCCAAAGATCACATGGGACTTCCCAAGTCCAACAGACTTCTTTCTTGGTCCTTACTGTAGTAATAATAATGACTGACATTTTTATAGCTTGCCTCCAAACAGGTCTGTGGGGTAGGTGCTAGGAAACTGAGGCAGATGGAGGTTAAATGACTTCCTTGGGGGGAGGGGGGGTCACGTGGTCAGCCAGTATCTAAGACAGGATTAGAACTCACAGCTTCCTGGCTCCAAGTCTACATCTGTATACAAGCCACAAAACCCAGCTACCTCCTTGATTTCTCTGTAGTATTTTACCACATTGACAATCCTCTCCAATTTGACTTCCATGATTCTAAACTATCCTGGCACTCCCCCGAGCCCTATCCCTCACTGACGCCTTTTCTTCACAAACGTCAGCCATCATCAAAGGTTCTGTTCTCCATATTATTGGTACTCACGGAGGCTCCTTAATGGGGTTCAGGGGAGGTGGACTTGAAAAGCAGACTATCCCAGCAGTCCTTGAGCAGGAAATTAGCTCTGCCCCTACATGCCCCACAGGCCGCTCTCCTTGTATCTCCTGTTATTCCTTGTCCCTAGACTGGCAAATTAATTAATCCTCTTGGTATAAGCTCTTTGGTGTTTGCCAGCTGTTTTCCCTGACACTTTGTGGGACTAAATTCAGATGAAAGGCCCTAGCTTGAACTTGGCAAATGTCCAACTCAGCAGCTATATGATGCAGAAGGGCTGGGTTAGGAGCTGAGACCCAGAGTCTCACCTTAGAACCCTGAGTCATTAAGATGAGTTTAGGGGCAGCTAGGTGGCGCAGTGGATAGAGCACCGGCCCTGGAGTCAGGAGTACCTGAGTTCAAATCCGGCCTCAGATGCTTAATACTTACTAGCTGTGTGACCCTGGGCAAGTCACTTAACCCCAATTGCCTCACTAAAAATAAAAATAAAAATAAAAAATGCCTATCAAATACCTACTATGTTGCAAGGCACTGTGCAGTAGCCACAAAATCGAAACAGTCCCTGCCTTCAAGTACCTTGCATTCTCATGGTGGGATACATGCATACAAATAAGCAAATAGAAAAAGTATACACTATTGAGAGAGAATATTAATAATGGGGTACAGAGGTGGGAAAGGGGAAGGATCAGAAACCAATTTATGGCACCTAAGTTGGGCTCTGGAGGGAACTAGGGATTCTAGAAGGTGAGGAGCTCATTCCAGATGTGGGAGACCACTTGTACAATGAAAAAAGGAGAAGGGATTTGAACACCAGGTCCAGGGAACAGCTAGCTTATCAGTCTGACTGGAACAGAGAATGTGTAAAGAGAAATACTATGAAGTAAAACTAGAGGGGGCAGCTAGGTGGCGCAGTGGATAAAGCACTGGCCCTGGATTCAGGAGTACCTGAGTTCAAATCCAGACTCAGACACTTAGCACTTACTAGCTGTGTGACCCTGGGCAAGTCACTTAACCCTCATTGCCCTGCCAAAAAAAGGAAAAAAGGAAAAGAAAACTGGAAAGGTAGATGAGAACCAGATTATATACCTTAAATACCTGGTTGGTGAGTTTATTTCTATTTTATCCTAGAGGCAATACGGAGCCACTGAAGATTTTTTTAAATAAGGGAATGGAATGATTATGTGATAATTGTAAAGCACTTAGCACAGCTCCTGTCACGTAGTAAGCACTATATAAATTGTAGTTGTTGCTACTGTTACATTGGTGTCTCAGGAATAGCAGTTTGGCAGCTGTGTGGAGGATTGAAGAGGAGAGAAAGGGAGTCTTGAGACCAGTTAAGGTGATTGCAAAAGTCCAGGAAAAAGGGATGGTTGGGGCTGTATGACCTAGAGTCTGGGTTGTGTGAATGGGGGAAAGAGGACAGATACAAGAGATGTGTAATATAAAATAACAGCAATAATGTAAGATGATCTGCTGTGAATGACTTGGTTATTTTCAGCAATGCAATGATCCAAGATAATTCTTATTATCTTATTATCTTATGAAAAATGCAATCCATCTACAGAGAACCGATGGTATCTGAATACAGATTCAAGCATAATTTTTTTTGTTAGTTCCTTTATCTGAAGTTTTGTTTTTGTCTGTTTTCTTTCACAACCTGGCTAATGTGGAAATGTTTTGCATGACTGCTCATGTATAGTTTATATTGAATTGCTTGAGTTCTTGGAGGGGGGGGAGGAAGAGAATTTGGAACACAAAGTTTTTTTTTTTTAATTGATGTCAAAATTTGTATTTTACATGTAATTTGGGGGAAAATTATAAATAAAAAATGGATGGATAAAATAAAATCAAAAATGAAAAAAAGATGTTGTGGAGCTAAAATTGTCAAGACTTGGCAACTGATCAAATACAGGAAGAGTTGAGCATGACTCCAAACTTACACATGAGGGGGCAGCTTGGTGGCGCAGTGGTTAAAGCACCAGCCCTGAATTCAGGAGGACCTGAGTTCAAATTCGGCTTCAGACTTACTAGCTGTGTGACCTTGGGCAAATCATTTAACCCTCATTGCCCCAGAAAAAAAATTTAAAAGATTAAAAAAAAGTATCATACAAACTTATGCATGAGTGACTAGAAAGATTATGAAAGATTAAGAAAGAGTATGGCTAACTCATTTTATATATACAAACACTACATGACACACACATACATATATGTATACATGCATACAATGCAATAAACATACATGTATATTATTTATATGTGTACGTGTGTGTGTGTACATGTAAACATAGGTGCAGGCACCTATGCACATATATATACACATACACACACACACATACACATATATATGAAAACATAGGCACACCATTAAGAGAGATGGGACAATTTGGAGGAGATATGGAATTCGGGGAAAATATGAGATGTTGCTGGACCATTCAGATGGAGATGTCCAGCAGGCTGTAGGTAACACTGGGCAGGATCTCAGAGAAAGATTAGGTCTCAATATGTAGTTTGGAGTCATAGACATAGAACTGATAACTGGACCCATGGAAACTGATAAGACCACAAGGAATAATAATATTGGCTGACAGTTATAAAGCATTTTAAAATTTGCAAGGCATTTTAGATGTGTTATCTTATTTCTTCCCCACAACAATCCTGTGAGGTAAGTACTAGCATTACCCCTATTTTATAGATAAGGAAACCAAGGCACAGAGAGGTTGTGAGCCTTGCCAGGGTCACACAGTTAGTATCTGAAGCAGCATTTGAACTCAGGTCTTCCTGATTCTAACATTCTATCCTACATCCTGTCCACTGAGTCACCTAGTTGAGAGAAGAGAGTTCTAGACAAAGCCTTGGGGAATGACCACATTTAATGGGTGGGAGCAAAAGAAATGAGAAGGAGAAAGAGCAGTCAGACAGATAGAGAAGGAAAATCAGAAGAGAAAAATATCATGAAGCCCGAGGGAGGACAGTAGCCAGTAGAAGTGGCCACACAGTATCCCAAGCTATGGAGAGGTCAGGCAAGGAAGAAGAATAAGGAAAGGCCATTGGATTTTGTAGTGAAGACTGCTGGCTCCAGAGAAGAGATAAGAAAATGCACTTCCCTCTCTTCTTTCCAAAGGTTGGGGGGAAGGGGAGTGGGGGGAATTTGGTGTGGGCTGCATTATATATCCTGTCAGACTCATTTTATGTGTTGGTTAGTCTTGCTAAACTGCTCTTTAATCCCCTTCTTTCTTATTTATTCTCACAAAGGATTACTCAATGGTAAGAGGAATGTAGTCAGATATGAAAGTGATATGAAAACAAAAGATAGAAATGAAAATGTTTGAGAGATCATCAGTAAATATGGAGAGTGTATTTTCAGTCAAGTGGTAAAGATGGAAACCAGATTACAAGGAATTGAGAGGGGGCAGCTAGGTGGTGCAGTGTATAAAGCACTAGCCCTGGAGTCAGGAGGACCTGAGTTCAAATCCAGTCTCAGACACTTGACACTTACTAGCTGTATGACCCTGGGCAAGTCATTTAACCCTCATTGCCCTGCCCCCCCCAATTGTTTTTTAAAAATAAGGAATTGAGAAATGTTGTTGTTGCTGTTATTGTTAAGAAGTGTAGAAATAGAGGGGGTATAGAGAACGCTTTCCAGGAGTCTGGATTTGAAAGAGAGAAAAGATACAAGATGATAGTTGAGGGAATAGTAGCATCAAGTGGTGGTTTTATAAGGATCGTGAAGACCTGGGTATGTCCATAGGCATTCTTCCCCATTGCCATTGAAGGCAAATTTCCTAGTGCAATGAAGATTCAGACTTGTGATGCCC